>NC_056625.2:173372551-173680607 GCF_002870075.4 Lactuca sativa | reverse complement strand
TGTAAGGATCAACGGGGTGGGATAAGTGTTGCTTGTGTACAGTGAAATTGTATATGTTTGTGAGTTCTAATATATATATATATATATATATATATATATATATATATATATATATATATATATATATGTATATATATATATATATATATATATATATACATACAACATTGTTGGTTGAAAACCCTATATGCTCACCACGCTCCCAAGCGTGACCCACTCATTTTTCTTTGTATTATAGGTAATGGCACAAGAGTATAAGCTGGTGGACTTGACGACAGATTTTGGATAATAGACCAGTAGTTGTAAATAACTGCTGTAAGGTCGAATTGTATTGCTTATGCTTTTGGTCTGTATCGGAACATGACATCCCGTTGTTTTATTTTTTAATGAAAATACATTCTCTTTGAGAAATGTTTTGATAAATTTTATCATATTTTGTTTTGGGAACAAATTTTGCAGCTCTTTTAATCAAAGGATTACTCTGATTTTATAAAACAAAGCATAAACAAATCGGTCTTTTCTGGACGTGAATTTGGGGATGTCACAGTTTGTATCAGAGCGTTATTTTAAGCGAACTAGGAATTTGTAGGATTTCTAGACATAAACTTAGAATGCTAAGCGATGATTGTGAGATGAGTGTCAACCATATTTTAGATACGAGCGCTAGTATATTTTAGGAAAGATGCCTAAAATGCTTTTATGTGCTAAATGCTATATGTTTGTCATATATTGAATTGTTTGTTCGGATCTATGGTTTGTTGCTGACCGGATCTGTAAACCTTATGTGTTTAGGATTCTTAGTGTACGACTACCATATTAGAACTAGCATGTAAATGTTTCGGAGTGATAAGGATGATTTGAACGTCTATCAAAATAGAGATCTAAATCCACCTTATTCGGTGTATAGATAAAAAAATGGCAAGAACAAGAAGCGGAGTTGGAAACGAAAACGAAAAAAAGAATCGGCCACCTGTGGTTGAGCAAGTAGTTGTGGTAGCAACAGTACTTGAGCCAATGAAAATGGTTGGGGTACAAGAGATGATTCAAATGATGTTGGATTGTCAGATGCAGGAAACTAAACGTCTGCTTCATCAGAATCGTGAAGAACTTTCAATGCCGATTGAACAGCCCGAATTGAATGAAGGGCAGTCGGAATGAGGAAACTTCAATGGGATTGTTGGTCAAGCCAACCCACCAATTGTTAGGCAGCACAACCCGGATATATGAAATAACTGACGTGGACGCAAGTACAAGGACTTCATGGCATCTAAACCACCATGTCTATTTGGAAGCCCGACACCTGTGGAAGTTATGGACTAGATCTCCGAGATGGAGACAATGTTCAAGAGTTGCGAGTGTAGCAACATACCTAAGACCGCTCTCGCGATTCCTCTTTTAAAGTCTAGAGTGCTGAGCTGGTGGAAGCTACTAGCTGGTTCGATGCCCAAGGGAGAAGCTAGCAAGATGTCTTGGGAAGATTTTGTAGTGCAACTAAAATGCAATACTGCTTTGAGCAGGATCTTCTGGAAATCAACAATGAGGTCCAGAATCTGAAGAAGGGAAGATTGAGCGTCACCGAGTACGCTATTAGTTTTACGGAGAAGATGAAGCTTCTTCCTTACCTGGTTCCAACGGAACTCTCCAAGTTTAACATCTTTGCCCATAGATTACCAGCGGACTTTGGTCCGATGGTCAAACAAGCAACCACTTTGAAAGCCGTCATCTGGGCTGCTAAAAACGTCGAGACCCAGATAAGGGAAAAGAATCTGGAGAGGGCCGAAGTCGGCGAGAAAAGAAATTTTGAAGGATCCTCAACGTCCGATGAGAAGAGAACAGTATCGAATTCTGATTCAAAGGAGTTTAAAGAAGCAACACAATGGTGTGATATGTGCAAGAGGAAGCACATTGGGAGATGCTCTAAAAAGATGACCTATTTCAAATGCGGGAAGAGTGGTTATTATGCCAGTGAATGCACAACAAAAAGAGAAGCCTACTTCAAGTGTGGTGAAGAAGGACACTTCAAGCAAAACTGCCCAAGAAGAGAAGGGGCTACAAGGTCGAATGTGCTACCACAGCCAGAGGCAAGAGCATTTCAAATGATCCTTGATGAAGCAGATGACAATGAGTGGAATCAAGGATGAAGACTTCATATCAGGATATAGCTAGTATCGGGAAGTGTAGCCTATTAAAGGCATAGTATAGGGTGAACTTGAACTTTTGTGTAATAGTTTCAAGAAAATAATATAAACCCTGGTTTTGTTATCTGATGTGTTGAATGATTGTGTGATTTTAGATGGTGACTTGGTTGACTGCAACACAATACTTGGGACGACTATGAGTATGTATGAATGGTTGTAGAGGCCTATACTGTTGGATAAGGTGTCTAAGTCCATAACTTATTTGGTACATACTTGAACCAGCCCGGCATGGTCCATTTGGGTTGCACTTCACCCAAACGATTTATGGATAATTTTATGAGAATTTTATACTTACGATTTATTAATATATTATAATTTATAATATATTAATATGAATTCATGTTATTTAATTAGTTTTAGTCTTAAATTAATTATGAATTAATTTAGAGATTAAAAAAGAAGACTGATTAAATTATGGGCAATTATATTTTATATAGTGTGGGCTAATACTCATTTGTTAATGGGCTAAGCTAATATGAGAGTCCATGGATGATCCATGGAGCTTTTTAACCCATGGATCCTTGGAAAGGAAAATACATGGGTTATTAGGGTTTCACCCTAACCATGCCCACTATATAAAGAAGCATATGATGCAAGAAATGACACTAGGAGTGTGAGACTTAGTGGTAGCCGATTCCACAAGAAAGTATACTACTCTCTCAAAGTTTTCCAAGTGTTTGTGGTGATTTGTGATTCCATTTGAGGCATTCACACTATTGGTGCTTGGCTCTTAAACTCCAAACAATCAACCATCATCAAAAGGTATGTATTTCTACTAGTACTTTTATGATTCATAATCGTTATGCTATGGTAGTTAGGAAGAAACCTTGGAAGTTATTATTTGCATGTACTTTAGAAGAAAACATAGATCCAAGGTTTATTAGGGTTGCATGAACACTTAAGAAGTGTTAGATTGCTCAAAACCCAACAGTGGTATCAGAGCCTAGGCTTGTTTTCTTGAATACTTGATGCAGATTGCTGAAAATCGAAGTTTATGTGCTGTCTGCACAGCAGACTCGCCGAGTCCATGAAGGGACTCTACGATTCCAAGACAAAATTCATCCAACTCGGCGAGTTGGTTCATGCACTCGACGAGTTGGAACCCCAGACATCATATCTTCGAGTTTTGGTGCTGGAATTGCTCTAGAATCATTACCTTAAACTGTTTTGGACACTTAAAACCTGTTTTTGATGTGGTAATGATGATGGTGGACCAATTTCAAAGTTATAATCAAAATTTCAAGTTTATATGTGTTCATATGATTCTTGAAATTGTTGATGTGGATGTTCATGTTCATATGAGTTTTGTTAGATCATAGGAATTATTTGTAAATTGTTTGTGAGTTAATTCTTGATCTTAATGTGTTTTAATGGAATTCATAATTTTTCCTCAAGTTATGGAATTCCAAAAGTTTTTTCTTTTAAATGTTTTTTTAAGAAGTCATAAGTTACACTTTAGAAGAGTTTTTCTAATAAATGCTTTTATGGACTTCATAACTTGTCCTCAAGTTATGGATTTTCAAGAGACTCTTCATTAAAAGTATTAAACACTTAATTAAAACTCATAAGTTATGAATATCCAAAAGTTTATGAATTGTTCAAAACTTGCCCTCAAGTTTTGGAATTTGTAAAGTCTCACACAAACTTTAATTCCATACCCTAGAAGTTTTAAAAGTTAAAATTCTACCCTTATACTATTATAAGATTAATGGTTAATTATTATATATATGTATAAGAACAAGTCGTTTTACCGTTAGTAGGCCTCATTCACGAATCTGGTCTATAAGGTGGGTATAAGGTTGTTGCCTATAAAATGGCGACTTAATGGGTGTCCACTCTCACCCACCGCTTGCTTGACTGGTGGAGGGTCGTTATCCGAACGGGTAAGACAAGGACTTATAAATTATCATTAAGTATGATGAATATTATAAATTAACTAAATGTTTTATTTAATTCCCAATCTTAGTTACTTTAGGAAAAATGTGAATTTGATGCTAGCCCATGGAATTCACACTTTGTACCTTACCAAGTCGTTGGTGGAGCGTGTGTGGTTAACCATCGCACTAACTTGGACTAGTAAGGATCACGAAGGGTGACTTATTGTTTGTCATAGATCAATGGAGCGTGTGTGGTTAACCGACACATTGATTGGGTGATAATATTAAGGGTACCAAGTGAATTGGTATGGTTATTCACACCTTGTTTTGTGATCCTCGGCATCCCAGTCACAAAATTTGAGAGGGCACACTCGAGATTGAAACATGCCATTGAAAAGTTCAGTGAATCTCAAAAGATCTAGGAATTTCAAATCCAATTAAAACCTAATAAATTATTTTGTTTTTCATGGTGGAAATTGGTGAATCGTCATTTGCCTACCTTCAAATATTTTATAGCTTGGATTACGACATCCCTCTTCCAAATTATAAAATATTGTGTTGGGTCCTAGCCTTAATATTTCATATTGGGTGTTATATTAAGGACTTTGAATCAACTAACTTGATTTTCTCTCATTATAGATGTCTGGTTCAGACAACTATGATCTTCCCAAATCTCTTGAAGATGGTGTCCCTCAACATCATGCTTCACTTCCTCCACCTCCTCCAATTATTCTCCCTCACCCACAAGTTCTTGAAAAGTTTGAAGTCACTCAATCCCCATTGGCAAGCATAGTCTACGTGTGCTCACATCTTGGAGATAAAGTCACATATTGACAAGCCGGGAGAGTTGGGTGTCAAAGTCTCGTGAAAGTTGGATGTTTAATCACTTTCTTAGTAACATAGTGAGTCTCTTTGGGACTACTATGAGACGGACTATGACATGACCCTTAATGATGTTATCTATTTGCTTGGTGTTGTGGAATCAACAATGATTTGGAACACCTGTAAAGCAAATTTGATTAAAAGAACAACTTCCCAAGTCTTAAATGGACATTGACAATGGTAGCATTGGATATCTAGAAAATGATTTCTCTTCCCAATGGAAAGGGATCGGCCATAGTCAACTCGGTTGACCAAATGGTAAAGAGAAAGGTTAAGTCTGAGATAGTCTCATGTGCCATTACCAAAGGGTCCATGTGTTTTGTTGCCAAAGGAAGGGGCATTAGTTGCGAAGCTGCCATATTTACCTGAAAGATCATAAAATTGATCAAGTCAAAAAGTTTGACTCTACTTCGGGTAAAGTCCACTGTCTAACTCTATTAAGTTCCTCTTTGGAGATTCTTATTACATAATGTGAATGGGTCACATGCTGATGTTTTTAAGAATCAAAGAAAAGATAGGGAGCTTAAAGTAAGTATATGTTGATTCTGATTGCAAAGGTGGGTTTCGATCGCATGGTTCGGCAATCAGAATTTTGAGCTGTTGCTTAAGAGTTATAATATATTGCTTATGAATAGATAACAACAAGGTTTTCATGTGGATTGTAAGGATAAGTTTTTCCGCAAAGTTTTAAAATAAAAAGAAAAAAAAGGGGTTTTAATTTTATTTATTTTAAAAATATCCTTACAATGGCATCTGTGGAAAATTGTTGCTTATATGTTTCCAGTAATAGCAATATTGGAAAGTGGATTTGATTCTTTCATTTGTGGTAGTGTCTGAATTTACCAAATGAAGAAAGTTTTCATCACCCAAGTTTCAATTGGACAGAAACTTGGAATCATACAAGTTGTATTGTATGATGAATGAGAATTTTCATCTTTGAAAATTAAGACTAATTCTTTGATCACATGTATATGTGAGTCAATTGAAGGACTAAGGAATTAGGTACACTGGGTGTTCGCTGGGCAAGGTCCACCACAAAGATTGATTTGTCATGATTTACTGAAGATTAGTAAATATGATTATACTTATAAGGTTAAGTATAATTTTGTAACATTGGAAAGGTTACAATGTATGACAAAACATATGAGAAGAATCAAATTAGGCAGAAAGATAAAAGTTTCTCAAATCTGAAAGGATGGGAGAGTACTTTAGTATCGTATTTCATGATCATCTTAATGATTATGAAACCATATCACAAATTCATACTCTAAGGACGTCTTAGTGCGTTTTTATGGCTAAGAAGAGAGGTCATGAATTGTTGGATTGGTTAAGATCGAGAAGATGAGTCATACTTTGTTCCAAAACAATTCTTAGAGTCATACTCCAAGATTGTAACATTGAGTGACATAAAGTAAGGTTTAAAACACTTATCAAATGTAGTGTAGAATGTTTCTACCCTTGTACATTTAAGATTGGTAAGTTGTGATGTCTTGGATGAGACAAAGACCAACTAAGACCAATTGTGTGAAGTGTTAGTCTTGATAAGAATCCGCACTATCCCTTGAATATTTGTTTTGTCAAGGAATGGTTCTTGACTGGGGAAACTTATATGTCAAGGGGACAGTGGGAGCCTTAAAGATCCTGTAAGAGTTTCAAGATTTAATCAAGAGTAAAACCTGTAATTTATCACTAGCATACAACTTAAGGTTTGCAACCTATCGTGTTGACATAATTCTTGTTTCTGTACCTACTTCAAATAAGGTGAATTTGCATGTGAGTTATCAGAGTTCAACTTGGAAGCATTGGTGGGCCTTGTGCTACCAAGGTGACAAGAAACTAAGATTGAACAAGTTTAATTCATGTAAGACTGAATTTGTCACTAACCTTATCTTGTGATTATGGTTTTGACAAATTCACATGGATAGGAACTCATACACTATAAAATCTAAGTATCATAAGGTTTCTCTCTGATTCATGAAAATGATGGTGAGGAAACGCTTTCTCTAAGTAGATATCAATTGTGTTATTTACATTTTCAAAAGTCGTTAGTGGAGCGCGTGTGGTTCACCGACACACTAACATGGACTTGTGAGAAATGGCAACGGTCTAAACATTAAGACTATGATTACGGTATCCCTTTTCATAGTTCTGAAAATTGTTTAGACACACATGTGAGCTATCTAAGAAAGGGTGTATGAATCTTAATTTCAGAAGTCCAGCAGATTTCTGGAAATATGTCAGAGCTAGTGGGAGCATAAGTGTTATGCTGATAATCATCATGTTAGTGGGAGCATGATTATTACGTTTAGTGTTGCAAGTTAGAAATGTTAATTATAGAAAACAAAGTTTCAATTCGTGAAGTTGCATGGGTTGAAAAAGTCGTTTTGCTATAATTAAGGGAGAGGAAATTATACTTCATTTCAATTCTAGAAGCTTAGATTGGGATTTTAATCATCTTTAGTCAAGGACATATAGATGAATTTTATATCTGAATGGTTCGACTTAAGGAAATTCTATATATATTGCGTTTTCAAAATTCGATTATGATTACGGCATCCCTCTTCATAATTAAATTTTGAAAACATGGCAAATAAAAAATATTGTAGCAAAAGACTGGTCTAGTATCATGTCATTATGTCAAACATCATGAATCGTGTCCCATATGCTTCGGATATAGGATCAATTGCATGTGCTATAATATTCATCTTTCCTAAATTTTCCAAATGCTTAAGGCATTGAGAAGGGAAAAGTCTTGAACTGGATATGACTAAAGTGATTAAGCAATTGTCGAGGACAAATCTGAGGTTCGCCAAAGATTGGTTGCTCAGGGACAGTTGGAAGTATGATGTAAGTTGTCGGAAAGGACCATATTGACATATTCTGAAAAGAAGTAACTCTTGTTCCGAAGTGATAGTCAAAATGGGACTATGGAAATGTCTCCATAGGTGGAAGTGATTCAATCTATGTAAGATTAGAAAACCTTAATGCAAGAAGGATGTTCAAAGAAATGTACTTTGAATATGAGAATTCCGTTCCATAGAAGTTGACCTTCTTTGGAATACTCTGTAATGACTGGTGACAAGGTTTTGGTGACTTTGTGCATAATCATTACAAGAGGAACATTGCATAAAAGTTTAAAATCTAACAGTTTTTTTGGCAAATGATAGGAATCGGGGATTCTCACATTTACAATAAGGATTTGGGATTGTGAAATGAGTATCATTGGAATCATGTTCAATTGATCTACATCACAATGTAAGGATCATAGAAAAACATAGTGTGCATACTTGGAGTATGGCAAAACTATTGTTTAGAAAAACAAAGTGTACATGCTAGGAGCATGGGATGACTGTTGTTTTATTCAAGTCTTAAGTTGATTGTTTGAAACATTATACAATGAATAATCTGTAATCAATATGGTGATAAATAAAAGATGGTTCTATTTATATTCAAAAGGGTTCTAAGACCATATTGGATTCGATTATTATTGTGTCTCACTTTGCATGTTTTGACTTCCAAAATAGCTAGGTTATTCTTTCCGAATGACTAAGTTATTTAAACACTCCACAGTCGTTCATATGTTGGAAGTAGGTATGAATCAAGACTGTCATGAATCGAGTTTGTAGATGGCTAAATGGGTTTAGTCATAGCAATGGTTGCTTCAACATTCATAAGTGCTCATAAGTTATGAGTATTGGAATAAACCCACGCTCACTTGTATCACTTCATGGAATTTATCTCGAGTGATCGTGAGACGGTAATATCATATAAATCTTCAAACCTAGACATATGAGTTGGTTGTGCATTGATTGCACGTAAACGCATCAGTAACATGATGTTATAAAACGTGCCTTTGTGTACAATTCAACAAGTAATAGAACAAGCATATGATTCGATGTTTATCTGTTCCTTCTAGAAATAGAAGTGATATCTAGGCCCCTCGATGATTTTGTTGTGACCTATGTACCGGCCGGTCAGAACTAAATTGATGTGTTCGATTAACTTCTTTGTCAAACAAATCGAAAATCGGGAAATAAACTGTTAGACAATAAGTACGACGTTGTTCCATGTATTTGTCCGGATGATATCATGAGAACAAAGGATTATATGATCACTTATCTAAAGTGGCGCTTCATAGTTCAACAGAGTTTTCGAGAGCTACGATTGTTGGTTGGTTCCTGAAGTAACATAAGCAAATATAGTTATTAGACTTATCCAAGTGGGAGTCTGTTGGATAAGGTGTCTAAGTCCATAACTTATTTGGTACATACTTGACCCGGCCCGACATGGTCCATTTGGGTTGCACTTCACCAAAACGATTTATGGATAATTTTATGAGAATTGTATACTTACGATTTATTAATATATTTTAAGTTATAATATATTAATATGAAGTCATGTTATTTAATTAGTTTTAGTCTTAAATTAATTATGAATTAATTTAGAGATTAAAAAAGAAGACTGCTTAAATTATGGGCTATTAAATTTTATATAGTGTGGGCTAATACTCATTTTTTAATGGGCTAAGCTAATATGAAAGTCCATGGATGATCGATGGAGCTTTTTAACCCATGGATCCTTGGAAAGGAAAAGACATGGGTTATTAGGGTTTCACCCTAACCATGCACACTATATAAAGAAGCATATGATGCAAGAAATGACACTAGAAGTGTGAGACTTAGTGGTGGCCGATTCCAGAAGAAAGTATACTACTCTCTCAAAGTTTTCCAAGTGTTTGTGGTGATTTGTGATTCCATTTGAGGCATTCACACTATTGGTGCTTGGCTCTCAAACTCCAAACAATCAACCATCATCAAAAGGTATGTATTTCTACTAGTACTTTTATGATTCATAATCCTTATGCTATGCTAGTTAGGAAGAAACCTTGGAAGTTATTATTTGCATGTATTTTAGAAGAAAACATAGATCCAAGGTTTATTAGGGTTGCATGCACACTTAGGAAGTGTTAGATTGCTCAAAACCCAACATATACTACTAGAAGCACAGGACTCACGCTTGGATCAGGCAAAGTCACAACGTTACCAAGAAGCAGGTGATTGGTATCGTTTTATTCAAGTATGTTGTTACCATCATTTCGGTAATGACTAACGAGATGACTGTTATTCCGACCCTAGTGGTCATATCAAATTGAGTTCGACTACGATGAGTTTGTTACGTGGTTCCGAGAACCGAGTTCGATGTATAATTTGACTTAAGTCAGAAGATTGAAATCAATGTGACCAATTGTATCTTGCTCGTTGTTAAAGAAGTTAGTAGCTAGAAATGCTACATGCTAAAATATGATCATATCACATTAGAACATGAGGGAAGATATATTCCATTATGGAATTGGACTCTAAGAGACCTGAGTCTAAGCGTTGCATCATTCGATGAAAGGTCATTAAAGCATGACCCATCGGTCTGTTACAATAGATAAAGGAAAGTATTTATCCTAAGATGAAGAAGCAGTCCACAATAAGGACTTATTTTGTAACTTGAAGGTTATGACTGAAAGTCAAACATCGTACGAAAAGAAGATGCAAGATTGAGCATCGCCTGCAGTCAAGAAGCCCTAGAGTTAGATACTCTTTCGAGGAAACATAGAAGTTTCGGTTATTACCTAGGACGAAGAGATAACGTATGGAATCATCATTCAAGCCCTATTTCGTTGATGATTCCGGGACGTAATCATCCTAAGCGGGAGATAATTGTAACGCCCGTACATCCGGGCTAGTCAATTTAGAGACGATAAGCATCAAAAATGACTTTTTATGGAAGATTATTTATAAGGAGTAATCTTAACTAAGTTGTAGTATATGTTACAAGGATTATGTACATATAAAGAACACCGAAATCCGAGTTATAATGAAGAAGTTATGACCTGTCCAAGTTTCATGACAGAACTGACACGACACAGCACGACTTAAATAGTGAATTTACGTTAGAGCGATATTTGGCCTTAGCGATCTAAATGAAAGTCGTAGAATATGTTAAACCGAGAATGTGCATAAAAAGAAAGTCCAAGTATGACTTAGTATGAGGAAGTTATGATTTTTCTAAGTTTCAGCTAAGTAGTATGCTGCCCGAAGTTCGAATATGAGATCCAGTGATTTCTAGCCAAGACAATCTAAATGAGAATCTGAGATCTCATCGATAGTAGCCTAACGGTGAAAAGACAGACGAAAACAGATGTCCGATGAAGAGGATATGATTTTCTAACAGAGTTTTCCTGTCCTGGCCTACTAAAATAATATAATAAAAGTAAATTTCAAAATTAGCCGACAGAGTCTAAACGAGAGTCGTAGAGCATAATCTCACCTACGCGTGCATATAACGAACGTCGAAAACTGAGCTCGTATGCGAGAGATATGAATTTCTAAAGTTCGGAACACAAACTTCGAGGTGATGTTAGTGCTCACGAGGTGAGCTTAGTGCTCACGATGTGAGCACATACTGGACACCCTCCATAACAAGTGGACGAATGACGAACGCAGTGACCTACTGAGCTCACGACGTGAGCACTAAAATCTCACGACGTGAGTACTGAAAATGGCCCTATAAGTAGAAGTTGAAGGCCAATTGAGCTTTGTTGCTCAATTCCTTTCCTCTCTCCCGTATCACATCATTTTACGTGCAAAGAATTAACCCCGAAGCCCCGTTATCATCCCGAGAACCGAAGCACGTCCCGAAGCTCCCGAGAAGAAAAGAGTTTCCGAGCCGAAGCTCTGCCCATAAGAAGCTCGGTGTGTGAAGATATTCCTGTTTCACCGGAGAATACTACTCTTAGAGCTGTAGTGTTGTCCGATCATCTTCTGATCAAGTGAGTGTATAGTCCCTTTCATAAACACGATTTTAATACAAGTATTGGTTCAATGTATTACATCTATGTTATGAGTGAGTGTGTAGTTACTTTCTTCTAACACATAAATACAAAGTATTTGCTATGAAATATGTGCTATGTGTTTACATATCCTTTGTTTATATAAGATGGGTGTGGAATGGATATTTTATATAGTTTTTAAGTTAAATTGTATACGTATTTTATATCTAAAAATATGTTGGGTAGAACATGGGTAGATGAACGATGAGAGATGAAAGATAATATGAGTAAACATCGATAGTTATGGACCTAGCACCTCTTAGAGAAGAACTTTGGTAGCTACGGATTAAGGTATAGTTAATTGTCCCAATTCTGGGAGTATGGATTGGCACAGTTATTGGTCCGAAAGTATGGATCCGATCAGGATTTAGGTATAGTTAATTGTCTCTATTCTGGGAGTATGGATTGGGCACAATTATTGATCCGAGAGTATGGATCACATCAAGAGGTTAATTTAGTTTCGGGAATATGGATCAGATATACCAGATCCGGGAGTATGGATTTGGTAGAGAGGTCAGTTTTAGACCCGTGAGTATGGATTTGGTAGAGAGGTTAGTTTTAGATCCGTGAGTATGGATTAGGTAAAGAGGTAAATTGTGATACGAGAGTACAGATTGTTTCGTTGTAAGGATCAACGGGGTGGGATAAGTGTTGTTTGTGTATAGTGAAATTGTATATGTTTGTAAGTTCATATATATATATATATATATATATATATATATATATATATATATATGATACAACATTGTCGGTTGAATACCTTATATGTTCACCAGGCTCCCAAGCGTGACCCACTCAGTTTTCTTTATATTATAGGTAATGACACAAGAGTATAAGTTGGTGGACTTGACGAGAGATTTTGGATAACAGACCAGTAGTTGTCAATAACTGCTGTAAGGTCGAATTATATTGTTTATTCTTTTGGTCTGTATCGGAACATGACATCCCGATGTTTTATTAGTTAATGAAAATACACTCTCTTTGAGAAATGTTTTGATAAATTTTATCATATTTTGTTTTGCGAACGAATTCCGTAACTCGTTTAATCAAATGATTACTCTAATTGTATAAAACAAAGAATAAAAAAATCGGTCTTTTCTGGACGTGAATTGGGGGATGTCACATGTTGATTGCTCAAACTCGAGGTTATAAATCATGCATTGGGGGTTTTGTCCGCCCGTCACTCCAGTGACATGGAATGATACACGAGACGTTTCATGTCATGTGCTCTGAATCAACAGTTAAGGGACCATGGTACGAGTATAGGTTGTATGGGTGTGGGTCCTGGATATGGATCATTTTTGGGAAGAGGTCCTTATCTTGATCTATTATCATATGGATCTGAGACAGAACTTGATTTTCTTAAGTTCTTTGATATGGGACCCTACGTGGTAGCGGTGTGGGGCTACATGTTCAAACTTTAGGTTATGGATCATGCATTTGGGATTCCATCCAGCCATCACTCAGATTTCATGGAATATGACATGATACTTTCCCATTCGTCTGCTCTTGATCATCATCCAAGAGACCACGATATGAGTGTGGGTCCTACATATGGATCATTTGTGGAAGGGTCATTAGATCGATCTAATATCATATGGGTCAGAAACACGACTTTATTTTCTTATGTTTGTCGGCATGGGACCTTGCATGGTATGGGTGCGGGGTGGCATGTTCAAACTCGAGGTTATAGATCACGCATTGGCGTTTCCACCCTACCATCAGTCCAATGTCATGGAATGAGACACGAGACTTTTCCTTTTGTGTGTTCTCCATTATCAGCCAGCGGACCATGCGAGTGTGGGCAGTATGACTGTTGGTAAAGGATATGGATCATTTTGGGTAGAGGTCATCAACTCAATCTAGTATCATATGGATCGGAGACACAACTTTATTTTATTATGTTTTTCTACATGGGGCCCTGCATGGTATGGGTATGGGGCAGCATGTTTAAACTTGAGTTCATGGATCATGCATTGGTGGTTTCGGCCGGCTATCAATCCAGTGTCATGGAACAAGACACTAGACTTTTCCTTTCATGTGTTCTCGATGAACAATCAGGGGACCATGGTATGAGTGAGGTGAGTGTGGATCGTGGATATGGTTCATTTGGAGTAGGGGTCATCATCTCGATCTAGTATCGTACAGGTCCGAGACATGGCTTTAGTTTTTTTATGTTATTCAGCGTTGAACCACGCAAGGTATGGGTGTGGGTATGCTAGTTCAAACTTGATCTTATAGATCATAAATTGGGGGTTTTGTCCTTTCATCACTCCTATATCATGGAACGATAAATGAGACTTTTCATTTCGCATGTTCTCGATCATCAGTCGTGGGACCACAGTACGAGTGCGAGTGGTATGAGTGTGGTTCGTGGATATGGATCATTTGTTGTAGGGGTCATCATCTTGATCTAGTATCATATGGGGTGGAGACACGACTTGATTTACTTATGTTCTTCGACATGGGACCTTGCATGGTGTGGGTGTAGGGCGGCGAGTTCAAACTTGAGGTTATGGATCATGCATTAGGGTTTCTGACCTGCCGTGACTCTGCTGTCATGGAACTAGACACGAGACTTTTCCTTTTGTGTGTTCTCAATCATCATCCAGGGGACCATGGTATGAGTGGGAGTGGTACGTGTGTGGGTTGAGGATATGGATCATTTTTGGTAGGGTTCATCAACTCGATCTGGTGTCATAGGGTGCGAGACACATATTGATTTTCATATGTTCTTCAACATGGGACACTACATGGTATGGGTTCGGGGATGAGTATTCAAACTCGAGGTTATGGATCATGTATTGTAATTTTCGGCCGACAATCACTCCAGCGGACCATAATACGAGTGTCGGTGGGACTTTGCTTTGTAGGGGTTATCAGCTTGATCTAGTATACTATGAGTTTGAGACAATACTTGATTTTTGTATGTTCTTTGACATGCGACCTTGCATGGTATGGGTGTGGGGCTGTGTTTTCAAACTCGATGTTGTGGATCATGCATTGCAGTTTCCGTCGGGCCATCAACCCAGATTCATGGAACGAGATACATGGTTTTTCCTATCATATGTGCACAATCACCATCCAGCAGACCACGATACGGTTGTGGGTGGTACGAGTCTGGGTATAGGATACGGATCATTTGAGGTAGGGGTCATCAGCTCGATCTAGTATTATATGGGTCCGAGACACGACTTGATTTTCTTATCTTCTTCGAAATAGAAACCTTCATGGTATGGGTGTGGGGCAACATGTATTAACTTGTGGTTATAGATCATGCATTGGTCGTTCCATCCAACTATCACTTTAGTGTTATGGAACGAGACACAAGACATTTTCTTTCGTGTGTTCTCGATCATCATCTAGTGGAACATGATAAAGGGTGGGTGGTACGGTTGTAGGTCATGGATATGGATCATTTGGGGTAGGGGTCACCGGATCGATCTAGTATCATATGGGTCCTAGACACCGCTTGATATTCGTATGTACTTTTACATGGGACCTTGCATGGTATGGGTGCGGTGATGTGTGTTCAAACTCGAGGTTATGGATCATGCAGTGGGGGTTTGGTCTGGTGATCACTCTAGTGTCACGAAATGATACACGATACTTTTCTTTTTGTGACTTCTCAATCATTAGCTAGGGGACCAAGGTACGAGTGTGGGATGTATGTGTGTGTCATAGATATGGAGAATTTAGGGTAGGGGTCATCAGCATGATCTAGTGTCATATGGATCCAAGACACGACCTGTTTTCTTATGTTCTTTTTAGCATGGGACCATGCATCGTATGGATATGGGATGTATATTCAAACGTGGTACTAGTGCTAGTGGTATGAGTATAAGTCATGGATATGGATAATTTTGGTAGGGATCATTAGCTCGATCTAGTGTCATATGGGTCTGAGATGCGGCTTGATTTTCCTAAGTTATTCGACATAGGACCCCGCATGGTATGCTTTACAGGGATATGTGTTCAAATTTAAGCTTATGGATCATGCATTGGTGGTTCCGTTCAGCCCTCAATCACGCGTCATGGAACGAGACACCTAACTTTTCCTTTTGTATGTTCTCGATTATAAGCCATGGGACCACGGTACGAGTGCAGGTGGTATGAGTGTGGGTTGTGGATATGGATCATTTGGAGTAGGGGTGTAACACCCAAATTCAAAAAACCTAGAAAGGACAGAAAAACCTCAAAATTAGGAAGCGACTCGTCGAGTTGATGGGAAGACTCGATGAGTAGGAGTGCATTTTGGGCCGCGGGTTAAGCTACCTACTCACCGAGTCGGGACATAGACTTGGCTAGTTGGTCTGGGTTTGGAAAACCCAAAATTTGGGACTTGGTACTCTATTTTAGGATCCTATTCCCCTTCTCTTGGTCTCTTCTCCAGCCTCCAAGATCAGAACCCTAAATCTCAAAACCCTAATGCTTGTGAGTCATTTTTGAGGGTATTGTGTGTTCTTGAAGTCATGAAGAAGAAGAGGAAACTTGAAGGCTCAAGGGAAGGATTGTGGATCCGGATGTAGCTTCTCAATCTCATTATTTTCTGGTAATCAAGTCTCTAACTTGATCATTAGTTCACCAGATCTATTTTTCTCCCCTTTTATGAAGATTTTGGTCAAATAGTGGGTGCTTTTGGGATTTGGAAGCCCCAAGAAAGATCCCTTCAGATCTGGAAGTATTTAGGGTGGTTAAGGCATAAAGCTGCAAGCTTTATGCCGTTAGAACTCCCCATGCAAGGTTTAAGAGGTTGTTATGGCCTTTTGAGCAAAAGGGTCATGCATGGATGTAAAGGTAGAGGCTTTGCATGTTATTTTGACCCTAGAAGGTTATATCAGGGTCATGCATGCTTTGGGTTCGATTGAAATTATCTAAATAGAATTGGAATTAGGAGGACTCGACGAGTTGCTCTTAGGACTCGGCGAGTCAGGTTTTTTTCTACCTAAAACCCTTCTGATAGCGAGTGTGTGTTGAGTTGGTAGAGGACTCAGTTAGTTGGGTTCAATATAGACTTGAAGATCATCATACTCGACGAGTTCTAGGAATAAACTCGGCGAGACCAAGGAAAAATCCCTAACTTATGAAGATGGACTCGACGAGTTCAAAGGTGAACTCGGCGAGTCAGTTGTAAATAGGTCCTGACATGTTTGAATGTGATCTCGACAAGCTTAAGTAAGAATCGATGAGTAGGATCGAAGTCCAGAGTTACGTGTGGATTTTGGGACTCGACGAGTTGGTGGGTCAACTCGGCGAGTTGAGTCAACGCGAA
The DNA here is from genome assembly GCF_002870075.4 of Lactuca sativa. Lineage (NCBI taxonomy): Eukaryota > Viridiplantae > Streptophyta > Magnoliopsida > Asterales > Asteraceae > Lactuca > Lactuca sativa. The sequence continues at coordinate 173,663,498 of NC_056625.2, read as the reverse complement.
GCGTTTGGCTGTTGACTTCGACCTAGTTTGACTTTTGAGGGTATTATGGTCAAAGTGTTATTTTAGTTATTGATAGTTCGATGAGCTGGAGGATAAGCAATTTAAGTGTTGTTGGATAGCAGTCAGAAGTGTTCAGCTGGTCTTCAACAGGGTGAGGTGATTCTTCTCACTGAGTGCCTAGGGCTATGACCATAATTGTCACACCCCAAAACCAAGAACGGTGGAAACGTTCTGGGGCGGAGGACGTCATGTAAAGTATCACAACACAGTATAACAGTAAATAAGCAAACAACATCATCCATTTCATTAAATATATAATTTTAATACAAGCGTGTGATGTACAGTTATAGACACCAAAAAGTAAATCAAAATAATTAGATTAGTCTTGGATGCGCTTCATCTTCTTAAAAGCTGGCCTCGGTACCTGTCTACTGTTGACCTGAGAATACAAGTTATTTTGAAAGAGTTTATCAGCATTAAGCTGGTGAGTTCATAAGTATTTTAGTGTCGGTGTTTGTATCAAAACGTTTGAACGTGGTTTTAAAGTATGAGTATGTAAACATTGGTAATAACAGTATGTGAACGTTTTTAAGTGTTTGTAAAAGTTTGAATCTCTCAGAAAAACCAATATGTTCTATTAAAAGTAGCCTTCTACCAAGGCGTAACCGTTTTGTATGTTCTTTTATTGTAAAAGTCTGTAATTTCCCAAGTGTAACTATCATTAACAAAATATAGTTTGTACATTAATGTTCAAGTGAAATAATCACTAAATATATGTAAACGGTAAATTATTGTAGTATTGTAGTGTTGTATTATAGGAACTACTGCTATACTAACTACCTTAAACCGGATTTATATTAAGGTATCATGTGATTAATTGTACCATACTATCGACTGGGTAACAACGACAAATGTAGGTCGTAAAAAGATATGATGTTTGGCACCCGCAGACCTGCAGGTCCGGCTATAGCTAGCAGCAAGGTGTAGGATAGTCAATCTAGTATAGATGTATATGCAAACTCACGCTCTCCCTCCAAGAGACTCTGGCTACAACTCGGGCCATGACATTGAAGGCATGCTCCGATACAGTGGATCACAATTGTTAACGTATTCATCTATATGTAATGTATTGTTTCTTGTTCTAGTATCGTTGTATATGTTCTCTTCCAAGTATAGTTGTATATATTCTTCTTCTAGTATAGTTGTATATGTTCTTCTTCTAGTATAGCTGTATATGTTCTTCTTCTAGGATACTTGTATATGTTCTCATAGTAATGTAATGTATATGTTCTCATAGTAATAAGTACTGACTCATGAATGAACTGACTCATTGATCTAGCAATAGTATAAGTATGATCTTGTGTTACACAGATGGTAACTTACTAATGATGTAACTAGTACGCACGAATATGGAAGAACTTTTATGAATATATATGTACACATGATATATAATTAATATTGAAACGACCTTCATACGGCTACCCGATATCCCACCAAACCACATCCAAATCGAGGAAAAGGAAATAGGGCGGACGGCCTTCCTAAGCCTTTTAAACATTGCTTATATAACTATATATATACGGGCATGCAATTTATAATAACTATAACAAAGTTTAAGTAAAAGTATTTGATAAGTAAAAGAGTTTGTAAAGCAGTTTGAAGTAAAACAGTTTGAACAGTAATAAAATCATTGGTTTTGTAGTTATTAATCACGTGTGATTGATGCAATAACTATAAATATTCAACTTGTATTCCCCCCCCCCCCATTAAAGCATTTAAAACATTTAAAAGTATTTCAAAGGTTAGTTAAGGCATATGAACTTACTTGTGGTGAGTGGAATGGATTGAAGTGTCAGGTACGGTGCTAGGTGACAAATGAAGACTTGTACACACGCACGAGCCTAGTTATCATATAATGAACATATATATAACTAATTAGCCAATTTATAACTAATAAATTAAGTTGGGACACCCTAGAACATGAAAACACTTTGTTTCAAGTGTTAAAGATCACAAGGATTGCATCCGAGTATTGGTAGGGCAAAGCTAGTGTGTTTGGAGTTCAAGGGTAAACTCCCTTGGAGTTTACGGTTTTGATGGTCATGACCCATGGAGTTTACGGAAGTAAAATCTAGAGTTTACGGTCGTAAACTCTAGTCCTAATGACCATGTGTTTTTTTGTGGTTTAACAAGCCTATTGAAGAATTTCTACTAAGTGATTTGGCCTTTGGAAGGGACTAGGGCATCAAAAACACTCCTTGGAGGAGTTTATGGCCTCATGGACTTTTCCCTTTGGGTTTACTACCGTAAACCCTCATGGAGAAGGGTATTGTCATGTTTTCAAGTCCTTAACACAACTAGGTAAGAGTATAAGCTAGTTTCTAAGCCTAAGGAAGGAAAATGCCCAACATAAACACACTTTACGGTGTTAACGGTTTTGGGAGATCCCCAAACCGTAAACACCAATAATTGATGGTATTTGATGTTTTTCAAGGCTTAAACACAATAAGGAAAGGTTTAAACATGTCAAGGATGGTTTGTACATCAACTAGGACTTAGATTACGGACTTAGGCACACTTTGGTGCCATTTATGGTGTTTACGGCCCAAGAACATTCTTGGACCGTGAACACCTCCAACCTTGTGTTCTTGACATAATTTCTTGATGTTTAAATGCAATACTAGCTTAATAACTCTCAAGGATGGAAGTAGTTACTATTAGAAGGCTTGATTTGAGCTAAAAGGCCAAGAACACTTAGTGTGTGTTCTTGGTGTTTCGGAAATCTAGACAAAATACATATATGAGTGGATGATTAGATGTATAAACACTAGATTAAGTGTTTTACTAACTTGTAATGGTTAGAACACTTACAATATTGAAGATTTGGAATCAAAACTAGGATGATACTTGAAAGAGTTTTTGGAGTTTACTCTTTTGTGAAATTGGGGAATAAACACAATGACTAGACTTTTGGGGAGTAAACTCATACATAGGTATGAGTTCATGTTTTTTGGGTGATTTTTCACCCAAAACATAAAAGTTTTGGTCGGGAATTTCTAGGACGCGAGGTGTTTGCGGTTTTTAAAATTCAAAACCCGAGACGACACTTTCTTTCCCCCGTTCGTTTAAAAATAATATTAAAAAAATCAAACGAACTTTATATTTCTTAAAATAAGAAATAATGACATTGACTTATGATTCAAAGTGGTTCACTTTTAAGGTTTGACCGAATGGAAATTTCGGGTTGTCACAACATCCACCTGTTAATGGGAATTTCGTCCCAAAATTAAAGTCTAAACAATTAAAGTAGTTACAAATAATTAAGCAAAATGATGAGGGTAATTCAGTTTCATCTGATCCTCATGCTCCCAAGTGAATTCCGGTCCTTGCTTGGCGTTCCAGCGAACCTTCACAATCAGGATACGGCTTTGCTTTGTCTGCTTGACTTCTCGGTCCATGATCTCTACTGGTTCTTCCACAAAGTTGAGGCTCTCGTTGATCTCGATCTCGTTGAGTAGAATTACAAGAGTCTCGTCGGACATACTCTTTTACAAGTTAGATACGTGGAAGGTAGAATGTACGTTACGAAGTTCGTCAGGTAGATTGAGTTTGTAAGCTATAGGGACGATTCTTGCGAGAATCTCAAAGGGCCCTATGTATCTTGGATTAAGCTTTCCACGCTTACCGAAGTGTATCAATCCCTTCCAGGGTGTGACTTTAAGAAGGACTCGATCCCCCACCTGGAATTCCAAAGGTTTCCTTCGCTTATCAGCGTAGCTCTTCTGTCGGTCTCTAGAGGCTTTCAATCGTTCACGGATCTGAACAATCTTCTCTGTCGTTTCCCGATTGATTTTCGGGCCTGTGAGAGTACTGTCAGAAACTTGTCCCCTAGCTAATTGGGTATCACCCACCTCAGCCCAGCACAGAGGGGATTTGCACTTTCGGCCATAGAGAGCTTCAAATGGAGCATCCTTGATGCTCGTGTGATAACTGTTATTGTAGGAAAACTCGACAAGGGTTAAATGAGTATCCCATGCCTTTCCAAAGTGAATCACACAGGCTCTCAACATATCTTCCAGTGTTTGGATGGTCCTCTCACTTTGTCCGTCGTTCTGTGGATGGTAGGTTGTGCTGATGTCCAACCTTGTTCCCAGGGAATGTTGTAGCGATTGCCATAATCTTGAGGTGAACCTACTATCTTTATCGGAGATAATGGATATAGGTACACCATGTAGTCGTAGAATTTCCCTAATGTATGTTCTCGTAAGCTTCACCATCTTGTCAGTTTCTTTGATAGGCAGGAAGTATGCAGACTTGGTCAATCTATCGACGATGACCCATATGGTATCAAGTCCACCCGTTGTCTTGGGCAACTTGGTTATGAAATCCATAGTGATCCGCTCCCACTTCCATTCTGGGATCTCTGGTTGTTGCAATAAACCGGAGGGCTTCTGGTACTCGACCTTAACCTTTGCGCAAGTAAGGCATTTACTTACGAAGGTAGCAATCTCTGCTTTCATATTAGGCCACCAGTATAGCTTTTTAACATCCAGATACATCTTATCTGAACCTGGGTGGATGGAATACCGAGTGTTGTGCGCCTCGGTCATAACCAAGTCTCGGAAACCACCGTGTTTCGGGGTCCAGATCCGGTTCATGAAATATAAGGCTCCGTCACCCTTGGCATTTAAATTTTTATCCATTCCTCTAAGGGATTCACTCGTCACGTTTTCAGGTTTCATGGCTTCAAGCTGGGCCGCCTGAATTTGCTTAGACAAATGTGAATGGATGGTTATTGTCAACGACTTGACTCTTCGACCAGAATATTCCTTCTGACTTAGGGCGTCTACTACTACGTTGGCTTTACCCGGATGATAATGAATTTCGCATTCGTAGTCACTGAGTAGCTCGACCTACCGTCGTTGTCTCATGTTGAGCTCCTTCTGATCGAATATGTGTTGTAGACTCTTGTGGTCAATAAAGATAGTGCTTTTCGATCCATACAAGTAATGTCTCCAGATCTTCAGAGCAAACACAACTGCTCCTAGCTCAAGATCGTGGGTCGTGTAGTTAACTTCATGTGTCTTCAACTGTCTCGAGGCGTAGGCGATGACCTTACCTCTCTGCATCAGAACACACCCGAACCCTTGATTCGATGCATCGCAATAGACAATGAGGTCTACTATCCCTTCGGGGAGGGATAGTATTGGTGCGGTGCACAAAGCTCGCTTGAGCGTTTGGAATGCTCTCTCCTGTTTCTCTTCTTAGTCAAAAGCCACGCCTTTCTGAGTCAGTGTTTTAAGAGGTTTCGCAATTCAGGAGAAGTTCTGTATGAACCTGTGGTAGTAGCCAGCGAGACCTAGAAATTGACGAATTTCTGTAGGCGTCTTCGGTGCTGACCAGTTCTCAATGGCCTTAATTTTGGATGGGTCCATGTGGATTCCATCTTCGCTTACCACGTGTCCTAAGAATTCGACTCTTCAGATCCAAAATCCACATTTAGAGAACTTCGCATAGAGCTTATCCGCTCGTAAGGTTCCTAGAACTTGTCGCAGGTGATCACCATGCTCTTCCTTACTTCGGGAGTAGATCAGGATGTCATCGATGAAGACAATGACAAATTGATCCAAGTAAGGTCGGCATACTCTATTCATCAGATCTATAAATACTGCGGGCACATTGGTCAATCCGAATGGCATCACCACGAACTCGTAGTGTCTGTAACGAGTTCGGAAGGCTGTCTTCGGAACATCCTCCTCTAGCACTCGTAACTGGTGATATCCGGATCTTAGATCAATTTTGGAAAAGTAGTTCGCCCCTTGCAGTTGGTCAAATGAATTATCTATGCAAGGTAGAGGGTAACGATTCTTGACCGTTAGTTTGTTGAGTTCTTTGTAGTCGATACACATACGGAATGATCCGTCTTTCTTCTTAACGAACAAGACCGGTGCTTCCCAAGGCGAAAAACTCGGTCTCATAAAGCCCTTGCTGAGCAGTTCGTTAAGTTGACCAGATAGTTCCTACATCTCTATTGGTGCTAATCGGTAGGGCAACTTGGCTACTGGAGTAGCTCCTGGAACTAAGTCGATTCTGAACTCGACCTGTCGTTGCGGAGGTAATCGTGGTAGCTCTTCTGGGAAAATGTCGGGAAAGTTGCTCACTACTGGAATGTTCTTTAGTTCTTTCGTTTCGAGGCTCGTACCGACGACGTGAGAATGGAATGCATGGTATTCTTTACGTAGATACTTCTGTGCTTGAATACTTGATATAATACGAAGACTCGCACCAGGTTTGTCGCCGTAAACGATAAGAGTTTTGTTGGACGGGAGGTTTAGACGGACTGCTTTCTCGAAGCACATGATGTCGGCGCGATGAAGACTTGACCAATCCATGCCGATGATAATGTCGAAGCTTTTAATCGAGACCGACATAAGGTCGATTGGAAATGAATGGTTATCTAGAGTTAAAGTACAACCTAAGTATATGCTATTCGTGCTTTCAGTTTTTCCATTAGCCATTTCTACCGTGAATTGTTCTTTAAGTGTGTGTGGTTGTTGTTTAAGCATGCGAGCAAATTTATGGTTCACGAAGCTTCGCTCCGCTCCACTATTGAACAGAATGCATGCATAGGAGTTATCGAGGAGGAACGTACCAGTCACCACCGTCGGGTCTGCAACTATTTCCCCATGGCCTATTACTAGTACTCTTCCTGCTCCGCCTGCATTCTTCGCTTTGGGGCAGTCCCTCTTATAGTGGCCCGCCTCGCCACATCCATAGCAGGTCTAGCTCACGCCAGAGCCGGGGACTTGGGTGATCGGCCTCGCCGGAGATCTACAGAAACAAACTGTGTGTCCTTTCCTGTTGTATTTAGAGCACTGTATTTCACGGTAGGGCCCGTTGTGGTGGTAATTTCATTTGCCGCACTTAGGCAAATTTCCAGCATACTGCCCCACCGGAGCAGTAGCAGTAGTAGGGGTTATTGCGGCATGCACTGCCACAATTTGCTGATTTTTGGCAGCTCGCTGTTTCTTCTTCTTCTTCACCCAGAACTTCCGCTTAGTGTCAGTGGGTTTGGAAGGTTCCGAGATGGCTAGGTTTGTTATTATTGCAGGGGTTTTGACTCCATGGTCTATGAGTCGCTGTGCCAGTCGCTTGGCACTGTCAAAGGTAGCAGCGTTTGATGATAGGACATTCCCCTGATACGGAGGCACTAGCCCTTATATGTACCTTTCGATCTTTTCCCCTTCAGTGTGAACCATATTGGGGCAGAGGGTGTAACAACCTGAAGTTCGTTCCATCGCCGAAAGCCGTTTCCGCCTATAAATTCGTCTTTTTCAAATCATTTCCGTTTATGTTTTTAAAATTAAGTCATTTATTCCCAGACTTCTATTATGACTTAATTAGTATCCAAACCCATTAGAAACTCAAGAAAACACCCCAATATAATAATTGGATAAATTTTAGAATTTGTCCCGCCCGGTTACGACAATTTAATCGGGTACGACCAAAAGCCCCGTTTAACGTCGGTATCGGGTAACATTCCACGGTGTCCATAACTTGGAACCTATTTAAAGCTCAAAAGACTTCATTTGAAGCCTTTCCTCTCACTCTCTCTCTCTCTCTCACTACTCTCTCTCTCTCTTTCTCTGACCTCTCTCCTCAAACTCAAGAATTAGGTCCAAAATCATCAAATTTAAGCTCCAAATCATCAAGGTAACTTCCCTAGCATCTAGTATAACATCTTTAGCCTTCATTTTCAAGTTTAAATCATGGAATAGGACCATATTCATGAGTTTATGGCCCTAGAACAGTCCTAGGCCGTGAACTCATATAAAATGGGTTTTGGAGCCCAAAAACCATTCCAATCGACCTTTGGAGCTTAGATATGACTTAGAGGCTTACCAAAATGGACTTAGAACACCTTGAACTTAATTTTTGGAGAGTAAACATGAGTTTACTGCCCAAGAACATGCTTGGGCCGTAAACTGCATATCATGGAGAGTAAACTCATTTTAAAGTGTTAAAATGCCATTTAAACACACCAATTGCCTTGGAATAAATTCTAGAATCAACCATAAACGAATTAGAAGCCTTAAACTCAATGAAAACCCCTCCCTAAGATGTTCACGGCCATAAACCCCCCAAGGATGGGTTCCTGGGCCGTAAACTCCTATAACATAGTCAAATGATGCCCAAAATTTCATCCAAGGCTTGTCAAATGACTTCAAATCGCATGTCATTGTCCTAGCACCACCAGAACACATAAGGAATGGATATGGGGGAGTTTACGGCCATAAACTCCTAGTTTACTACCGTAAAATCCATTAAATGGTCCATAAGTGAGTTAAATCGATTCCTATGCCCTAGATTTGATCCTAGCTAATTTTCCCAAGTCATATAAGGCCATTTAGCATCATAAAACCCTCACCCATGAGTTCACGGCCATGAAATCATGTGGAGTTGGTCCTAGGGCCGAAAACTCCATAAGGATTTTACTCTCGAAGAGTAAACACATTATCCCAGCCATGTACGACCTTAGATGCCACCCGGGTCACTCCAAACACTTGATTTGAAGTGTTTCTGCGTCTTGGAGTGTATAATCGTATCTAATTAGTGATTTAAAGCCTAATTAGATACATTGTATATCATTTCATATTACATAGGAACCTCGCGCGTTATCAAGCCTAGAATCGACACTTAGCATCCAACCGACGCGTTTCTCGACCGGTGAGTTCATACCCCTATCCTTTTTCAAATGTTTTTCAAATGTTTTTAGGGGGAATACAAGCAAAAGTACAAGGAAATCTTGTACTCAAACTTATTGTTTTCAGTTTAAATGTCTATATTTTGTATGTTTTTAATATCGAAAAATGTGTTAAATTAAATAGTTTGAATTACGAAGTTAGCTTTCAGACTAATCATAGATTTCTTGATAAAGTGTTACAATCTAAATTATATTTCGTAATCTACGAATAATTCATACTAAAAATACACTTAGGAACAGAACGAATACGAAAAGTACAACTAGGAACAGAATGAATACGAAAGTATAACTAGGAATAGAACGAATAGGAATACTAAAGTAATAATGCGAAGATAATAATAGGAATAAGAATACGAATGCGAATACGAATACGAATATCAATAGGATTAGGAATAGGACTAGGAATACGAATACGAATGCGAATACGAATGCGAATACGAATATGAATACGAAAGTATAACTAGGAATAGAACGAATAGGAATACTAAAGTAATAATGCGAAGATAATAATAGGAATAAGAATACGAATGCGAATACGAATACGAATATCAATAGGATTAGGAATAGGACTAGGAATACGAATACGAATGCGAATACGAATGCGAATACGAATATGAATACGAATAGGATTAGGATTAGGAGTAGGAAAACGAATACGAATGCGAATGCGATTACGAATACGAATAGGACTACAAATATAAATACGAACACAAATATAAAATACGAATATGAATATGATTAAGAATAAGAATACGAATATAAAGGCACGCATCTAGGTACATTCAAGTGTAACACAATTAGGATATCAGAATATATAGCTAATATAACAAGTATGATAGACAATCAAACATTACAATTGGGATTCAATAACTAAACTTACTTTTAGGAAAATATAGGATTTTCCTGGGATAACAATTGTTCATAACCATAATTGTGTAATAAAACAGTTAATCAAACTTTACATATAAGAAAATATAGGACTTTCTTGGATAACAATCTTTTCGGAAAATCAAAGGGAACTTGTACATTATTAGAAAACAAACATCTTACAAACTCACCAGCTTTATGCTGATTTTCAAATTGCTTGTATTCTCAGGTCCATTTTAAACAAGTACCCAACGATCCTTTTTGGAGAAGACGGAGCGTACAGAAGACTCATCTCTACTTTGTTCTATTTATATATATACATATGTATCATCACTTGTAACACTTTAATTTTGAACAAATGTAAATTCTAATATGTAATGTAATGGTTGTTAACTTGCTTACTATGTACATTGGATTTGATAATCAACGTGGAGTCCGCCCCGGAAATGTTTCTGCCTTCGGTTTTCGGGGTGTGACATAGGGCCACCAGTTCGCTGAATCGGGCGGTATATGCGACTACGTTGGTGCCCTTCATGGTTAGGCTCCAAAGCTCCTGCTCCAATTTATGGATTTCGCCCCTCGGGCAGTATTCCTCAATCATGAGGTTCTTCATGGTTTCCCAACCCATGTCATTCGCCACTACTATATTTAGCGCTTTAACGTGGCCGTTCCACCACATCAGGGCTTTTCCTTCAAAGGTGCATGCAACATATTTGACTTTGCTGACAATAGGGCATGAACAAATTTCAAAGATTGATTCAGTCTTCTCGAACCCTTACGAGAGGGTAATGACTCCGTCGGTCCCATGAAAGGACTTCGGCTTGCAGTTAGTGAAATCCTTGTAGGAGCACTCTCTCGAGCGCACAAGGAATTCAACAGGAATAGAGTCAACAGGGGTTCCACCTCTGCTGGCATCAGTAGAGTGATACTGAGCCATGGCAGTTGCCACTGCTGCAGCTACGGCAGCATTCAGGGCTGCAATATCGATGACCGGAGGAGGAGGAGGTGGTGGAGGTGCAGGGTTATTCCTGGGAGATTTGCGAGGAGTCATCTTTCAGCTATAAGTTTATAAAGATAAACAAAATGGTAAGAATCAATTGTAAGTGGGGTGAGAGTGACACATGGACTAACTAACCATAGCCCAACAGTTGAATGAGTGTTTGAGATCACAACAAGAAGATTAGTAGGAAAACACAAGTGTACTGATTTTTCCCACAGATTAGGTAGTTGTCAATAATACTGGTATTATTGATCTAATAAGTTCAGGGAAAATCGACCTAATAGTAGGTCTTACATCATACCATACGGAAAGTTTGACAATTCCTAGATTCCTAATTAAAGTACTGAAAGTTAGGAATATTTTACAAACAAGTGCTACTTAGAACACAGACACTAAAGGCTATTCCTTAACCAAAAGACAAAGATGTACTAGACATCTTCTAACGGCGATGGGAATTCTTCGGGCGAACCCTGAGGTCTGCCACTTGATGAAACACCTCTTGAAGGTTTCGCTCCTGAGCCCTCTGACGGGCTAGAAGTTCCATGACTTCAGCTCGGGAGGCAGCCAGCTGTTGTTGCAGTGTCTCGTTGGTTCTCCTGGTCCGTTCCATTTCTTCTTCCAGACGGCGGATGCGGACTGTGTTGACACCAGAGTTGGCATCAATCTCCATGACTCTTTCGATGGCTGCTCGACCTTGCTCACCATTACGAGCTATCCTGCGGATAATGACGGGCAGAGCTCGATCCGCAGAGCCACCTTCGCTGAGGTTGTAAAAGCTTTGGTCCCCAAAGTAAGGTAAGGGTTGACACTGTTCATCACTCCAGCGATTCAAGTTAGTTGCCCACATAGGTGTAGGACTTGTAAAAACTGGTCGGGGATGGTTGTTTGGGGCTTGACCTACTGGCAGTAGGTTGTTGACTTCAGGCTCAGAGTCAGATTCATCAGAAAAGCCTTCTGCGAGGTGATCATCCAAAGGGATTGGATGCTCATCTTCGATCAACCCAGCATTTCCTTCATTTGGGAAGTACGGGTCGCCAAGATGGAATCCATCCATTTAATCTACGCGAGAAGAGAGGTATAAAAATCTAGTGTATAAATAGCTTGTAGTTGCACAAAATACCCCTATAGTATTTTAAGTTTGGGTTCTACTGTTCTCCTTGTGGTATTGTTGGTAAGTTTTTAGACTTGTTAACATATCACAACCATTCTAGGGCATATGCTAATCACTCCTCGAACCAGCATAGTTGATCAGGCTATGCCATTTCCAGGACTAACAATAAATCCCCAAGCTCACTTGTGATATTTAACAATCGTAATACTTTTGTTCTTGTCATTGTGACACTGATTTTAGTATGAATGCAGACTAGTATACTTAATTAAATATTTTTAATATTTAAATTATAGACTCTTGGTCAGAGTGTTTTAATCCCAAATGGGTTTATAGTTAGTATATCTTTTATGGGTTGATATATACTAAATTCACTATAAACAATGCTCTGATACCAATCTGTCACACCCCAAAACCAAGAACGGCGGAAAGTTCTAGAGCGGAGGACGTCATGTGAAGTATCACAACACAGTATAACAGTAAGTAAGCAAACAACATCATCCATTGTATGAAATATATAATTTTAATACAAGCATGTTCTGTATAATTATAGACACCAAAAAGTTAATCAAAATAATAAGATGAGTCTTGGATGCGCTCCATTTTCTCAAAAGCTGGCCTCGGTACCTGTCTACTGTTGACCTGAGAATACAAGTTATTTTGAAAGAGTTTATCAGCATTAAGCAGGTGAGTTCATAAGTATTTTAGTGTCGGTGTTTGTATCAAAACGTTTGAACGTGGTTTTAAAGTATGAGTTTGTAAACATTGGTAATAACAATATGTGAACATTTGTAAGTGTTTGTAAAAGTTTGAATCTCTCAGGAAAACCTATATTTTCTATTAAAAGTAGCCTTCTACCAAGGCGTAACCGTTTTGTATGCTCTTTTATTGTAAAAGTGTGTAATTTCACAAGTGTAACTATCATTAACAAAATATTGTTTGTACATTAATTTTCAAGTGAAATAATCACTAAATATATGTAAAGGGTAAATTATTGTAGCACTGTAGTGTTGTATTATAGGAACTACTGTTGTACTAACTACCTTAAACCAGATTTATATTCAGGTATCACGTGATTAATTGTACCATACTATCGACTGGGTAACAATGACAAATGTAGGTCGTAAAAAGATATGACGTTTGGCACCCGCAGACCTGCAGGTCCGACTGTAGCTAGCAGCAAGGTGTAGGATAGTCAACCTAGTATAGATCTATACGCAAACTCACGCTCTCCCTCTAAGAGACTTTGGCTACAACTCGGTCCATGACATTGAAGGCATGATCCGATACAGTGGATCACAATTGTTAATGTATTCATGTATATGTAATGTATTGTTTCTTCTTCTAGTATCGCTGTATATGTTCTCTTCCTAGTATAGTTGTATATGTTCTTCTTCTAGTATAGTTGTATATGTTCTTCTTCTAGTATAGTTGTATATGTTCTTCTTCCAGTATACTTGTATATGTTCTCATAGTAATGTAATGTATATGTTCTCATAGTAATAAGTACTGACTCATGAATGAAGTTACTCATTGATCTAGCAATAGTATAAGTATAATCCTGTGTTACCCCGATGGTAACTTACTAATGATGTAACTAGTACGCATGAATATGGAAGAACTTTTATGACAATATATGTACACCTGATATATAATTGATATTGAAACGACCTTCGGACGGCTACCCGATATCCCACCAGACCACATCCAAATCGAGGAAAAGGAAATAGGGCGGACGACCTTCCTAAGCCTTTTAAACATTGCTTATATAACTATACATATACGGGCATGAAATTTATAATAAGTATAACAAAGTTTAAGTAAAAGTATTTGATAAGTAAAAGAGTTTGTAAAGCAGTTTGAAGTAAAACAGTTTGATAAATAGTTTGAACAGTAATAAAATCATTGGTTTTGTAGTTATTAATCACATGTGATTGATGTAATAACTATAAATATTGTATCCCCCCCATTAAAGCATTTAAAACATTTAAAATTATTTCAAAGGTTAGTTAAAGGGTATGAACTCACTTATGGTGAGTGGATTGGACTGAAGTGTCGGGTACGGTGCTAGGTGACAAATGAAGACTTGTACACATGCACGAGCCTAGTTATCATATAATGAGCATATATATAACTAATTAGCCCATTTATAACTAATAAATTAAGTTGGGACACCCTATAACATGAAAACACTTTGTTTCAAGTGTTAAAGATCACAAGGATTGCATCCGAGTATTGGTAGGGCAAAGCTAGTGTGTTTAGAGTTCAAGGGTAAACTCCCTTGGAGTTTACGGTTTTGATGGTCATGACCCATGGAGTTTATGGCAGTAAAGTCTAGAGTTTACGGTCGTAAACTCTAGTCCTAATGACGATGTGTTGTTTTGTGGTTTAACAAACCTATTGAAGCATTTTTACTAAGTGATTTGGCCTTTGGAAGGGACTAGGGCATCAAAAACACTCCTTGGAGGAGTTTACGGCCTCATGGACTTTTCCCTTTGGGTTTACTAACGTAAACCCTCATGGAGAAGGGTATTATCATGTTTTCAAGTCCTTAACACAACTAGGTAATTGTATAAGCTAGTTTCTAAGCCTAAGGAAGGAAAATGACCAACTTAAACACACTTTAGGCTGTTTACGGTTTCGGGAGATCCCCAAACCGCAAACACCAATAATTGATGGTCTTTGATGTTTTTCAAGGCTTAAACACAATAAGGAAAGGTTTAAACATTTCAAGGATGGTTTATACATCAACTAGGACTTAGATTAGGGAATTAGGCACACTTTGGTGCAATTTATGGTGTTTACGGCCCAAGAACATTCTTGGACCGTGAACACCTCCAACCTTGTGTTCTTGACATAATTTATTGATGTTTAAATGTAATACTAGCTTAATAACACTCAAGGATGGAAGTACTTACTATTAGAAGGCTTGAGTTGAGCTAAAAGGCCAAGAACACTTAGTGTGTGTTCTTGGTGTTTTGGAAATCTGGACAAAATACATATATGAGTGGATGATTAGATGTATAAACACTAGATTAAGTGTTTTGCTAACTTGTAATGGTTAGAACACTTACAAGATTGAAGATTTGGAATCCAAACTAGGATGATACTTGAAAGAGTTTTTGGAGTTTACTCTTTTGTGAAATTGGGGAGTAAACACAATGACTAGACTTTTGGGGAGTAAACTCATACATAGGTATGAGTTCACGGTTTTTGGGTGATTTTTCACCCAAAACATAAAACTTTTGGTCGGGAATTTCTAAGACGCGATGTGTTTGCGGTTTTTAAAATTCAAAACCCGAGACGACACTTTCTTTCCCCCGTTCGTTTAAAAATAATATTAAAAAAATCAAACGAACTTTATATTTCTTAAAATAAGAAATAATGACATTGACTTATGATTGAAAGTGGTTGACTTTTAAGGTTTGACCGAATGGAAATTTTGGTTTGTCACAACAATGTCGGCCTATTATGTTTATGTATCGTAGGAAGACCCGGGGGTTATCTCGAGGCACTACATATTGTATATGTTCCGGGTAACGATCCGATGCTGGGTGAAAATCGAGGAATGTTTGTATGCTAGGTGTCTTTGTGATTCTTACATGTGTGGTATGATAGGTTCCAGACCAAGGTCTGATGTCGGGGTAAGCCCGATGTACGTTTATATGGTCGTATGTTCTAGACTAGGGTCTGATCTCGGGGCAAGCCCGAGGAAGATTTATAGGTGAATGTTAGATTATAGTTGTTGTCTTTGTGATACTTGTATATGCCTGGTAGGAAGGTGATTGTCGGAGAGGTGTCGTATTTCATCACTACCTGAGTATGGATGAGATCTCATATCTTAATATTAGCAGAGTAGGGGCAAGTCCCATGATAGGAGAGAACTGAGGGTGGGCAGGGGCCCATATCTTACTAACAACAGGAGTGTGGATGGGGTTCCATAACTCATGAATAGCAGACCAGGGGCGGGGTCCAAGATAGGCGAGGCCTAGTACCAGAATACACTAGAGTATGTTTTCTTTATGCGCTAGTATGCTATTTGATTGTATGTATGTGTATAGCAGGCATGGCCCAAAGATAGGCGGGGCCTAAGAGAGACCTATCTGTTTACCGGGCGGGGCCCGTTGCCAGGCGGGGCCCGGGCAAGGCCCGGTGCAGCGGGTGGGGGGCCAGTATGTGGTTATGTGTATGTGGTTATGTATATGTGGTATGTGGTAGCTTGGGGAACTCACTAAGCTTCATGCTTACGGTTTTCAGTTTTGGTTTCAGGTACTTCCGGTAGCAGATGGAAGGGCTACGGATGATCGCATGGCACACACCAATAAGTTTTATCCTGGGATGTTTTACTCTGATAAAAAGAAAATCTTATGACATGATACTCTGATTTGATATATAAACCTTTGTTTATGGATGAAATGATTTGATATTTATGATTTTATTAATGTTTTAAAAGGAAATTTTTTGTCTAGATTTTTGTGATGTTACAAGGGGTCAACACCTCGATCTAGTATCATATAGGTCCGAGACATGGTTCTTCTTCAACATGGACCCTTCATGGTATGGCTGCAGGGCTGTGTGTTCAAAACCGAGGATATGGATCATGCATTGTGGGTTACGGCCGACCATCACTCTAGTGTTATGGAACCTGACATGTGAAATTTCCTTTCATGTGTTCTCAATCATCATCCTAGGGACCATGGTATTGAAGGGTTTTGAGCATTCTAACACTCCTAAAGTGTACATGCAACCCTAGAAACCTTGGATCTATGTTTTACTAAGATACATGCAAATTTTTTTCCAAGGTTCTTAACCTATCTAGCATGGCATGGGAACTTGAATCATAAAAGCTAGTAAGAAAACATACCTTTCTTGTTGCTTGGATTCCTTGAGAACCTTGTGAGCCTAGCACGTCAAGTGTGATGCCTCAAATGTCTCACACAACACCACAACACTTGGAATAACCTTGAGAGAGGACACTTATCACTCAAAATCGGCTAGCCCTCTTGTTCTTCAGTTAGTAGTCCGATTTTGCTAGTCATGGGGTCCTCATATAGTTATGTCACAAGTAGGGTTACTCCATGTAAACCCTAATGTGCATGTCTTTTCATATTCCATGATCCATGGGTTTATAACCTCCATGGACTATCCATGGAGCACATTATGGGTTTAGCCTAATTCATATAAACCATGGATCATTAGCCCACTATACAAGAATGGATGATTTACACAATCAACCCTATATATTCAATTAGTCTCTTTTTGATCACTTAATTAATTCCAAATTAATTCTTTGATCAATACTAATGAAATAATATTATTAATATATTAGAACTTATAATATATTAATAAACCTTAAGTGTCATTTCTCTCATTTAGTCTATCCAAGTGTTGCAATGTCATGCAATCCAAATGGACCATGACAACTGGGTCAAGTACATTCCAGGAATAGTTATGAACTTAGACACCTAATCCAACAGTCTCTCACTTGGATAAGTCAATTAACTATAACTGCAAGAATGACTTCAGGAACCGATAAGCAATCCTAGCTCTTTCGAGGTCTCGCAGAACTGAGATGATGATGATACGCCATTTAAGATAAGTGATCATATACTCCTCTGTTCTAGATGTCAGCCGGCAAAATACATGGAACATTTTCTTACTTATTGACCAGCAGTTTGTTTCCCGATTTCCAATTTGTTTGACATAGAACTTAATCGAACACATCTATTGAGTTCTGACCGGGCCCGGTACATAGGTCAACACAAAATCATTGAGGGGTCCAGATATCGCTTCTAATCCAAGAAGGAACATATAAACTTTGACTCATATGCTTGTTCTACTACTTGTTGAATCATACACAACGACACATTTTATAACATCGAGTTACTAATTCATTTTCATACAATCAATGCATAACCAACTCGTAGTTAACAACTCATATTTCTATATTTGAAGACTTATATGATATTACCATCTCACGGTCACTCGAGATAAATTCCATGAAGTGATACAAGTGAGTGTGGGTTGAATCCAATACTCAGAACTTATGAGCACTCATGAGTGTTATAGCAACTCTTGCTATGTCTAACATCTTAGACATCTACAAGCCAACTCATGACAGTCTTAATTCATATCTACTTCCAACATACGATCGACTGTGGAGAATTTGAATAATATGATATACCATAACATAATTATTCTGGAAGTCAAAACATGAAAATTGAAATGATAGTAAACGATTGACAGAGGATAGCAACACTTTACTTATAAATAAAAAACAACTTTTATTTATCATCAAATGTCAATTACACTTTACAAATTTCAAGAGTTATCTAATTTCTAAAACTAATATCATCCTTTAGCCCTATGTGTCTCGCATGCTGAAGATGCTTAACCCTACCCAGTCCCTTCGTGAGGGGATCTACTGGCTACTCATCCGATGATGCCCTCTTTGCCACGAGGAGTCCTTCTTGTATTCGATGTCTGATGAAATGGTATTTTCTGGCAATGTGTATGGATCTCCCATGATCCCTTGGTTCCTTGGCTAAGGCAACTGCAATTTCACTATCACAGAAAATCTCTATAGGCTCCTTTGCTGCCTCGCTTGCCACTATATACTCTAATTCGCAAGTTGAATCAACCACTGTCTCCTGCTTGGAAATTTTCCAAGTAATTGCTCCTCCGTTTAAGGTAAAGACTCTGCCTGACTGAGAGTGGAAATTATCTTTATCAGTCTGGAAGCTGGCATCACTATACCCTACTACTCTCAAGTCATCACTCCCACTGAGGGTAAGGACCCAATCCTTAGTCCTCTGCAGGTACTTGAGAATGTTTTTACCGCAGTCCAGTAAGCCTTGCCAGGGTTCCCTTGATATCTTTTGACCATGCTCAACGCAAAGGCCACCTCAGGATGAGTACAAGTCATAGCATACATGATCGAGCCTAGAACGGAAGCATACGATACTCGACTCATCTCTTCTATTTCATCCTCTGTACTCGGGATCTGAGTCTTACTCAGTCTGGAATTAATCTGGATTGGTAACTCTCCTTTTTGGAATTCTGCATGTTGAACCTATTCAGCACTTTCTCCAAGTAGGTACTCTGACTATGTCCAATTAGTCTTTTACTCCTGTCTCTCAAAATCCTTATCCCTTGGATATAGGCAGCTTCTCCAAGGTCCTTCATAGCGAAACACTTCCCAAGCTAGGATTTCACTTCCTGCAGAGTTGGGATGTGATTTCTTATAAATAGTATGTCATCCACATACACAACCAAAAAGCTAACTATACTCCCACTAGCGTTGACATATACACAAGATTCATCTTCACTCCTCGAAAAGCCAAACTCTTTGACTTTCTCATCGAAACAAAGATTCCATCTGCGAGGTGATTTTTTTAATCCATAGGTGGATTTCTCAAGCTTACACAATCTATTAGGGTACTCTGTATTGACAAAACCCTCTAGCTGAATCATGTAAACATCCTCAACTAACTTTCCATTAAGGAAAGCGGTTTTGACATCCATTAGCCATATTTCATAATCACGAAACGCAGCAATGGATAACATAACCCTAATATACTTAATCTTCACTACTGGTGAAAAGGTCTCATCATAATCAACTCCCGGAGTTTGAGAAAATCCCTTCGCAACCAGTCGTGCCTTATAAGTGTGTACATTACCATCTATGTCGGTCTTCTTCATGAAGATCCATTTGCACCCGACTGTCTTACGACCTGGTACATTGTCAACGAAGTTCCAAACTTGATTTTCATACACGGATTGTATCTCATTGTCTGTAGCCTCTTTCCATTTAGCAGCCTTAGGGCCTGCCATGGCTTCCGTGTAGCTGTTAGGTTCATTCAGACTTACCAGTGTGCTATCACTGATAAGTGTATCACCTTCTGCAATAATATGGAGACCATAGTAATGCTTAGGTGCATTCCTAACTCTCATGGAATGCCTCAGAGGTACAAACTCATCTGTCGGATCAACAAGAGTTTCCTCCTCAGGTTGATCGCTAGGGTTTGAGGTTCCTTCACCATTGACTCTTTATTTTCTTCAAGGTCAATTTTCCTCCCACTGTTTCCTTGGCTTATGAAATCTCTCTCAAGAAAGACTACTCTCCTTGCTACAAAGACCACATTATCACTGGGTTTATAGAAGAGGTAACCAAAGAATTTATGTGGGTAGCCGATGAAAATACACCTCTCACTTCGAGGTTCGAGCTTATCCTGAGTCTCGCACCTCACAAAAGCCTCGCAACCCCAAATCTTAATGTAGTCTAGATTGGGAACTTTTCCAGTCCACATCTCATGAGGTGTTTTGGAAACCTTTTTGGTAGGGACTAGACTAAGAATATGGGCGGTAGTCTCTAAGGCATACCCCCAAAATGAAATTGGTAGTGAAGCTCAACTCATCATGGAACGAACCATATCCAACAAGGTTCGATTACACCTCTCAGCTACACCATTAAGCTGTGGTGTCCTGGGAGGTGTCAATTGTGAGACAATACCACATTCCTTAAAATAGTCAAGGAACTCTGTACTAAGATACTCACCACCTCGATCGGATCGAAGCATCTTAATGTTCCTGCCTAACTGATTCTCCACTTCCTGTTTAAACTCCATGAACTTTTCAAAGGTTTCTGACTTGTACTTGATTAAGTAGACATATCCATATTTACTAAAATCATCAGTAAATGTCAAATAGAAGCGGTTAGCATCTCTTGTGGCGGTTCTGAAGGGTCCACACACATCACTATGTATGAGGTCCAACAAACCCTCACCCCTAACACAAGTACCAGTGAAGGGTGACTTTGTCATTTTCCTAAGCAAACAAGATTCACAATTATCATCTGACTTTAGGTCAAATGAGTGCAAGACTCCATCCTTTTGGAGTTGGCCTATGCATTTCTTGCTTAATGTCCAAGACGACAATGCCATAATGATGCTTTATCCAAGATACTAGAAGAATCGATACACAATAAATTATTTCCTAGGTCATCAACAACCAACACAGTTTCATACACACCATCACAAGGTAATGCTTTAAAATAAAGAACATTATTAAAGAAAGCATTAATACCACCACATTCATTATCAAACGAAAAGGTAAAACCTTGTTTGTACAAACCATGAAAGGAAATAATATTTCTCGCCATTTCAGACGAGTAACAACACTTATTTAAATCTAACACTAACCCACTACTTAGCAACAAAGAATAAACTCCAATCTTGGTGATAGGTGAAACTTTCCTATTCCCCATGATCAAATTTATCTTCCCATGCTCCACATTCTCACTTCTTCTTAGTCCCCAAAAAATCAGAACATAGGTGAATCCCACACCCTGTATCAAGGACACAAGAATTAGAATGGGGTGAGTTATTAGACAATATAGTGTAAAGACCTACATGGTTGGGTTTCACTTTCCCATCAATAAAACTCTTATAGGTACTTTGGACAGTTTCGCTTCCAGTGCGACTTTTCATGGCAATAGAAGCATTCAGTCTCTTTAGGGTTGGCAGAAGGAGTGACAAAACCTTTCTTGGTTCCAATTGAAGAGGAGCCATCAAGGGACTTTCCCTTGGTACCCTTAGAAGGGCTCTTCCTCTTCTTCCCTTTACCTTTCCCGATTGCCAAGACAGGGGCCGCGATAGGAATAGGAGTAGTAACAACTGATTTACTTTTAAGACTACTTTTTGCGGTCTTCAAAAGTCCTTGAAGTTTGATGAATGTAACTTCCTCCTTGTTCATGTGGTATGTCATTTGGAATTGATCATAACACGAAGGTAAGGAGTGCAAAACGATGTCAATTGCCAACTCCTCGGGAAAGTTCACATTCAGTTTCAACAAACGGCCCATATACCTTTGAATTTTCTACATGTGGCCTGTGATGGGTTCCCCATCCTTCATCTGGGTTGTTCTCATGGAGGAGATGATTTCATACCGCTCTTGACGAGAACTTTGATGGAAGCGGTCCATCAAGTCCTGGTGCATCTCAAAAGGACAATAGTCCTCATAGGACTTTGGAGCTCAGCTATCATTGTGGCCAACATGATACATGCCACTTTGGTAGCATCTCTCACATGTGCCTGGTATTCAGCGATCTCCTTAGGAGTAGCAGAGGACTCAAGTTCTTTAAGCTCCTTGTCGAGGACATATTCCTTTTCCTCATACCAAGTGACCATCCTGATGTTCCTAATCCAATCCATAAATTTGGATCCATCAAAGATGACTCTCCTACAAAGGTTCATGAGAGAAGGAGCCGAAAGGGTTTGAACCAGAACAAGCATTTTTGAAAGACATCTGAAAAGAAAGAAGGACAATTTAGATTAGATATAAAGATAGTCGTTAATAAGACACCCAAATGTAATATTAAGGCTAGAACCCAACACAATATTTTATAACTTAGAAGAGGGATGTCGTAATCCAATCTATAAAATATTTGAAGGTAGGTGAATGATGATTCACCAATTTCCACCATGAAAAACGAAATAAATTATTAGGTTTTAATTGGTTTTGAAACTCCTAGATTCTTTGAGGTTCATTGAACTTTTCAATGGCATGTTTAAATTTCGAGTGTGACCTTCAAGTTTTGTGGCTGGGATGCCGAGGATCACAAAACAAGGTCTGAAGTAACCATGCAAATTACTTGGTACTCTTAATGTTTATCACTCAACCGATGTGCCGGTTAACCATATGTGCTCCACCAATCTATGATAAGCCTTAAGCCACCCTTTTCCTACCTTGTTAAGTCCAGCTTAGTGTGCCGGCTAACCACACACACTCCACTAACAACTTAAGCAAAGTGAAAAGTGTAATTTCATAGGTGAGCTTTTCCTAAAGTAACTAACATTGGGAATTTATGAAAACATTTAGTTAATTTATAACCTTCATACTTTTAATGAGGATTAAAGTCATTGTCCTACCCGTTCGGCTAATGACCCTCCACCTGTCAAGAAAGTGGTGGGTGAGAGCAGATACCCGTTAAGCTGCCATTTTAAAGGCAACATACTTATACCCCCCTTATAGACCGGCTTCGTGCATGAGACCTACTAACAGAGAAACGACTTGTTCTTATACACACACACACACACACACATATATATATATATATATATATATATATATATATTATTAACTTATAATATTATAAAGTATAAGGGTTGAATTTTAACTTTTAAAATTCTAGGGATTGGAACTAAAGTTTTTAAAGTGACTTTACATGTTCCGAAACTTGATGGCAAATTTTGTAACTTTGAAACTTTTTATATTTCATGACTTATGAGTTAATGGTTTATTAAAATGAGAGACTTTTCATTTTATGTGACCTATTGTTTTATTAATGGACTTTAAAAGAAAGACTTTTGGTAATCCATAACTTGAGGACAAATTATGGATTCTGTAACACCGAAAAATTTCAAGACAAAATTTTCATTTTAAATAATCATTTTATTCTTAGAACACTTGTTAAAATCTCATTCATAATCAAATTACAAAACATAGCTCCATTTTCACTTGCATAGAAAACCAGGATCCTCCAAAATATGACTCTTGCTCTGGTGTGTACAATCAAGCCGGTGCCGTACCGTGATACTGAAAGAAACCTGAAAACAACATAACACAAAACACTGTAAGCACGAAGCTTAGTGAGTTCCCCAAAATACCACACATATAACACGTATAAGCCACTCGAGGCTATAACTCTATGGGTCCGTGCACCCAAACTCTGTGAACCCTCAGGTTCTAACTCTGTGAACCTTCCGGTTCTAATTCTAGGAACCCTTCGGTTCCATCTCTGCAAACATGCACAGCATAAATCACATAGAAATAATGCAGTACAACACATAACATACATAGCATAGAAATACTCT
Organism: Lactuca sativa; assembly: GCF_002870075.4. Classification (NCBI taxonomy): domain Eukaryota; kingdom Viridiplantae; phylum Streptophyta; class Magnoliopsida; order Asterales; family Asteraceae; genus Lactuca; species Lactuca sativa. The sequence goes on along the minus strand of NC_056625.2, from coordinate 173,639,886 downwards.
GTCACATAACTCTGGTTACCTACTCAAGGTAAAGTATAGTGAGAAGACTCACCTGGCAAGCAAAAGCAGATATCTCCATACTCGGATCTCGAACTCGCCACCGCCTAACACGTAAGGCAAAAACTCTCATGACTATAACTCTCGAGACTAGAATCAATCCTCTCAATGCACCCTCTTAAGGGTAAAAGACTATTTTACCCCTCTCTTGGCCCAAAGGCCACATCGCTGACCAAACCCTAAAAGTCAACGGTCAACCCTTGGCCAAAATCAAAGTCCTCAGTCAAAGTCAACCCCTGACTGACCCTACTCGCCGAGTCAACTCTATGACTCGCCGAGTTTCTATAATCAGAACTTCACTCAATCCGCGACCTAACTCGCCGAGTCACTCCGAGACTCGCCGAGTCCAACAACTCTGAGTCCACTCGCACACAACTCACCGAATCATCCCTTGACTCACCGATTCTCGACTCAACCAGGGAATATCGGGACTCTTCGACAAGACTCGCCGAGTCCAAGAACAGACTCGCCGAGTCCAAGACTATCATCAACCTACTCGCCGAGTTGTTCATACAACTCGCCGAGTTCCAGGCCATCTTCATCCAACTCGTCGAGTACACCCATGTGACTCGCCGAGTACCACCGGTCTGAATCCATTCAGAAGCATTCCAGGCCATGCAATTGCTACAAAACATAGATCTAGCCTCCTACCACTCATCCATCACGTAAAGTGGCAAACTTTACGTGAATCCAAAGAGATCTAGGCCATTTGCACATTGGGCTAGGGTTTGGGACATGAAAGCTTCACTAAACACTCCAACACAGGGACTTTCATGCTCTCTGATTCTTCTCCCTTCCAGATCTGAGGTAGCAACCTCAGATCTAACCTCTAAACTTCCCATTACATCCATAGACAAGTTCCCACAAACCCCCAAAATGAAGAAACACATAATAACAGCCCAAGAACGAGATATTACCTCCAAGAGATGCCCCAACTGCAATGTAATTCGAATCCAAGCAAAGCCCCTTGCTCCAAGCCTTCAATCTCCCAAAATTCCTTCAACAATTACTTCTCCAAGCTCCAATCCACTCAACAATGGTGCTTCTCCGCGATTTAGGGTTTTCTGGGGCTCAAGGGGTGATAAGGAGGCTGGGAGGAAAACATAATGTTCTTTATATAGGGCTCAACCCCGAGAATTAGGGTTGTCTCCAATCAGCGCCTACTCGCCGAGTCCTCCTCACTGACTCGCCGAGTTGGCTACTTAGCACGCGACCCAGTCGCGACTCTACTCGCCGAGTCCATCCATGGACTCGCCGAGTCACTCTTTCACAACTTACTCTTTTAGCCCTTCAACTCTACTCTTGATATTTCGGGATGTTACAATTCTCCCCCACATAAATTAGGCTTCGTCCTCGAAGCCTATGGCAACTCAACTCCAAAATACTCCCACGACGCGCCACCTGGCCCTAACTGGACCAGGCTCCTCAAAGCATAACCATCAAACTCGAACTCACTTCCTCTTTCCTTGCGGTGTCCTGACCACCGTCTCAAACCGGGTACCGGTTGTACCCTCTGATAATCACACTCAACAATCGAGAATTACTCGAGATGTATCACTGCTCCAAATCTTAACAGCCGCTCGACCCATAAGGGCTAGAAAGCCATGAACCATCGGATCCCCGATCCGAATCCCACTTAATCCATTCCGTGCTGACAGAAAGACCCACACTTCAATCTCAGAACAACTCCCACGAGTTCTCCTCTTGCAATCACATACGCATGCTGAACTTGCCCAGTACCCTCGGGTTGGGAAAAACCCGATGCACTGATGATATCCTCCAACATCCCCCCAGGATGAACCACTAGTACATATCCAATACCCTGATCAGAATCAAGCTGGGAGTCCCCGACTCCCTCCCTGCATTCATCCTGAGAATCTTGGCCCTACTCTCACGGAACCCCTTCCGCGTCCTCAGCAGACATCCCAACATGATGTCATTCCATACCACTGTCACAGACACAATGTTCAACCACCATACTCCAAATCATCCACTCTCACTACTACTTTCACTTCCATGAACCAACACTCCCCCCCCCCCCCCCCCGGGGGTTACATACCTTTCTCTTCCCTTACCCAGGGAAACCACTAGCCAACCTTGCCACTACTCCATGTATCACACATGCTCTGGATCTGCTCGCAAGGGCCCTCGGGTCCATGCGCTACCTCTCCCCAAGAAATGAGGGTCCGACACCTCCTCCCATACAACAGCTCAAAGGGTGGCATACAAATGCACTAATGATGGCTGTTGATATAGGATAACTCAACTAAAGATAAATACGTGCCGCAACTCCCTCCGAGATCTAATACACATGCCCGAAGCATGTCTTCAAGCGTCTGAATCGCTCGTTTGCTCTGAAGTGTCCTCAGACATCATCATGATTCAAATAACCCACTAACTTCCTCCCCGTGACCACTATCCCGGCCCAGGGACGCGCAAGTCACAAAATTCTATTTTCCTCATGCGAGAAAATACAATCCAACCGAGGATCGCCTAAACTCTAATCTCTGGTTTCTGCTGCGCATATCCCTTGCGCATCTCACCGCATCTCCCGACAGAGACGGTGACCCCAGTCTCGCCCCCGGTTCAACACCCAGGCTCCAGAACTCAATACTAGGGATACTCAAGCCCAAAACTCTTCCACATCATACACTGATCGGAGATCATTCCATCATCACATTCTCTTGCCATCTAGTGAGTACTACGGCTCCCCGCAGTGTCACAACACCCTCTAACTAGTGAGTACTACGGCTCCCCGCACTATCACAACACCCTCTGACTAGTGAGTACTACGGCTCCCCGCAGTATCACAACACCCTCTGACTAGTGAGTACTACGGCTCCCCGCAGTATCACAACACCCTCTGACTAGTGAGTACCACGGCTCCCCGCAGTATCACAACACTCTCTGACTCCACTAGTTCATGCTCCGCAGACTATCACAGGTAGCTACCCATACTCGGCTCGAATACACATTCCAGACTCTGGAAGCAATCGACATATCAAAATGCCCACCCTTGCGAAGTTCCATTCTCTTAATAATCTCCCTGGATGCCCATACTCGAAGGGCTCCCACTAGATCCGTAGATACGTGATACACCACAAATCGTTTCAACTCAAGATTTACGAGTAACTCCGAAATAAAGGTATCATACCCGGATACCTTAGAATATCCCAACAGAACATCACAAGATCCTGCCACAACCACTGATTCCCTTACTCCCAATACCATACACTCACGACAATACATTTCCTTTGAATCCCATAATAATTTCTGATATCACACGATGCGCAACTTCAGTGCATCCAAACACTCAATTGGAATACAAGGAAGGCGCTAACCCTTCAGAATACACTGATGATCCTCCGAAACCCTTTCCACTACCACTCAAAATTCAAGCAAGAATACACATCCTAGCCCGGGAAATGGGCTACTCGATAATCGGCTACCCATATCTCAACCCAGAAGTTCTCAACTGCCCATACCATCATTACGAGCCTTCCACTTGAGACGACTCTGACCACCATCAGATTCCTGATCGTTGACCACCCGCCGTGGAGACACCCATCCTTCTCTTAGACATATATCACATGCATTATCTCGCCCTGCACCTTCCTTAATCACCCATGACCCTGATCTCATGAATTCAAGCCGCAGGTTCTGCATCCAACCCCTAACCGCTCTTGCACCAATCTCTGGTTCTCTCAATAAACCACCCAGTTCTCCCCCACTTAGGGTTCGAACCATCACTATCTGACACATCAACAACCTCACGAACTATTTCCACCAGCAATAACGCACCTGCCCCCGGAAAGTGCTACGCAACACCCGATAATCCCTTTTAAGGAAATTAATCGATCTCATAACTCTGATCCTCAGATGAACTCCTCAAGAACTTTTCGCCACGACTGCCTCTAGTCGTTCTAAATCTCGTACCAATCAAGTACCAAACAACTCAACTGCTCAATAACATCCCTGGCTCATAGACCGAACCACAAAATCATTGTACCCCTCACCTCAACTCGTCAAACATCGCTCCAACACCGGGATCATCCCAAGAACAGGGACCCACTCCCATATTCAACACCCAACATAGATAGAAAACTCTCTGCACTGTTAAACTCGACTGAACTCCCCACCGATACCACTATAATACATCCTACTATACTCAAATAGGTGTAGTGTGGTCCTCGACTATCTCAGTCCCAACTAACTATCTGCTCATGACAAATCACTGCCTCGCGGCACACATGCTACCTGATACTCTGGAAGAAATCATCATCAATAACGACCTGCAGGGTCTACCCCCAAACCCAAAACTAAAACATCAGGCCTTTCATGTTCCGCACACGAACATAAATAGCACCACTCACATAGAAGGTGACCTCTCCTCTATCGACTGATTGCTCAACTCAGACCGAAATTCTCCTCTCCCTCTAACTCCTTACCAAAATACTCTGATAGGCTCTCGCCTTCCCTCTCGAGGGACGCCTCTCCAAATTCAATCATGGCCTACAGGCCTAAAACCCATAGCGTCCAATCTCTACCTCATCAATCGTGATCGGATAACCAGAGAATCACAAGCATCATTCACTACGAACCATGGTACTCATCCCATGACATCTCTTCTCAATATGCTCCGGTGTATGGTACCCGAACCATAGCATCACTCCTCCATCTGCTCCGATGTATGATACTCGAACCATAACATCACTCCTCAATCTGCTCCGATGTATGGTACTCAACCATATCATCACTCCTCAATCTGCTCCGGTGTATGGTACTCAACCATAACATCACTCCTCAATCTGCTCCGGTGTATGGTACTCAACCATAACATCACTCTTCAATCCGCTCCAATGTATGGTACTCGAACCATAACATCACTCCTCAATCTGCTCTGATGTATGGTACTCGAACCATACATCTCTCCTTAATGCGCTCATTAGAATCTTCAGAATACTCCCTGTATCAAGTATGGGTCCTCTACTTTCAGTAGTACGGGCCCATACTACCTTCCACATCTACCCATACTTTTCCACACGGACTATCCCGGAGCTCCTAAGTAGCTGCTCGACCTTCTCGTTCACCAATTCCATCGCGCGCTCGCTCCCCAGCGAAATTCTCTACCCTGCCAGTGCACTCATCTGGCTAAGGTTACTCCCTAGGCTCTTCTCAGATTCCCACACTTCTCTGCCATCAGCTGCTGAAGAGCTCCTAATGATGCCAGCCATCTACCTCCTGAATATCGTCATATTCGCTTGGTAGCTGACTCCCATCATCGAGAGTTCCACAAAGCACGAAGCAAGCAGCATTCGAGCATCGAAGAATATATATGACTCACTCTGGGTGATAACTCCGCTTGCTCTGCTCATCCTCGGAAGTACCACCGAACTCTGCAACTCTTCCCCTCGCGGGCTCTAACTATTCTTTCTCCAAGTACTACAGTACTCATCTAGGTATCTTCCCTAGATTACTCCACTACTCAAATCCCCTAAAGGATTCCAATCAAATATTCTCACTCATCACATACTCAAAAGCACAACGCATATCACAACAATTCCTAGGCTAAGGCATCACAAATCAGGCCACTCTACTCCTAATATATGGAATACCTAGCCTGTCTCTAGCATGCAATAATATCTCATAAAGTGCATCATAAATATCTCATAACACAAAAGTAAGGGTATTTTGGGAAATCACCGTTCGGGCTCTGGCTGATTGTACACACTGTTCTTTCTCGTTTTCTCTTTGAACTCTTATTCGCTTTAGAAAATTATTTCTTTGAAAACTTTTCTTACTTCCTCAGTTTGAGTCCAGAATTACCCGAAGGCGCATCCGAATCCCTCAAACCAAGGCTCTGATACCAACTTGTAACACCGAAAAATTTCAAGACAAAATTTTCATTTTAAATAATCATTTTATTCTTAGAACACTTGTTAAAATCTCATTCATAATCAAATTACAAAACATAGCTCCATTTTCACTTGCATAGAAAACCAGGATCCTCCAAAATATGACTCTTGCTCTGGTGTGTACAATCAAGCCGGTGCCGTACCGTGATACTGAAAGAAACCTGAAAACAACATAACACAAAACACTGTAAGCACGAAGCTTAGTGAGTTCCCCAAAATACCACACACATAACACGTATAAGCCACTCGAGGCTATAACTCTATGGGTCCGTGCACCCAAACTCTGTGAACCCTCAGGTTCTAACTCTGTGAACCTTCCGGTTCTAACTCTAGGAACCCTTCGGTTCCAACTCTGCAAACATGCACAGCATAAATCACATAGAAATAATGCAGTACAACACATAACATACATAGCATAGAAATACTCTGTCACATAACTCTGGTTACCTACTCAAGGTAAAGTATAGTGAGAAGACTCACCTGGCAAGCAAAAGCAGATATCTCCATACTCGGATCTCGAACTCGCCACCGCCTAACACGTAAGGCAAAAACTCTCATGACTATAACTCTCGAGACTAGAATCAATCCTCTCAATGCACCCTCTTAAGGGTAAAAGACTATTTTACCCCTCTCTTGGCCCAAAGGCCACATCGCTGACCAAACCCTAAAAGTCAACGGTCAACCCTTGGCCAAAATCAAAGTCCTCAGTCAAAGTCAACCCCTGACTGACCCTACTCGCCGAGTCAACTCTATGACTCGCCGAGTTTCTATAATCAGAACTTCACTCAATCCGCGACCTAACTCGCCGAGTCACTCCGAGACTCGCCGAGTCCAACAACTCCGAGTCCACTTGCACACAACTCACCGAATCATCCCTTGACTCACCGATTCTCGACTCAACCAGGGAATATCGGGACTCTTCGACAAGACTCGCCGAGTCCAAGAACAGACTCGCCGAGTCCAAGACTATCATCAACCTACTCGCCGAGTTGTTCATACAACTCGCCGAGTTCCAGGCCATCTTCATCCAACTCGTCGAGTACACCCATGTGACTCGCCGAGTACCACCGGTCTGAATCCATTCAGAAGCATTCCAGGCCATGCAATTGCTACAAAACATAGATCTAGCCTCCTACCACTCATCCATCACGTAAAGTGGCAAACTTTACGTGAATCCAAAGAGATCTAGGCCATTTGCACATTGGGCTAGGGTTTGGGACATGAAAGCTTCACTAAACACTCCAACACAGGGACTTTCATGCTCTCTGATTCTTCTCCCTTCCAGATCTGAGGTAGCAACCTCAGATCTAACCTCTAGACTTCCCATTACATCCATAGACAAGTTCCCACAAACCCCCAAAATGAAGAAACACATAATAACAGCCCAAGAACGAGATATTACCTCCAAGAGATGCCCCAACTGCAATGTAATTCGAATCCAAGCAAAGCCCCTTGCTCCAAGCCTTCAATCTCCCAAAATTCCTTCAACAATTACTTCTCCAAGCTCCAATCCACTCAACAATGGTGCTTCTCCGCGATTTAGGGTTTTCTGGGGCTCAAGGGGTGATAAGGAGGCTGGGAGGAAAACATAATGTTCTTTATATAGGGCTCAACCCCGAGAATTAGGGTTGTCTCCAATCAGCGCCTACTCGCCGAGTCCTCCTCACTGACTCGCCGAGTTGGCTACTTAGCACGCGACCCAGTCGCGACTCTACTCGTCGAGTCCATCCATGGACTCGCCGAGTCACTCTTTCACAACTTACTCTTTTAGCCCTTCAACTCTACTCTTGATATTTCGGGATGTTACAGATTCCCTTAAAACACATCAAGATCAATAATTAAACTAACAAGCAAGTTGCAAATAATTCCTATGTTCTTCTAAACTCATAAGTTCATGAACATTCATATCAACAATTTCAAGAATCATAAATAAACCATACAAAACTTGAAATTTTGATAATATCAAATGAAAATGGATTAGCATAACCATTACACCATCTAATGGATTAGCATAACCATTACACCATCTGAAATTTTGGTAAAGTTTCTAGTCCATTTTCAGTAGCAAAACTCGAAAAACTGCAAACTGGAAGACAAACTCGTCGAGTTCAATAAGGAACTCGTTAGGTTCCTATAATAACTCATGGATTCGGCGTGTTTTTGGCCAGAACTCGCAGAGTTTTCTAGTCCTGGCAGATTTTGGTTTTTGAAAGACAAGTTTGCATCAAGTATCAAGAAAACTAGCCTAGGCTCTGATACCGCTGAAGGGTTTTGAGCATTCTAACACTCCTAAAGTGTACATGCAACCCTAGAAACCTTTGATCTATGTTTTACTAAGACACATGCAAATTTGATTTCCAAGGATCTTAACCTATCTAGCATGGCGTGGGAACTTGAATCATAAAAGTTAGTAAGAAAACATACCTTTCTTGTTGCTTGGATTCCTTGAGAACCATGTGAGCCTAGCACCTCAAGTGTGATGCCTCAAATGTCTCACACAACACCACAACACTTGGAATAACCTTTAGAGAAGACACTTGTCACTCAAAATCGGCTAGCCCTCTTATTCTTCAATTAGTAGTCCGATTTTGCTAGTCATGGGGTCCTTATATAGCTGTGTCACAAGTAGGGTTACTCCATGTAAACCCTAATGTGCATGGCTTTTCATATTCCATGATCCCTGGGTTTATAACCTCCATGGACTATCCATGGAGCACCTTATGGGTTTAGCCCAATTCATATAAGCCATGGATCATTAGCCCACTGTACTAGAATGGATGATTTACACAATCCACCCAATATATTCAATTAGTCTCTTTTTGATCACTTAATTAATTCCAAATTAATTCTTTTATCAATACTAATTAAATAATATTATTAATATATTAGAACTTATAATATATTAATAAACCTTAAGTGTCATTTCTCTCATTTAGTCTATCCAAGTGTTGCAATGCCATGCATACCAAATGGACCATGCCAATCGGGTGAAGTACATTCCAAGAATAGTTATGAACATAGACACCTAATCCAACAGATACGAATGCATGTGGAACGAGTTTGGGTTGTGTATATGAACCATTTGGGGTAGGGTTCATCGGCTTGATCTAATATCATATGGGTCAGAGACACTTCTTGCATTTCTCATGTTCTTTGACATGGTACCTTGCATGGTACGGGTGCGGGGATGTGTGTTGAAACTCGAGGTTATGGGTCATTCTTTGGGGGTTCTAGCTGACCATCACTACAGTGTCATGTAATGAGACATGAGACAATTCCTTTCGTGTGTTCTCAAACAACAGCCATGGGACCACGATAAGAGTGCAAGATGTATGATTGTGCTTCGAGGATATAGATCATTTGCGAAAGGTTCATCAGCTCGATCAAGTATCATATGGTTCCGATACGCGACTTGATTTTCTATTGTTCCATGACATGGGACCCTTCATGGTATGGGTGTGGGGATGCATATTCAAACTCAAGGTTATGGATCATGCATTGGGGGTTCTTGCCGGCTATCACTCCTGTGTCATGGAACAAAACATGGGACTTTTCCATTCATGTGTTCTCGATCATTGGCCATGTGAACACGATATGAATGTAGGTGGCACGACTGTGGTTCACGGATATGGATCATTTGGGGTAGGGGTCATCAGCTCGATCTAGTACCATATGGGTCTGAGATACGGCTTGATTTTCTTATGTTCTTTGACTTGGGAACCACCATGTTATGGGTGCGGGGATTCATGTTCAAAGTCAAGGTTATGGATCATGCATTGTGGTTTCCGGTCAACCATCACTCCAATTTCATGGAATGACAAACGAAAAATTTCTTTTTAGTGTATTCTCAATCGTCATAGATGGTACCACGGTACACGTGGGGGTCGTATGAGTGTGGGTCGTGGATATGGATTATTTTGGATATGAGTCATCAAGTCGATCTAGTCTCATATGGGTCCGTAACACAACTTAATTTTCATATGTTCTTCGACATGGTACCCTGCATGGTATAGGTGCGGGGTTTCATGTTCAAACTTGAGGTTATGGATCATGCATTATGGGTTCCAGTTAGCCATCACTCGTGTGTCATGGAACGAGACACGTGACTTTTCCTTTTGGTGTAGGGGTCATCTGCTCGATCTAGTATCATATAGGTTCAAGACACAACTGGATTTTCTTATGTTATTCGACATGGGATCTTACATCGTATTGGTGTGGGGCTGCATGTTCAAGATTAAGGTTATGGACCATGCATAGGGGGTTTCGGCTGACGATCACTCAAGTGTCATGGAACGAGACACGACATATTTCCTTTCGTGTTTTATCGATCATCATCCATGGGCCATGGTACTGGTGTGGGTGGTATGAGTGTGGGTCGTGGATATGGATCATTTGGGTAAAGGTCATTAGCTCGATCTAGTATCATATGGGTCTGAGACACGACTTGATTTTCCTATATTCTCTAGCAAGGGACCCTGCATGGTATGGGTGTGGGGATGTGTGTTCAAACTTGAGGCTATGAATCATGCATTAGGGGTTTCGACTGGCCATCACTCTAGTGCTGTGGATTGAAACACGAGACTTTCCCCTTCGTGTCCTCTTAATCATCATCTAGGGGCACACGGTATGAATGTGGGTGGTACGATTGTGGTTCGTGGATACGGATCACTTTGGTTAGGAGTCATCAGCTCGATCTAGTAATCCTATAAGTCCGAGCCTCGGCTTCATTTTCTTATGTTCTTCGACATGGGACACTACCTGGTCCGGGTTCAGGGATGGGTGTTCGAACTCGAGGTTATGGATCATGCATTGGGGGTTCTGTGTGACCATCAGTCCAGTGTCATGGAACGAAACACGAGACATTTCCTTTAGATTATTCTCGATCATCAGCAAGGGGACCATGGTACGTGTGCGGGTAGTATGAGTGTGGGTCATGGATATGGATCATTTCGGGTAGGGGTCGTCAACTCTATCTAGTATAACATGGGTCTGAGATGAAGCTTGATTTTAGTATGTTATTCAACATGGGATCCTACACGGTATGGGTGTGGGGCTGTGTTTTCAAGCTCGAGGTTATGGATTAGGAATTTGGGGTTCAGGCCAGTCATCACTCAAGTGTCGTGGAAAAAGACACATGATTTTCCTTATTTGTGTTCTCGATCATCATCTAGGGAAAGACTGTATGAATGGAGGTGGTACGACTGTGGGTAGTGGATATGGATCATTAGGGGTATGGGTCATTAGCTCGATCTAGTATCATATGGGTTCGAGAAAAAGCATGATTTTCTTATGTTCTTCGACATGGGACCCTTCATGGTATGGGTGTCGGGTTATGTGATCAAACTCGAGGTTATGGATCATGCATTGGGGGTTCTAGCCAGCCATCACTCTAGTGTCATTGAACGAGACACACAATTTTTCCTTTCGTGTGCTCTCGATCATCAACCAGGGGACCATGGTACAAGTGTAGGTGGTACGAGTGTGGGCTATGGGCATGGACCATTTGGGGTACGGTTCATCAGGTCGATTAAGTATCATATGGCTACGAGACATGGGTTGATTTTCGTATGTTGTTTGACATGGGACCCTGCATGGTATGGGTGCGGGGCTGTGTGTTCAAACAAGAGGTTATGGAGCATGTATTAGGAGTTCCAGTCAGCCATCACTCTAGTGTCATGGAACGAGACACGAGACATTACCTTTAGTGTTATCTCGATCGTGAGCCAGGGGACCATGGTACGATTGCGGGTGGTATGCGTGTGGGACGTGGTTATGGATCATTTGGGGTAGAGTTCATCTGCTCGATCTCGTATCATTTGGTTCCATAATAGGACACGAGACACTAGTATCATACGGTTCCATAACACAACTTCGTTTTCTTATGTTCTTCGACATGACACAATAGTTTCATGGAACGAGACACGAGACACTAGTATCATATGGTTCCATAACACAACTTCATTTTCTTATGTTCTTCCACATGGGAGCTTTTATGGTATAGGTGCAGGATTACATGTTCAAACTCGAGATTATGGATCATGAATTAGGGGTTCCAACCAACGATCACTCCAATGTCATGGAGCAAGACACAAGAATTTTCCTTTCATTTTTTCTCGATCATCGGCCAGGGGACCACAGTACGTGTGCGTGTGCTACGAGTGTGGGTCGTGGATATGGATCATTTTAGGTAAGGGTCATTAGCTCGATCTAGTATTATATGGGTCCAAGATACGGCTTAATTTTCTTATGTTCTTCGACATGGTGCCTTGCATGGTATGGGTGTGGGGTTGTGTGTTCGAACTCGAGGCTATGGATCATGTAGTGGGGTTCCATCCGACTATCACTCCAGTGTCATGGAATGACACATGTGACTTTTCCTTTCGTGTGTTCTTTCTTATCAGCTAGGGGTCCATGATATGAGAGCGAGTCGTTGTATACGGTCAAGGATATGGATTATTGGGGGTATCAGACATCAATTGTAGTGTCATAGTCGTGACACGAGTTGCTTGTCTTATTTATATGTACATTTTTTCATATAATTTTAAATATGAAATTTATATTTATCTATATATAAGTTTACTTTTGCAAATACTTAGAAATATCCAACAAAAAAATAAAAAACATATTATTTATGATAATATCAACTTAATTAGGGTTTCCCAGTCTTTTCAACTTATTTTCAGCATAACGTGTTGCTGCCATTTGCAAATAAAATCATTATCATATCGAAAACCGTTCATTTCCCTATTCATACGGTTACTCTCCTTCCTTGGGATACCGTTTGTTGTTCCTCATTAATTAATAGAATATATATATATATATATATATATATATATATATATATATATATACACACACACACACACACGGTTAAAACCCGTGGAACCCACGGGTGTTAATTTTAAATAGAATTAAAAAATTGATTATGTAATAAAATAATATTTCATTAATCTGATCTTGCCACTCTATAATCTTGTATTCTATAAATTTTCAATTTCTTATAGAAAACACATAAAGGTAAATTTTCATTTCTTCTTACCATAAAAACTACTTTCATGAAACAAACAAAATGTTTAAATGAACAAATAGAACATGAAATAAAGAAAATGTGAATTCCAGATGAACAAATACAATCAAACATATTCAAAGAAAACATTAAGCCAACAATTGGAAAAAATAAAAATAATAAATGGTCTCAATTTACACAAGAATAGGTCACACTGAAATCTGTGTGGGTGTTGTATCTTTGCACAGACAGTTTCTCATAGCTTGAGCACACCACCAGTAACTACTATAACAACAATGAGTAAATTCAAAATAGCAACGATTCGAATCAATAAAAAAATTCCAGTCAGTTCTTTTTTATTAACAATTTACCGAAAATACCCCTTAGATCTTTTGGTATAATAAAGGTTGCAAATGCTCTAAATCCAATTGCAATTGATTCGAAAACCACATAGGCATTGAAACTTCATTTGCTATCACATAAAACAAAAAAATCATATTGTTGTAATAATCCAGAAAAAGGACCAAAGTACCCTCAGAACTTATTATTGCACCAGACGGTCCTGACTCAGAAGACTTCAAATCCAATCTGAAGCCCCACCTGTCTAGCATAAAATCAAATATCCAAACTAACCCCAAGAACTATCGCATATGCCAAAATTCAAAAAAAACTGAAATGCCATTTTTCCAAATTGTTACACCAAGACTCAAAATTCCTTTCTAAACATCTCCTCTTATCTTTCTTTTCCCGTGAAAATAGAGATTAAAAGTGCACAAGTACAGGTACTTACATCCCAATAAGTTTGAACTTCTATAAATCAGATGTTTTGGCAATCATAATTCATAAGAGCTTTTCACAACTCAACTTCATCTAATAGTTTAATCTACTCAATACTCTTACTTATCCTTGAAAAAACAACAACAATGTGTCAATAAGAAAAATTAGCTATAATACTATAATTGAATATTTCAAACAATGTGGTTTATTTGAATTTATTTGGAATATATCTAAAAGTTACTAAAAATGAATTTGACTCATTTCAGTAAATATTATATGTACGTTTTCTATTTTTGTTGTAGTTAACTATTTTGATTAATTTAATAACAGTAGAGTAATCAATAAAAGAATAAGAAAGAAATTATTAAAAATATAAACATATTATTAAATAATATAAGTTACTTTTTTAACATTTACATACAAAACTTTTAATAAGAGTTAGAATTGAAAAAATCTTGGAATTTTTATTAACATAGTAGCTTCATTTGGTTTGTATCTATATAAAATCATCATTCAATTCCATTACTACTAAATTTTCAAAATTCATTTACAAAGTAATTTATGAGTCATCACGTCAAGAAATTTTAATGAATTTATTCTTAAAAAATGAAAAAAACAAAATCTAAATCAATTTAATTTAGACTATATAAAATGGTAGCTTGACTTGGGTTATAACCAAAGCAAACATCAATCGAGACATTTTCTTCCTCTCTGCTTGTTTTTGGGAACCTAACCAAAAAATAACTATGTTATTGGCATAGTATCTTATAGAAACTACAAGTCGATCATGTGCTAAATGCAATATATAGCAACCTATTTTCATTTTTATGTCTAATATAACATCATACTTTGTATTATAAAAAGCACATCACTAAATTTAAAAAATAAAAGTAATTATTACCTGTTTTAAAATTAGAGAATGGTCCCTCTCTTATATATATTTAATAGCAGGTATAGTCCCTATTTAAATACATTTACAAAAATGATCCATATATAAAAATAGTGTATAAATAGCCCATTTTTAATAAAATTATCATTAATGGTCCCTGTATAAAAAATGATCAAATTGACTGGTCAAAATTATCAAATTGGGCAAAATGGTCAAAATGAGTATTTTTAGCAAAAAAAAATTATACTTATTGTTTTAAGAGTTTTACTTTTACATCTATGTATTGCTTTTATTTCTGTTTAACTGGGTCAAATTATGAAGAAAAAAAAAACCCAATAAAAATGACCAAATTGGACAAAAGGTCAAAATGGTCATTTTGACTAAAAAACTCAAAAAAAATCAAACTTTTATTTAAAAAGTTTCATATTAGTATTTTTTTTTAGCTTAAGTACACCAAAATTATGAATCTTAATTTTTTTATTGTAAGAATGACAAAATGACCAAAATGGTCATTTTGACTAAAAAAGAAAAATGAACACGCTTAAATTAGAAAATTTTATTTCTTAGTAATTAATATAGTAAGGAGTAAATGAATATTTGACATAAAACCCCATAAAAGGAAATTCACTGATAGTAATAGGCGAGACTTGAGATGCCCATCCCGGTCAAACCACATCTTAATCACTTTGTCAAGAATATCTTCATCAGTCTGCACCAAAAAGGGTACAAAAATACAATAATACCAAATTTCACATATAAGGATTTACCAAAGCACCTATGGTAAAATAATTTACTTTAATAAATTTAACGACAACTTACACAAAATATTTTCCATTATGAAAAAAGAAACAAATCCAAATCAGAAATAAAATAGACTGACAAAAGCTATTAGCATATTAAAAATATTCCCTTTACCTAAAAACATTACACTGGGGTTGATCTATGAGGCCAAAACCATTAGAAACTACAAATGTGGAATGCGACATTGGCTTTATGTTCACTTTCTTCAATTTGATATTTGGACTAAAGCTTATTGCTGAAAGTACCTTTTTGTTTAGAAGTGATGTCAACTAACAAATAACCCTTTATTTTAGAACTCTTAAAAAAAGGGCTGAAAATACCTTTGAGGCTAAAAATTCCTTTTGAGACTTAAAATACAACCCAATCTTTCATTACATTTAGTTCAATTGAAAACTACCAAAGATGAGTTTAAGTTATCACCTATCACACAAACAGTCAACAGGTTAATATTAGCATAATCACTTTTTTTACCATATAACATTATACTTCCATTTTACTATAACATAAAGAAACTATATGAGAGTGAAAACCAATAGTTTACTCAAAAATAGACCAAATGGTAAAGTCAAATGTGAACACGCTGACATAGATACTAAGAAAATGCAAAATAGAGTTCACAGAGGCACGAAGTATTATGTTGATAACTTCATTGGATGAGTTTTGTAGAAACACAAATTAGTTGAAATAAAAGTATACTATAATTGATAAAACCGACTTGGTGACCAAAGCAATTTAGTGAAATCAAACTGCAGAATGTATTTGAATCTTCAGAATACAATCAGTAAAATCAATTTAATCTCAAGTTAATTCAGACCCTAGATATATTTTCTTCATCCCCTTCATCTTAAAACACTAAAATTTAAACAAATCAAAGACATGTGAAACTGATGAAGATTGGGGCACAAATAGTCATTTTTCATACGTACAACAACTGATGGACATTTTTTTATGATTTAGCATAAAACTGGTGAGAGGGAAACACAAGGCCAAGGGGTTTACAGGTCTCTGTTACTAAACAAATGACGTGAAAAAAAAATACATTAAGAACATAACTACTTGAGTTAATTCTTTTTTCACCCCAGATAAATGACATTAACACAAAGAACCGATATGGGAGTACTTAAAAAGTATAAATCCAGAAACTTGGTCAAGGGCACATTTTAAAGGGAACCGATACAATCTTATGTCGTCCAATAGTGCGGAGTCTACAAATGCAAGGTTAAGAAGACATTCAAAGATCGTAGTTAAAACACACTCATGAATAAAAAAATCGAATACAATTAATAAAAATTAAGAACATCATATTAAAGAAGAAACCTGAATGACGAATAAACTGAAGAAGAAGAAGAACACTCTGCAAATAATAGCCAGAACATTAATCGAATTTATAGAGTGAATTCAATATGGAATTCATTTTGTTCCACAAAAATTGGGATCTTACGTATCAACAGAGATTAACGACTGGAAAATAGATGATAATAGAGCCTATATATGGAAATTCTATCAATTTACCAGAGACGATCCGTTTACTAAATTGAAGAAAAAATGTTGTGAGAATAAAATGGGTATGTTAAACAGGATGTGAATTTAGAATGCAACAATGGTGTGAGGAAAATAAGGCAACTGATTTAAGAAAACACGTTAATAGAGAGAGATTTTATAAATTGGAAAGTTATAAATGGAATTCAAATTAATAACTCTAGCAATCAGATCCCTAATTTGTTTCCTAATTTTTTGGAACAAATTAAGAATGAAAGATACAAGCGGAAATGCAGTTAGATGATAGGAGCGGGAAAAATCAATTGGGGGAGGCTAAGAGAATGAAACGTGGCATAAAAGTACTTATTTATTTGATTAGGGGATATATATATATATATATATATATATATATATATATATATATATATATATATATATATATATATAAATGAAGTACGTATTTCCTTTTTATATATTTTTTTTAATTTTATACTCGAAATGGCATTGAAAAAAATTCGACAGTCATTTATGACTTCTAATTTTTTTATTCCTCATGAGATTTTGATCGATATTCTTGCACCTGTGGGGTTGGCTTCTGCAAAGTATCTTTTTAGAGAAAAAATTGTGGGATATATTAATTTCTTTACACTTTGAATGTTTTATGACTTTGTTGTATAGAATTTTACATCTTTAATATTATATATAGTTGCAAAGCCTTTCTGAACGCTGCTGAAGAGAATCAACTGTGTAAGAAAATTAAAATCGAATCCATCTGTCTAAAAATTGATTGGCGGAGTCAATATCATGACCCCATGTATGGAGGTTGAAAACATACATTATTAAGTGTTTGCTTTAGTGGAACACTAAATCTTTGTTGATGGTGGGAGTGGTATGTTTTTTATTTTGCAATCATCTATATCTACCTTTTTTATTTATTAAGTCCATAATTATCTTATAAAATGTGTTTGTTACCTGATAAAATATTTTAAAATGGGTGATAGTGAAATAGGAACAACAAACATATGAATGGTTGTAGAGGAGGAACATAATGAAGAAAAAGTGTTGTTAGCAATGGTCCTCTTGTCTCAAGGATGTGGACAGAGAAAAGAAGGGTTGGAACTACTGAACCAGATGTACAATGCATTAGGATAACTGAATTAGGTTTTCATGCCCTTATTAAGAAAAAACTGTTAAAAATTATGTGAATAGATTTTGGGACGTAATGTGTCACACCCCAAAACCGGTAATGGCGGAAATACGTTTCGGGGTGGAGGACGTCATGTATAGTATCATCACAATTGTATAATAGTAAAAACAAGAAACATGCAACCATTTCATTCACATAGTGAGTTTAATTACAAGTGTGTTATGTAAAGTTCAACAAACACCAAAAGTATACAAAAATAAGAGATGGATCTTGTATGCTCCACCTTCTTCAAAATGTTGCACCTGTACCTGTCTATCTTTGACCTGAGGATACAAGTTATTTTGAAAACGAGTATCAGCATAAAGCTGGTGAGTTCATAAGAGTTTAGTGTAAATTTTAGTATAAAATGTATTAGTGCAGATAGCGTAAAAAGCTGCAGTTTACATTCGTAAGTAGTAGAAAACTCTAGAAAAGCATATATATTCTAGAAAATACCTTGTAAGTGAAAGCCTTTATGTACTTATCTTCATTTAAAACCATTTGTTGTAAATGTATATTAGTGAGCCTCCAATAGGTAGTGTAATAAGAAAAGTTATGCCTGATATCAGTGAGGGTGGGGAAAACTCCCATAAGAAATAGATACTTATTTACTTTGGGAATTTGAACTTAGTCTTTAGTGTTAGTATTTTAGTGTGAATGTAGTGTATTCCTTGTATGCTACTGATAGTGTGAGTAATAGAGTACCCCATGACCTTCCCGTTCATGCATAGTGTAGAGAAGTAGCGGCATCCCTGGGCCTGCACGGCTCGGACAGAGGTTAACAGTCGGATGTAATAGTGTCTGCCCCGTATAGATCTATACATGTAGCATCGTCTTCCTATCAGAAAACTCTGGGAATAGTATGTAGCGAATAGCTTATCTCGTAGTGGGTTAGTGTGTTATCCCCTGATTAGTGCTTTCTCTTGTATTATAGTGTAGTAGTCTTTAGTATAGTTCGTAGTGAGTTCTCTTATTAGTGAGTCGTAGTGTAGTAATCTTTTGTATAGCTCGTAGTGAGTTCTCTTACTAGTATGTCGTCTCGGGATAGTGGTATTATAGTATGTAAATAAGTGGCAGTAACGAGTAGTAGTGGCCTTAACTCTACCCAGTATAGTTAACTTAGTGTGTGTAATTCTTGGCAATTAAGTAGTGGTAGACATCGATTGAGATGAAAAGGCCCGTATCCAACACCAATATACATGATATATAATTAAGAAATCAATGACAGTCGGACGGATAAGAACTACCCTAAGCCCACAATCAAAAAAGAATAGGAAATAAGGCGAGCTATCGGTCCTAAGTCCTTCAAGTCTTACTTATATAAATATATTAGTGTGGTTACATTTTATAAGAAAATATATTTAATGGAAATCTTGTCAAAAGGGAACATTTAGAAAATAGTTTATTTATCCAAAATAGTTTTGAAAACGCAAAGTTCTTTTATAAGGCATAGTGATAAATCACATGTGATTAATTTTCGTAAACATGTATATTTGACTTGTATCCCCCCCTAAAACATTAAAAACATTTGAAAGGTTCATTAAAGGGGTATGAACTCACTGTTTATCGTAGGGTTCGAGTGTCAACAGATGCCCTGAATGCCAATGGTCCCTATAAATCATGTGATGACACATAATTGGGTTAGAACTAGGGTGTTTCGTGCTCGGAATTACTGAGTACAAGTGTATCTTGATCCATAACTAATGATTCATGCAAGTTTAGCGCCAAAAGTGGGTATTTGAGTGAGTGCATGGCCTTGAAATTGAGTGTGCGGCTGAGGTGTGCGGCCAGAAGGGTGTGTGAGGCTGAACACAAGTGTGTGCGGCCGTACACAGGAGTGTGCGGCCGTACATTCCTCTTGTGAGTCTAAATGAAGTGTTTGCTCTTCACAGTAAGGAGATTTGAATGTGTGCTGCCCCCCCCCCCCCCTCCCCCTCATGAAGGTTTACGGCCGTACACCTTCAAGGGACTATGAATATGATGAACATGATGAGTTTTAAAGCTTGGGATTTAAGTGTTTACCATTAATAAGCTTGAAGATGAACTAGATCACAAATATGAGGCCTTCAAGGTGTTCTTGGTTGAAGATTTTAGAGAGAGGAAGTAGAGAGAGAGTAAGGAACATCCAAATGAATGAATGAAGAAGGTATCCAACTATATATATGTTTGGGTGTGAAGCTAGAGGGTGTGCGGCCACACACATGGGTGTGTGGCCGTACACACAAAAGTGTGGCCGCACACACCTCTTTTGGTGTGTTTGATCCAATTTCATGATGCAAAACACTTTCCAACACCTCCTAAGACCCATAACTAGACTATATTATGTCCAAAACACGCATTTGGAACCACAAGATTTACAAAGGATGAAGAATTCATGATTTAAAGACAATAAGCGGACCAATTACATAGGATGAAAGTTTCGGGTTGTCACATTATCCCCCCGTTAGAGGGAATTTCGTCCCGAAATTTAGAATTCCTATAGAGGGTAATTACAGAACTACTATGCAAAAAGATGGGGATATTTGAGTTTCATTTGATCGTCGTGCTCCCAAGTGAATTCCGGTCCCCGCTTGGAGTTCCACCGAACCTTCACAATTGGGATGCGGCTTTGTTTCGTTCGATTCACTTCTCGGTCCATAATCTCCGCAGGCTCTTCCACAAAATTGAGGCTCTCATTGACCTCGATTTCATCGAGGGGAATCACGAGAGTCTCATCGGACAGGCATTTCTTCAAGTTTGAGACGTGGAAGGTAGGATGTATATTACTTAGCTCGTGGGGTAAGTTGAGTTTGTAAGCTACAGGGCCGTTTCTAGCAAGGATCTCGAAAGGCCCTATGTACCTTGGGTTCAGCTTCACATGCTTTTCGAAGCGTATCGTGCCCTTCCTGGGCGAGACCTTCAAAAGGCCTCGGTCTCCTACCTGAGACTCCAAGGGTTTTCTTCGTTTGTCCGCGTAGCTTTTCTGTCGATCCCTAGCGGTTTTTAATCGTTCACGAATCTATACAATCTTCTCGGTCTTTTGTCGAATTATCTTCGGACCAGTGAGAGCGCTGTCAGGAACTCGTCCTTTAGCCAACTGAGTGTCACCCACCTCAGCCCAGCACAAAAGGGGATCTGCACTTCCGGCCGTAGAGGGCTTCGAATGGAGTTGCCTTGATGCTCGTATGATAACTATTATTGTAGGAAAACTCCACAAGAGGTAAGTGTGTATCACACGATTTACCGAAGTCGATCACACAAGCTCGCAGCATATCTTCTAATGTTTGGATCGTCCTCTCACTTTGCTCGTCAGTCTGCGGATGGTAGGCTGTACTCATATCAAGCCTCGTCCCTAGTGCCTTTTGTAGTGATTGCCAAAATCTCGAGGTAAACCTACTACTTCTATCTGAGATAATGGATATAGGGACGCCATGCAGTCGTACTATTTCCTTGATGTATGTTCTTGTGAGTTTCTCCATCTTGTCCGTTTCTTTGATAGGTATGAAGTGTGCAGACTAGGTCAATCTGTCGAAGATGACCCAAATGGTATCCAACCCACCCGTTGTTTTGGGCAGCTTGGTTATGAAATCCATCGTGATCCGCTCCCACTTCCATTCCGGTATCTCTGGTTGTTGGAGGAGTCCCGATGGCTTCTGGTATTCGACCTTGACCTTTGCGCAAGTAAGTCACTTACTCACGAAAGTAGCTATCTCTGCCTTCATGTTAGGCCACCAGTATAGCTTTTTGAGGTCCAGATACATCTTGTCCGAACCTGGGTGGACGGAGTATCTAGTGTTGTGTGCTTCCTTCATGACCAAATCTCTGAAACCTCCGTGGCGTGGAGTCTAGATTCGGTCCATGATATAGTAGGCTCCGTCACCCTTGACCTCCAAACTCTTATCCATTCCGCGCAGGGATTCTCCCATCACATTCTCAGGCTTTAAGGCTTCCAGTTGAACCTCCATGATCTGAGAGGATAGATGCGAATGGATAGTCATTGTTAACGACTTGGTTCTCTGACCAGAATACCCTTTTCTACTTAGGGCGTCGGCTACCACGTTGGCTTTCCCCGGGTGATATCGAATTTCGCAGTCGTAATCGCTGAGTAGCTCGACCCATCAGCGTTGTCTCATGTTGAACTCTTTCTGGTTCAGTATGCGTTGGAGGCTTTTATGATCAGTGTACACTATGCTCTTCGTTCCGTACAGGTAATGTCTCCAGATTTTTAGTGCGAAGACGACTGCTCCTAACTTGAGGTCGTGAGTAGTGTAGTTTAC
Organism: Lactuca sativa; assembly: GCF_002870075.4. NCBI lineage: Eukaryota > Viridiplantae > Streptophyta > Magnoliopsida > Asterales > Asteraceae > Lactuca > Lactuca sativa. The sequence goes on along the minus strand of NC_056625.2, from coordinate 173,617,520 downwards.
CTCATGTGTCTTTAGCTGCCTTGAGGCATAGGCGATGACCTTGCCTCGTTGAATCAATACACAACCTAGCTCCTTGTTTGATGCATCGCAGTATACAACAAAATCTTCTGTTCCTTCGGGAAGGGATAATATTGATGCGGTGCATAGAGCTCGCTTCAGGGTTTGGAATGCCTTCTCCTGTTTCTCTTCCCAATCGAATGTTACGCCCTTCTGTGTTAACATGGTGAGAGGTTTCACAATCCGAGAGAAGTTTTGGATGAATCTGCGGTAGTAGCCAGCGAGGCCTAGAAATTGACGAATTTTGTAGGCGTCTTCGGTGCTGAATAGTTCTTAATAGCTTTAATTTTGGAGGGATCCACGTGGATTTCGTCTTTGCTAATCACGTGTCCTAAGAATTCAACTCTTCGGTTCCAAAATTCGCACCTAGAGAACTTCACATATAACTTCTCTGATCGTAGCGTTTCCAGGACTCGTCGTAAATGATCTCTGTGTTCTTCCTCGCTCTGAGAGTAGACAAGTATATCATCAATAAAGACGATGACGAACTGATCTAGATATGGACGACATACTCTATTCATCAAGTCCATGAATACCGCGGGTGCGTTAGTCAATCCAAAGGGCATCATCACGAACTCGTAGTGTCCGTAACGGGTTCAGAAGGCTGTATTCGGAACATCCTCCTCAAGCACTCATAACTGGTGATACCCGGACCTAAGATCAATCTTGGAAAAGTAACTCGCCCCTTGCAGCTGGTCGAACAGGTCGTCTATACGAGGAAGAGGGTAGCAGTTTTTGACCGTGAGTTTATTGAGTTCCCTATAATCGATGCACATACGGAACGATCTGTCCTTTTTCTTTACGAAGAACACCGGAGCTCCCCAAGGTGAGAAACTCGGTCATATAAAGCCCTTGTTGAGCAGCTCGTTAAGTTGACCGGATAGTTCTTGCATCTCGGCAGGCGCTAAACGATAGGGCGACTTAGCTACAGGGGTAGCTCCTGGGACTAGGTCGATTCTGAACTCAACCTGACGCTTGGGAGGTAGACCCGGAAGGTCCTCCAGAAAGACATCGGGGAAATCGCATACAACGGGAATGTCTTTCGGACCCTTCGTTTTCTGACCAGTGTCGACAACGTGAGCAAGAAAGGTGCGATATTCCTTACGCAAGTATTTCTGTGCCTGAATACTAGAGATGATACGAAGGCTCGTACCAGGTTTATCTCCATAGATCAATAGAGTTTCGTGGTTCGGAAGATTTAGGCGAATGGCTTTGTCGAAGCATAGGATATCGGCACGATGGAGACTCAACCAGTCCATACCGACAATGACATCGAAACTCTTGATAGAGACTGGTATGAGATCGATTGGAAATGAGTGATCGTCTAACGTGAGGGTACAACCTATGTAGATTTCGTTAGAGCTTTCGGTTTTCCCGTTAGCCATTTCTACTACGAATGTTTCTTTTAGTGGTTGAGGGGATTGTTTGAGTAAGTGTTTAAAGTTTTGATTTATAAAGCTTCTTTCTACACCACTATCGAACAAGACACAGGCATAAGAGTTGTTGAGAAGAAACGTACCCGTGATTACTGTGGGATCCGCTACCGCCTCGTTGTGACCAATAGCAAGTAGCCTACCAGTTCCCCCAGCATTTGCAGCCTTCGCACAATTTTTCTTGAAATGACCAGCTTCACCGCAGCCATAACACGTCGGGGTCACTCCCGAACCGGGAACTTGTGAGACAGGTTTGGGAGGGGCCTTGCAAAATCGCACATTATGGCCCTTCCGACCGTTGTTGGAACACTGCAATTCACGGCAGGGGCCGTTGTGGTGGAAAGGGCACTTAGGACACTTGGTCAGATTCCCACTATAAGCTTTTGGCGGTGCAGGAGTGGCTGGAGTAGTGGCAGCATGGACCACCACGATTTGCTGGTCCTTAGAGGAGGTTTGAGTTTTCTTGCCTTTCTTGTCATCCCATCGCTTCCTCTTTCTGTCAGATGAATCAGGTGGTGCAGTGGTAGTTGTGATTGTTGTTGTTGGAGTGGAAGAGACTTCATGGTTGATCAGACTCTGGGCCAATTCCTTGGCACTGTCGAAGGTGGTAGGGCGTGAGGCTAGAACATTTCCTCGATACGGGGGCATTAGACCCCAAATGTATCGTTCGATCTTTTTGCTTTCGGATGGGATCATGTTGGGACACATAGCTACCAAGTCGCAGAACCTGGCTGTGTAAGCTGTTATGTCGGTCCCTACCATCTTAAGGTTCCAGAGTTCCTCCTCAAGTTTCTGAATTTCGCCCCTCGGGCAGTACTCCTTTCTCATGAGATCCTTTAGAGTATCCCAGCCCATGGCATTGGCTGTGACCAAGGAGAGTGCACTGACATGGCCGTTCCACCATGTTAAAGCCCTGTTAGTGAGAGTGGCAGTAGTGAACTTGATTTTGCTCTCTTCGCGGCAAGAGCACATTTCGAATACAGCTTCGATTCTTTCGAACAATTGGGATAATGCCAGAATTCCTCTAGTACCATTGAAGAAGGTAGGTTTACAATTCATGAAGTCCTTATAAGTGCATCCCTCTACTCTTTGATGGACTTCACCAAATCTAGAGTTGCCACCGCTCGCATCACCAGAGTTCATTTGAGCCATGGCTGTTGTCACAGCTGCAGTCACAGCCGTTTGGAATAGCACTGGATCGAACTGCAGAGGAGGAGGTGGTGGAGGAGGGGTTTGATTTGCTGATCTTCCTCTGCTTGGACGCTTTCGTGGAGGCATCTTTTACTGGAAGATCACAGGAATGATAGCAATTGTAAGAGTCTATTGCGAAATAGGAATAGGGTGTTTCATGGATTAATTCAACATAATCCAAAAATCAGAATGAGAGTCATAGTAATAGGATAGTTAGCTGCCAATATACTAGTATTGATGATGTAATACAAGTTCAGGAAAAATTGACCTAACAGAAGGTCTTACATCAAACCATAGGGAAAAATGTTGGCAGTTTAGAGGTCTAGTTAGGGTACTTTTTAGAGCTAGGAATGTTTACAGAAAAATGATCTACGGACATAGAGAGGGAAAGCTAGTCCTTTAAACAAAAGAGTGAGGTACTAGACGTCTTCTACTGGCACAGGTTACTTGTTGGGCGAACCCTCAGATCCGCTATCTGACGCATAACTTCTTGAAGGTGTTGTTCATGAGTCCTTTGGCGTGCTCGGAGTTCCCTAACTTCGGCTCGGGATGCAGCCAACTAATGCTGCAGAGCCTCGTTGGTCCTCCTTACCCTGTCCATGGCTCCTTCGAGTTGGCGGATGCGAACCGTGTTGAGATTTGAATTGGCATCCACTTCTACAACTCGACCTATGGCTGCTTGACCCTGCTCGACATTCCTGGCAATCCTTCGGACCATGATGGGCATAACCCGATCCGTTGATCCTCCGCCGCTTAGGTTGTAGAAGCTTCGGTCTCCATTGTAGGGTAAAGGCTGGACCTGCTCCTCGCTCCATCAGTGCAAGGATATGGCCCACATAGGAGTGGGACCCTGAAATGCTGGACAGGGGTTGGGGTTTGGAGCTTCAGGAGGTTGGTTGTTAAGTTCTGGTTCGGATTTGGAGCTATCCGAGAAGCCTTCAGCATGATGATCATTCAGAGGGATCGGGTGATCACCGTCTGACTCCTCATCGAGCCATCCTTCATTGCCCTGGATTGGATAGTACGGATCACCGGGATGGTGGAAGCCGGCCATGCTATCTATGCGAGAAAGGGGAAAAGAAGATTAATAGACGTACTAACCTAAATTACTTTTAAGATGATCTTCACAAGTTGGACCAATACTTGCATAATGCATACTAATTACATGTGATCGGGGCAGGATAGTCTGTCGAATAAGTGACCCAAACTCTAAATCCACAACCAAACAAGGAACAGGAAGTAAAGCAAAGATCACGAATTCTAAGTCTATAACGCCCTAATCATAGGTAACCGGAAAGTATCCATTTAGCAACCATTGTTCCACTAGTAACGACCCTATATGTATGTTTTAGAGATACAGAATACTCATATAGTATTCTCATGCTAGTGATATTGTGGTAGTGTTGGTGAGTTTTAGACTTGTTGCAACATCACAACCAAGCTTAGGCACATGCTAGTCATTCTCAGGAAAATGTAGTTGATCAGGCTACATCCCCCCAAATGTGACTATATGTCTCTAAGCCAAATTGTGCTATCCAACAATCTTAATACTTTTGTTTTGTTCTAGGGTGATACTGGCTCCTGTGTTTTATAGAGATGTGTGTATATATATACTTAGTTAAATCTTTTAGATATTTAACAATATATATTGTTGGTCATAGTGTTTTAGTCCCGAAGTGTTTATAGTTCGTATATCTTTTATAGGTTGATATACTTGATTCACTATAAACAATGCTCTGATACCAATCTGTCACACCCCAAAACCGGTAATGGCGGAAATACGTTTCGGGGTGGAGGACGTCATGTACAGTATCATCACAATTGTATAATAGTAAAAACAAGAAACATGCAACCATTTCATTCACATAGTGAGTTTAATTACAAGTGTGTTCTGTAAAGTTCAACAAACACCAAAAGTATACAAAAATAAGAGATGGATCTTGTATGCTCCACCTTCTCCAAAATGTTGCACCTGTACATGTCTATCTTTGACCTGAGGATACAAGTTATTTTGAAAACGAGTATCAGCATAAAGCTGGTGAGTTCATAAGAGTTTAGTGTAAATTTTAGTATAAAATGTATTAGTGCAGATAGGGTGAAAAGCTGCAATTTACATTCGTAAGTAGTAGAAAACTCTAGAAAATCCTATATTTTCCAGAAAATACCTTGTAAGTGAAAGCCTTTATGTACTTATCTTCATTTAAAACCATTTGTTGTAAAGGTATATTAGTGAGTCTCCAATAGGTAGTGTAATAAGAAAAGTTAGGCCTGATATCGGTGAGGGTGGGGAAAACTCCCATAAGAAATAGATACTTATTTACTTCGGGAATTTTAACTTATTCTTTAGTGTTAGTATTTTAGTGTGAACATAGTGTATTCCTTGTATGCTACTGATGGTGTGAGTAATAGAGTACCCCATGACCTACCCGGTCATGCATAGTGTAGAGAAGTAGCGGCATCCCTAGGCCTGCACGGCTCGGACTGAGGTTAACAGACGGGATGGAATAGTGTCTGCCCCGTATAGATCTATACATGTAGCATCGTCTTCCTGTCGGAAAACTCTGGGAATAGTATGTAGCGAATAGCGTATCTCGTAGTGGGTTAGTGTGTTATCCCCTGATTAGTGCTTTCTCTTGTATTATAGTGTAGTAGTCTTTAGTATAGTTCATAGTGAGTTCTCTTATTAGTGAGTCGTAGTGTAGTAATCTTTTGTATAGCTCGTAGTGAGTTCTCTTACTAGTGTGTCATCTCGGGATAGTGGTATTATAGTATGTAAAATAGTGGCAGTAACGAGTAGTAGTGGCCTTAACTCTACCCAGTATAGTTAACTTAGTGTGTGTAATTCTTGGCAATTAAGTAGTGTAGACATCGATTAAGATGAAAAGGCCCGTATCAAACAAGAACGGGAAATAAGGCGAGCTATCGGTCCTAAGTCCTTCAAGTCTTACTTATATAAATATATTAGTGTGGTTACATTTTATAAGAAAATATATTTAATGGAAATCTTGTCAAAAGGGAACATTTAGAAAATAGTTTATTTATCCAAAATAGTTTTGAAAACGCAAAGTTCTTTTATAAGGCATAGTGATAAATCACATGTGATTTGAGTTACGGATAGTGAATCACATGTGATTAATTTTCATAAACATGTATATTTGACTTGTATCCCCCCCCCCCCTAAAACATTAAAAACATTTGAAAGGTTCATTAAAGGGGTATGAACTCACTGTTTATCGTAGGGTTTGAGTGTCAACGGATGCCCTGAATGCCAATGGTCCCTATAAATCATGTGATGACACATAATTGGGTTAAAACTAGGGTGTTTCGTGCTTAAACATGATGGCCTTGAAATTGAGTGAGTGCATGGCCTTGAAATTGAGTACAAGTGTCTCATGATCCATACTTAATGATTCATGCAACTTTAGGGCTAAAAGTGGGCATTTGAGTCAGTGCATGGCCTTGAAATTGAGTGTGCGGCTGAGGTGTGCGGCCAGAAGGGTGTGTAAGGCTGCACACAAGTGTGTGCGGCCGTTCAGAGTGTGTGTGCGGCTGTACACAGGTGTGTGCGGCCGTACACTCCTCTTGTGAGTCCAAATGAAGTGTTTGCTCTTCACACTAAGGAGATTTGAATGTGTGCTGCCCCCCCCCCTCATGAAGGTTTGCGGCCGTACACCTTCAAGGGACTATGAATATGATGAACATGATGAGTTTTAAAGCTTGGGATTTAAGTGTTTACCACTAATAAGATTGAAGATGAACTAGATCACAAATATGAGGCCTTCAAGGTGTTCTTGGTTGAAGATTTTAGAGAGAGGAAGTAGAGAGAGAGTAAGGAACATCCAAATGAATGAATGAAGAAGGTATCCAACTATATATATGTTTGGGTGTGAAGCTAGAGGGTGTGCGGTTGGGTGTGCGGCTGCACACATGGGTGTGGGGTCGTACACACAAAAGTGTGGCCACACACACCTCTTTTGGTGTGTTTAACTAGACTATATTATGTCCAAAACACGCATTTGGAACCACAAGATTTACAAAGGATGAAGAATTCAAGATTTAAAGACAATAAGCGGACCAATTACATAGGATGAAAGTTTCGGGTGGTCACATAATGTGACTCTTAGTTGAAGGGTTTCAAGTAAACTGTTCAAAAGAAGGAAATGGAGAAGGATGAATCAAAAGGATGGCTTAGAGTGAAGATGAAGTTGTTTATAATTGTGAATATCGTTTGCCAATTTATTTTTGTTTACTTTTCTAATCATCTGAATACACATGTTTGATTTTTTATTTAATTAATCAATGAAAATTTAAGTATTATTTCTATTAATATATGGAGAATGGTTGTGAAATTCTCTAAATATACTCATAATGGTTGTCTTTTTATAAGTATTATTTCGATTAATGTGGCAAGTCAAAACAAAAATGGTAAAAAGCCTGAATTTGTCTTTTCACTTTAATGGAACACAAACATCCTTCAAACATGCTTCGGTGTCAGATAAGCATTAAACGAAAGATAGAAAATGTAGAAGACCTAAATACCCTTAAATATGAAGAATATAAGAAAAAAAGGGCAATTATGTATTTTCACTATGTAGGTGATATTCCTCTTACCTTTTTCAACAATCCACTAAAATTATCATTTTGTTTTGACTTGTATACCCCCATTATGATTTCATATCTTCATTTAAAATGAGGGATATAAAAGTCAAGTCACCTCCTTTTAAATTTAGATAAGATAACAAGTATTGACGAAACATGATAAACCTATTCATCAAGCCCCACACCACCTTCCTGGGACTTTCATTCCTACACTTGGGGAAATGGTTGACAGTTCTAAAAGTTAAAACCCCATTCTTTTATACCCGGTTGGAAGAAACGTCATTCCATCTTCTACCTTTAATTTTTTTTATCCTAAAATAAAAGAAATCTAAATAATGTCCCATCATATTTTTAAGCACAATGATGCCACATGAAGTAATAAATTAGGAATGTTGTAACATTAAAAAATCCAGGTATTCTATTTAACCCCCTTGAAGCATTTTATGTATAGATTTGAGGACCCTTTGTACGCTAGGTGTACGCAAATGGATGCATCGAGTGACTTAAGCTCGTATACTGGGCGTACAAGCTTGTACGCGCGACATACAAGGCCGCGGTCAAAAACCCAAATATTCGGACTTGTGACTTATTTAAACTTTCTTATGTCATTTGGCCCTTGCCCTAATCAGCCTCCATCACTTTCAAATGTGCCTAATACCCTAAAACCTTTGTGTGTGTCTCTTGAGCTTGTAAGTGCCTCAAAGTCCTTCTTTTTGGTGATCTAGCGAGGAGAAGGAAGTGGAAGCAAGCCTTGATTGTGGGAAAAGTTTTTGGATCTTGCCTTTGGAGCACCTTGGGAAGCTTGTAGAGGTAAAAAGATCATACCTTGCTCTTGTTTATGATTAGTTAAGTTAGTGTTTGGTTTTGAGGCCTTTCTTGGTCCATGAATTTTCTCTTGTGATTTTGGACAACTCTAGAGGCTAGGAGTGTTAGATCAATTTCCCCTTGTCTGATTTGAAGCATAAAAATGATAGCTTGATGGTTTTTGGTGACTTCTTGCATGAGCTTAAAATGAGTCTTAATGAATTAAATAAGTTATCGGGTTCTCTCAAGCCATGCAAGGGCATAAAGTTGCCAACTTTATGCCCTAGGACCTTAGAAACGACCTAGATCTGGTTTAGGAATGTGAAGACTTTGTGTATTAAGCACTTAATGGATGATGTGCTTTACCCGTTTGGACATTGGGCATAACGACCTGTACACTGCGCGTACAACCAAGGAACTTAGCACACTAAATGTACTTCTGAGTTACGTTGGACGTACTCTCTACTGGAGATGTTGGGCTTTTACTGGGCTTTGGGCCAATTGAGCTCCACTTAATCTTGGGCCTAGACTGATTGGAGTAGTTAGGTCACGGGAATTATTTTGGTCTATTGATGTCATGTTTGGGCCTTACTGGGCCATGTGGCCCATTATAGTTTTAGACTTTGATTCTAGGCCCATAGTGAAGGAAATACTTTCGGGCTATCATGGAGGGACTTGGACTTAGGATTTTCGGCTCTTTTGACTAGGTTGAGTTATGATTCTAATTAGGGTTATTTGTATATTTGTTCAGTGCGAGATTTTAGGTTGGTAGTCGAGTAGCTATTGTTTTCAGCAGACTGAGGTGAGTCTTCTCACTATACCAATGGGTCGAAGACACCAATGTCGACCCATTACTTGATATGAGATTTCGATAGTTGAATATGCAATGGTTTTGTTATTTGGTATGTATTGACTTATGTGAAGACATGGGAGGAGCACATGGCACTTGGTAGGACCATGAGGGGGAGCCCATGGCCCTTAGATATAAAACCATGGGGGTAGCACATGATATCTAGTTGAAGACCATGGAGGGAGTCCATGGAAAATTTGTGTATTTTGGGAAACTCACTAAGCATGTGCTTACAGTTTTGTTGGGTGTTTTAGGTGCTTCTAGTTCTAAGGGCAAAGGCATGGCTTCATGGCGCAACATGCACTCTCCAGTATTTCCGCACTTATTTTTTTAGATACTCTGATCTTTTATATGAATTTTAGGGTTGTTACAAGTTGGTACCAGAGCCTTGGTTTGAGGGATTTGGACACACTCTTGGGTGTGTCAAAACTCAAACTGAGGACTACAAAGCACGTAATCGGCCGAGCTCAATTAAGTCTTCCCAATGTATTAGCCATGCTAGAGATATATGTTGGATTAGTGTCTATGTCCATAACTATAATTGGTAAGACTTGACCCGAATCGGCATGGTCCATTTGGGTTGCATGGCATCGGGACATTTGGATAGACCATTTGTGAGAAGAGGACATTTTCGACATATTAATATATTATAAGTTCTAATATATTAATATAAAATTATCTTATTTAATTAGTATTGATCAAGAATAAATTTGGACTTAATTTATTGATCAAAAGAGACTAATTAAATATATGGGGATTGATTGTGTAAATCATTCATTCTTATATATGTGGGCTTATGATCCAAGATTCCTTATGTTGGGTTTAACCCATGTGGTGGTCCATGGATACTCCATGGAGGTTAAAACCCATGGAGCATAAGGAATAGGTAAAGTCATGGGTTACATGGTGTAACCCTAATGTGCACACTATATAAGGACCCCTTTAGCTCAAGAAATTGACACAAGTAATACACATATGAGGGCTAGTCAATTTGAGCTTGGAGTGTATTCTTTTCATGGTTATTCCAATTGTTCATGATGTTGTGTGAACCATTGGAGGTGTCACACTTGGGGCACTAGGCTCTCAGGCTTTATGGAGTCAAGCAACAACAACAAGGTATGTATTCTATTTATTTTATTACCCAAGTATATGATATTTGTATGCTAGTATAGGGTAAGATCTTGGAAACTTCATATTTGCATGTATAATAGACAAAACATAGATCCAAGGTATTTGGGGTTGTATGTGCACTATAGGATGTTGTAGTATACTAAAACCCAACTGTGGTATCAGAGCCATGGGTTGTTTTCTGTTATATTCATGCAAATGTTTAATTTTCAAAGTTGGAAAAAAAAGAAAAAAGGAAAAAAAAACATGAAATTTGTCAAATTTTAAGATAATTACTTGTTTTGTGAAAAAATGATTATTTGTAAAATTTGAATCATTTGCTATATAAGTTGAATTAGGTCAAATTTAGAAAAAAAATAAAATTATATGATTATTTTATTAGTTTTAAAAGTTTGATCTAAATGTTTTAAGAAGTTTTTTTAAAAGTTGTGATCTTATGTGTTTTGAAACCTCCATAATTTATGGATATGAAAAGGTTTAAAAAAAATTTATTTAAAGTTTTTATGGAGTTACAAAATTTGGTGTTAATGTTTTAAAGAATTTCATAACTTATTCTTAAGTTATGGAACATGAAAAGTTTCATCATAAAATAAGCATTTAACTCCATAAGTTATGGATTACGAAAAGTTTTATGTTTCCTTGATTTATGGGTTACTTTAGATTATTGAAAAAAATTTGTGTATTTAGTTGTTTTCAATCCTAATTAATCAAGAGGTAGTTCATAAAATGTGTTTTTGTAACTTGTCCTCAAGTTACATAAAATGTCACATTTATGAATCTTAAAACTCATAAAAGTGCCATGGGTTACATAAAAAAAATGAAGAGTTTTTTTCATTAAATAGTATTATGACTCCATAACTTGTCCTCAAGTTATCGATATTTAAGAGTCACTTCTTTAAAAGTGTTATTAAAGAATAAGTGGTTACATAAAAAAATGAAGAGTTTTCATTTTAATGAACCATTAAACTCATAAGTTATGAAAATCCAAGAGTTTTGAATAGTTTGAAAACTTGCCCTCAAGTTTTTGAATTTGAAAAGTTTTCTCTAATGAATACTTTAATTCCAAGTTAAGCCCTTAGAATTTTAAAAGATAAAATTCAACCCTTATACTTTATAATATTATATGTTAATAATATATATATATATATATATATATATATATATATATATATATATATATATATATATATATATATATGTATAAGAGCAATTCGTCTTACCATTAGTAGGACTTATTCACGAAGCCGGTCTATAAGGGGGGTATAAGGTTACTGCCTATAAAATGGCAGTTTAATGGGTGTCCACTCTCACCCACCGCTTCCATGACTGGTGGAGGGTCGTTAGCCGAACGGGTAGGAAAGGACTATAATTCTTCCTTAATTAAAAGTATAATGATTAATACTAAGTAACTAAACACTTATAAATTCCCAATCTTAGCTACTTAGGAAAATGTGAAATGGTGCTAACCCATGAAATTACACTTTGCACCTTGTTAAGCCGTTAGTGGAGCGTGTGTGGTTAACCGGCAAACTAACATGGGACTGACAATGTGTGGCAAATGGTGACTTAAGTTTTATCATAGATCGGTGGAGCGTGTGTGGTTAACCGGCACATCGATTGGGTGATAAAATTAAGGGTACCAAGTCAATTTGCATGGTTATTCACACTTTTTTTTTGTGATCCTCAGCATCCTAGTCACAAACTTGAGAGGGCACAATCAAGATTCAAACATGCCATTGAAAGTTAAATGTATCTGAAAAGATCTAGGAGTTTCAAATCCAATTAAAACTTAATTATATTTCGTTTTTCATGGTGGAAAGTGGTAAATCGTCATTTACCTACCTTCAACTATTTTATAACTTGGATTACGGCATCCCTCTTCCAGTTATAAATAGGTTGTTGGCTCCTAGCCTTAATATTTCGTACTGGGTGTTATATTAAGGACTTTAAGTCAACTAAAATTGAATATCTCCCAAAAGATTTCTAGTTACGACATCTATGATCTTCCCAAATCTCTTGGAACTTCACTTCCTCCACCTCCTCTGATTATTCTCCCTAACTCACAACTTCAAGGTCACTCAAGCCCTATTGGCAAGGCAAGGTCTAAGTGTGATCACCTCTTGGAGATGAAGTCACATATTGACAAGCCAGGAGAGTTGGGTGTCAAAGTCTTGAGAAAGTTGGTTGTTCAATCACTTTCTAAGTCACATAGTGAGTTTCTTTGGGACTCCTATGAAACAGAATATGACAAGACCCTTAATGATCTTATCTATTTGCTTGGTACTGGTGAATCAGCAATGATTTGGAAGGCTAGTAAAGCAAATTTCATTAGAAGATCAACTTCCCAAAACTTTTTCGACATTGACAATGGTGACACTGGAAATCTAGAAAAAGCATTCTCTTCCCAATGGAAAGGGATCGGCCATAGTCAACTCGGTTGACCAAATGGTAAAGAGAAAAGCTAAGTTTGTGATAGTCCCATGTACCATTACCAAAGGGTCCATTTGTTAGAATTTGCCAAAGGAAGGGGCGTTGTTTGTGAAGCTGCCAAATTTACCTAAGGATGTTAAAGTCAATAAGTTTGACTCTACTTTAGGTAAAGTCCATTGTCTAACTCTGTTAAGCTCTTATTTGGAGATTCTTATTACATAATGTGACTGAGTGACATGGTGTAACCCTAATGTGCACACTATATAAGGACCCTTTTAGCTCAAGAAATTAACATGAGTAATACACATATGAGGGCTAGTCAATTTGAGCTTGGAGTGTCTTCTTTTCATCGTTATTCCAATTGTTCACGATGTTGTCTGAACCATTTGAGGTGTCACACTTGGGGCACTACGCTCTCAAGCTTCATGGAGTCAAGCAACAATAACAAGATATGTATTCGATTTATTTTATTACCCAAGTATATGATATTTGTATGCTAGTATTGGGTAATATCTTGGAAACTTCGTATTTGCATGTAAACTCGCTTAGCGAATTCTAACATAACTGACCAACTCAGCAGGGTGTCTTCAAAGAGTGAGGAGAGAAGGATGTGGATCGAGTTGAAGGACGCGGAATTAGTTAAAGCTAGGGACGAAAGTTTTTATTTACAAAAAGACAATTTGAAAATCTTGAAACAGAGAAATGTTTTTTGTTTAATTGCTAAGCATTTATACACTAATATAGCTCAATTGCATTTAAGCTGTGAGATAGGAAAGAAAATTCATAAGATGATCTTGCCATTTCTTGAATTCAAGGAAGATGAAGTAATAGCAGAATGCGAATCAATAGTATCATCAGAAGAGACGTCCATGTCATACAAAATTGGTCTGGACAAAATAGAAACCTTCATAGATTCAAAAGAAGACAAATGTATGTCAAAAAACATTTTAGATGAAAATGATAAATTGAAAATCAAATCGGATACTATTCACTCATTTGATCAATCCAATGCCAAACTAACTTCTGAAAGTAAAATAGACTTAGATAACGCATCTGAATTTGATGAGATGAGTGAGATATCTGTAGAAGATGTAGTTGATTACTCTGAGTTTACGAAGAGTGAAACTGAGAATGAGAAACCATTAATCTCAGAAGATTCGGTTGAATTTGCTCGTCTAGCAAAGGATAAGGAAAAGAAGCTCAAAGAAAAAGTTGTGGTTTATCAAAAGGTTCAAACCGTGCCAAATCATGTATATGCAACTGAAGGAGTTACTCCTAGACAAACCGCGGAACTAATAGTCTTGGTAGAAAAAGATAATGCAGAAGGATGCGAAGATTTCTTCTGGTCTGTTCCCATAGATAATGTAGACGAAACTATAGGCTTATCTGAGCAAACCTCCTAAAGAGTTAAAGGAAGATACGTAGCTGAACCCTTAAATAAACCCTCGGGCTCCGACAAACCAAGCACGAGTGCAACCAAGGACATTCCTATAGAACAGAGAGAAGAACCGAAAGCTCCAGTCAAAACAATCGAAACCCAAAGAGAGAAGCAAAAGGCAAGCTTCAATATGCACAAATCACAGAAGGAAATGGTTGAGCAAAAACGCTTAAGAAATCAAAGATATGCTAAGAATTTGAGTGAGTGAAAGAGTTACTGGAATTCACAAAATTCCAGCTATGTTCCTCCAAAGAAGATCTCAGATCACAAAGGAAAAGAAAAAGTAAAAGACGAATTAAGCCCAAGTTCTTACTATTCCAAGTCTAAGAACCGAAAATCCACTTTCGGTCCTCAATCTAGTTTCGGCTACAACAAACCTCAAAGCAAAGCAACTTTCAAAGGAAAAGAAAAGCTAACTACTGTTACCAGGAACAATAATAAGCAATCATCAACTAATCCTAGGAGTCAAAGGCCATCAAACAAACTAACCAACGAATTCAAAGTTAAACAAGATAAAACAAAAATTAAGGTATATACAATTAAAAGAAAAGATCAAACCACATTCATAAAAAGAACATACTTGGTTGATATTTCTACTGCAATTCCTTTTTCTGTGAAAAACTCACAAGGACCCAAGCAACTTTGGGTTCCTAAATCTGCTTAAATTTGTAGGTAATGAGTGACGAACAGTTCGACGAAGAATGGTACATAAACAGTGGCTGCTCACGTCACATGACAGGAAGGAAGAAAGAACTAAGAGAATTTCGTTCGCTGAAAAACGGTGGATGTGTGAAATATGGGACTAACTCCTTTGTAACAATCAAGGGATATGGCATGATAACAAATGGTTAATTCACGATTCAAAAAGTGTCTTACATAGAAGGTTTGCAACACAACCTCATTAGTGTGTCACAATTAGTTATGGGCACAGGTTTAAAAGTATCATTCGATGATGATGGCTCAGAGATAATCGAGAAACAAACCAAGAAGGTTCTGTTGAAATCTGAACATAAGGGAGAGACGTATCCATTAAATCTCAATCCCATATGAGGAAAACCGGCAATATGGTTGCTAATAAAGGCAAACACAAGTGATAGCTGGTTGTGGCATAGACGACTATCGCACCTGAACTTTAAACACATTAATAAGTTGGTGCTTAGTGATCATGTTCGTGGACTTCCTCTTCTCAAATTTGACAAAGACCATCTGTGTGCAGCATGTGAAATGGGGAAACAAAGCAGAAAGATCCACCCTACACGAATCAACACAAAGTTAGTTGAAGCTCTTGAACTCTTGCACATCAACTTATGTGGACCTTCGGCTATTGAAAGCTTTGGTGGAAGTAAGTATATTCTTATAATTGTAGATGACTTTTCGCGCTTCACCTGGGTTTTCGTTCTTAAACAAAAATCAGATGCAACTCCCAAGCTGAAAACATTCACTAAGCAAATAGAAGTACAACTGAGGAAAACAGTAAGGAATATCAGAAGCGACAATGGCCTGGAATTCAAGAATAATGATTTTGACAGTTTTCTGGCTGATAAGGGAATAACTCATAACATTTCGACACCTTATACACCACAACAGAATGGTATTGTTGAAAGACGAAACCGTTCTTTGTGTGAAGCAGCCAGAACGATGCTATGTTTTGCTTCACTTCCATTATACTTCTGGGCTGATGCTGTTGCAACTGCGTGTTATACTCAAAATCGGTCCCTATTGAACAAGAGATTCTCAATTACTCCATATGAGATTCTGAACAACAGAAAGCCGAATGTCAAGTTCTTCCACATTTTCAGTTCAAGGTGTTTCATTTTCAACTCGAAAGAGAACCGAAATAAGTTTGATGTCAAAGCCGATGAAAGAATCTTTCTGGGTTACTCACTAACGTCGAAAGCGTACAAAGTATTGAATAAACGCTCATTACAAATTGAAGAAACTTATTATGTCACCTTCGACGACAGCTATATGAAGAAAGTCCAAAGAAAAGAAAGTGATATGGGAGACATTTTTCTAGAATCAGGAGAAGTCTCGATTCCTATAGCCAACTTGTTTGAAGAATACATGCGCCTGTTTGATGAACCAGAAAAGGCAGCAACCTCAGAAGCGAAAGCCACATATAACAAAGTTGAAAATCTTCAGAAAATCATAGATGAAGCTGCTAAAGAGATGGAAAATGAACCTCCAACTGCTAAGAGCAATCCACCATTACACGGGGAAAGTTCAAAAACCACAGAAACAAACAAAGCATCTTCCAAGGGGGAGGATTCAGTTTCGCCTCCATCTCATAAAGGCTCTGAAAAGGAGGAAAGTTCGGCTCAAAATTCACCTATTGGTAGTACAAACGAGGGGGAGAACACTACTCCTATAGGGATTGCAACCTTAAGTGATGACACAAGTTATACTTCATCAGTCGAGAGGGAGAAAGAGGCCGACAACACAACTGATGAAGGCGAATGTGACATATCTAAAGCTGAAGTAGAAGTGAATGTTGAATTGGATCCAGTATATGACCCAAATTATCCTCCATTAGTGAAATGGACCAGAAACCATCCCAAAGAACAAATAATTAGTGAAACATCTGAAAATGTTCTCACACGGTCTCAAATAAAGGCGAAACAAACTGCATTATTCTCTAAAGTTGAATTTTGTATGTTTAATTCATTTGTTTCATAGATCGAACCAAAAACTATAAATGCTACACATGATCATTCAGATTGGGTCAAGGCAATGCAAGATGAGCTTCATGAATTTGAACAAAACCGAGTTTAGAGGTTGATTCCTACACCAAAGGATGCGTCTGTTGTTGGATTGAAGTGGGTTTTCAGAAATAAGTTGGATAAAGAAGGGAATGTCATTCGCAACAAGGGTCGGTTGGTGGTAAAAGGATATTGTCAAGAAGAAGGGATGGATTATGAAGAAACCTTCGCTCCGGTAGCTAGGTTGGAATCAGTAAGGATCTTCTTGGCATATGCAGCTCATAAAAACTTTGAAGTTTTCCAAATGGATGTCAAATGTGCCTTCTTGATTGGAGAATTAGAAGAAACAGTCTATGTTGAACAACCACCTGGGTTTGTAAACGAGAAATTCCCCAATCATTGCTATGTGCTAGATAAAGCAGTGTATGGATTAAAGCAAGCACCAAGAGCCTGGTATGAAACCTTAACTCGTTTTCTAAAAATTTCAAAATTTAAGCAAGGTTCGGTTGACCCTACCTTCTTTCGAAAGAAAGAAGGTGAACATCTAATGATTGTTCAAATTTTTGTTGATGATATCATCTGTCACACCCCAAAACCAAGAACGGCGGAAACGTTCTGGGGCGGAGGACATCATGTATAGTATTACAACACAGTAAATGTAAATAAGTAAACAACATCATCCATTGCATTAAATATATAATTTTAATACAAGCGTGTTCTGTACAGTTATAGACACCAAAATAATGTAAGTCAAAATAATAAGATGAGTCTTGAATGCGCTCCATCTTCTCAAAAGTTGGCATCGGTTCCTGTCTACTGATGACCTGAGAATACAAGTTATTTTGAAAGAGTTTATCAGCATTAAGCTGGTGAGTTCATAAGTATTTTAGTGTCAATGTTTGTTGTCAAAAACGTTTGAACCTGTCTCAATGTATAAGTTTGTAAAAATGTAAGTAAGTGTTTGAACGTATTTGTAAAGGTTTGAATATCTCAGAAAATCCTATATTTTCTATTAAAGTAACCTTCTACCAAGGCTTAACTGTTTTGTATACTAATTTGTTGTAAAAGTGTGTAATTTCCCAAGTGTAACTATCATTTAATAAAATATAGTTTGTACATTAATGCTTAAGTAAGGTTATCACTAAAATATGTAATGGGTAATTCATTGTAGTACTGTAGTTTTGTATAATAGGAACTACTGCTGTACTAACTACCTTAAACCGGATTTATATTAAGGTATAATGTGATAAATTGCACCATGCTATCGACTGGTAACAACGACATAATGAATGGTCGTAATAAAGAAATGACGTTTGGCACCCGCAGACCTGCAGGTCCGGCTGTAGCTAGCAGCAAGGTGTAGGATAGTCAATCCAGTATAGATCTATACGCAAACTCACGCACTCCCTCCAAGAGAATTCTGGCTACTACTCGGGCCATGACATTTAAGGCATGCTCCGACACAGTGGATCACAATTGTTAACGTGTTCATGTATATGTAATGTTTCTCGTTCTAGTATAATTGTATATGTTCTCCTTCTAGTATAGATGTATATGTTCATGTTTCTAGTATAGATGTATATGTTCATGTTTCTAGTATAGCTGTATATGTTCATGTTTCTAGTATAGCTGTATATTTTCATGTTTCTAGTATAGCTGTATATGTACTCATAGTATAGTTGTATCTGCTCATGTTTCTAGTATAGCTGTATATGTACGATCCTGTGTTACCCCGATGGTAACTAACTAATGATGTGTCTAGTACGTATGTATATGGAAGTACTTTTATGTCTATATATGTATATTTGATATATAACTAATATTGAAACGACCTTCGGATGGTCACCCGAAATCCCACCACACCACATCCAAATCGAGAAAAATGAAATAGGGCGGATGGCCTTCCTAAGCCCTTTAAACATTATTTATACATCTATACATATATGGGCATGCAATTGATAATATAAGGGCATAAATAAGTTTTCATAAGACATTTGAAACATAAATATAATTTCAAGAAAAGATCGACTTGGTGTCAATCTATAAAACAATTTGAAGGCATAAGTTGAAAAACAGTTTAAGTATAAGGACATATGTTTGAATCACAGTTTGTAAATAAGTTTGGAAAGTAAAAGAGTTTGTAAAACATTTCAAAGTAACGCAGTTTGATAAACAGTTTGAACAGTGGTAAAAATCATCGTTTTCCTAGTTATTAATCACATGTGACTCAATGCAATCACATGTGATTGAAGAAATAACTATAAGTGTTTGACTTGTATTCCCCCCCATAAAGTATGTAAAACATTTAAAATCATTTCAAAGGTTGATTAAAGGGGTATGAACTCACTTGTGGTGAGCTGTTTGAATTATAGTGTCGGATACCGTGCTAGGTGGCAAACAGAGACTTGTTTACACGCACGAGCCTAGTTATCATATAATAATCATATATATATATATATATATATATATATATATATATATATATATATATATAACTAATTATCCAAATAATAACTTAACAAATAAGTTAAGACACTTAGGAACATGTAAAACACTTTGCATAAGTGTTAAAGGTCCGAATGGTTGCATCTAAGTTGCTACGGGACAAGGCAAAAGGGTTTGAAGCACCAAATGACATTGTCTAAGAGTTCACCACCCAACAAACCCCACCTTTGGAGTTTACGGCCGTAAACTCATGGGTTTACGGCCGTGAACTCCTCACTTGGTGGTTTTGGGTGTTTTAAGGTGTTAACTTGATCCTAGAATACTCCTAGCTTTGTTGGAATAATCCTTGAAGTAGTTTAAGGCCCTAGAATGCTCCATAGAGGAGTTTACGGCCCAAAGACCATATCCCCTAGAGTTTACGGCTGTAAACTCCTATGGGGTGTTGGTTTTAATTCAATTGAGGCACTTGCACATGTAGGATAGCTTCCATGTTTTTATCTAAGGCTAAAGGGGACAAGAGGCACACATTTGTGCCTTCACTTGGAGTTTACGGCCCAAGTGATGTTCCTTGGCTGTAAACTCCCTTTTAGGGGTGGTTTTCATGTCTTTTACTCCCCATTCAAGTCCTAGGTGTTCAAGGGTAATTGTCTTAAGGCTTTAGGGGTGTTTGGAGTGCTTTTTACCCTTGGAAAAGGGGTTTACGGCCCAAGAGCATATCTTGGCCGTAAACTACTAAAACTTCATGATTTTGAAGTGTTTTGATGTCTAAAATAGTCACAATCATTTGAGGGTTAATGTCCTTAAGCTTTAGGGGTGGTTTAGGGCACTAAAAGCCCTTGAAAAGGGGTTTACGGCCCAAGAAAAGTCCTTGGCCGTAAACTCCTATTACTTGTGTTTCTTGGTTGCTTTCTAGTCTCTAAAGATCATACACTAAGTCCTTAACAAGTTGTCTTTCAAGGAAATGGGACTAGGAAGCCTTAAAGCTCCATTTTGGAGTTTACTCCCCAAGAACGTTCTTGGGCGGTAAACTCCCGGATCTTGCAATTTAAACATGTAATTAATGTTATAAAGCATATAACAAGTATTGAAACACATTTAGTAAAATGGACTCACAATCTGGGATAAAAACCCGAAGATCCGTCAGAGAGAAAATGGCTTTTCTCTAGTTGGAATTGTGAATAATGAATTAATTAATTCAGAAATCTATTTATAGTCCTGAAATATTTTGGCAGAAAATATTTTTATTCTGGAAATAGGACTGCAACATTATGAAACTTGAAATGCTCAAATTTCACAAAACTAGGAGCATCCACTCTCCTGATATCTCCTTAAACGTAAACCCTAATGTACACAAACTTGTTCGGAAAAGTATGAAAATCACTGAAACTGGACTAGCTTCTATTGAATAGATAATGTTCGTACAAATGGAAATTTCGGGTTGTCACATCATCCCCCCGTTAGAAGGAATTTCGTCCCGAAATTAGAATTTAAGCAAATACGAAGTTACAAATAATTAAGCGAAAAGATGAGGGTATTTCAGTTTCATCTGATCCTCGCGTTCCCAAGTGAATTCTGGTCCTCGCTTGGCGTTCCAGCGAACCTTCACGATAGGGATACGACTTTGCTTCGTCTGCTTGACCTCTCGGTCCATGATCTCTACAGGTTCTTCCACGAAGTTGAGGCTCTTGTTGATCTTGATCTCGTCGAGTGGGATTACAAGAGTCTCATTGGACAGACACTTTTTCAAGTTAGATACGTGGAATGTAGAATGTACGTTACGAAGTGTGTCGGGTAGGTCGAGTTTGTAAGCTACGGGGCCGACTCTGGCAAGAATCTCGAAAGGCCCTATGTACCTCGGATTAAGCTCCCACGCTTGCTGAAGCGTATCAAGCCTTTCCAGGGTGAGACTTTGAGAAGGACTCGGTCTCCCACCTGAAATTCCAAAGGTTTTCTTCGTTTATCAGCGTAGCTCTTCTGTCGGTCTCTAGAGGCTTTCAATCGTTCACGGATCTGAACGATTTTCTCTATCGTTTCCCAAATGATTTCTGGACCGGTGAGAGTACTGTCGGGAGCTTGCCCCCTTGCTAATTGGGTATCACCCACCTCAGCCCAGCACAGAGGGGATCTGCACTTTCGGCCGTAGAGAGCTTCGAATGGAGCAGCCTTGATGCTCGTGTGATAACTGTTATTATAGGAAAACTCGACAAGGGGTAAATGAGTATCCCATGCCTTCCCAAAGTCAATCACGCAGGCTTGCAACATATCTTCCAGTGTTTGGATGGTCCTCTCACTCTGTCCGTCGGTCCGTGGATGGTAGGCTGTGCTCATGTCCAGCCTTGTTCCCAAGGAATGTTGTAGTGATTGCCAAAATCTTGAGGTGAACCTACTATCTCTATCGGAGATAATGGACATAGGTACACCATGTAGCCGTACGATTTCCCTAATATATGTTCTCCTAAGTTTCTCCATCTTGTCGGTTTCTTTGATAGGCAGGAAGTGTGCAGACTTGGTCAATCTATCAATGATGACCCATATGGTATCAAGTCCACCCGTTGTCTTGGGCAACTTGGTTATGAAATCCATAGTGATCCGCTCCCACTTCCATTCCGGGATCTCTGGTTGTTGCAATAAACCGGAGGGCTTCTGGTACTCGACCTTAACCTTTGCGCAAATAAGGCATTTACTTACGAAGGTAGCAATCTCTGCTTTCATATTAGGCCACCAGTATAGCTTTTTAAGATCCAGATACATCTTATCTGAACCTGGGTGGACGGAATACCGAGTGTTGTGCGCCTCGGTCATGACCAAGTCTCGGAAACCACCGTGTTTCGGGGTCCAGATCCGGTTCATGAAATATAAGGCTCCGTCACCCTTGGCTTCTAAATTCTTGTCCATTCCTCTAAGGGATTCACTAATCACATTTTCAGGTTTCATGGCTTCAAGTTGAGCCGCCTGAATTTGCTTAGACAATTGTGAATGGATGGTTATGCATATTGACTTGACTTTGCGACCAGAATATTCCTTCCGACTTAGGGCGTCTGCTACTACGTTGGCTTTACCCGGATGATAACGAATATCGCATTCGTAATCACTGAGTAGTTCGACCCACCGTCGTTGTCTCATGTTGAGCTCCTTCTGATCGAAAATATGTTGTAAACTCTTGTGGTCGGTAAAGATAGTGCTCTTCATTCCATACAAGTAATGTCTCCAGATCTTCAGAGCAAACACTACTGCTCCTAGTTCGAGATCGTGGGTCGTGTAGTTAACTTCGTGTGTCTTCAACTGTCTCGAGGCGTAGGCGATGACCTTACCTCGCTGCATCAGAACACATCCGAGTCCTTGATTTGATGCATCGCAATAGACTACGAAGTCTTCTATTCCTTCGGGAAGGGATAGTATTGGTGCGGTGCAGAAGGCTCGTTTGAGCGTTTGGAACGCTCTTTCTTGTTTCTCTTCCCAGTCAAAGGCCACGCCTTTCTAGGTCAGGGTCGTAAGAGGTTTTGCTATTCGGGAGAAGTTCTAATTGAACCTGCGGTAGTAGCCAGCTAGACCTAGAAATTGACGAGTTTCTGTAGGCGTTTTGGGTGCTGACCAGTTCTCAATGGCTTTTATTTTGGATGGGTCCACATGGATTCCCTCTTCACTTACCACGTGTCCTAAGAATTCGACTCTTCGGATCCAAAATTCACATTTCGAGAACTTCGCATAAAGTTTCTCTTTTCGTAATGTCTCTAGAGCTTGTCGCAGATGATCGCCATGCTCTTTCTTACTTCGGGAGTAGATCAGGATGTCTTCAATGGAAACGATGACGAACTGATCCAATTAAGGTCGGCACACTCTATTCATCAGATCCATGAAGACTGCGGGCGCATTGGTCAATCCGAATGGCATCACCACGAACTCATAGTGTCTGTAACGAGTTTGGAAGGCTGTCTTCGGCACATCCTCTTCTAGCACTCGTAACTGGTGGTATCCGGATCTCAGATCAATCTTGGAAAAATAGTTCGCCCCTTGCAGTTGGTCGAATAGGTCATCTATGCGTGGCAGAGGATAACGATTTTTGATCGTCAGTTTGTTGAGTTCTCTGTAGTCGATACACATATGGAATGATCCGTCTTTCTTCTTAACGAACAAGACCGGTGCTCCTCAAGGTGAGAAACTCGGTCTTATAAAGCCCTTGCTGAGCAGTTCGTTAAGTTGACCAGAGAGTTCCTGCATCTCAGCTGGTGCTAAACAGTAGGGCGACTTGGCTACTGGGGTAGCTCCTGGGACTAAGTCGATTCTGAGCTCGACCTGTTGTTGCGGAGGTAACCCGGGTAGTTCTTCTGGGAAAATATCAGGGAAGTCGCTCACTACTGGGATGTTCTTTAGTTCTTTCGTTTCTAGGCTCGTGTCGACGACGTGAGCAAGGAATGCGTGGTATTCCTTACGCAGATACTTCTGTGCTTGAATACTTGATATAATACGAAGACTTGCGCCGGGTTTGTCGCCATAGACTATAAGAGTTTGATTAGACGGGAGGTTTAGACGGACTGCTTTCTCGTAGCACATGATATCGGTGCGATGAAGACTTAACCAATCCATGCCGATAATAACGTCGAAACTTTTTATTGAGACTGGCATAAGGTCGATTGGGAATGAATGGTTATCTAAAGTTAGGGTACAACCTAAGTATATGCTATTTGTACTTTCAGTTTTCCCATTGGCCATTTCTACTGTGAATTGTTCATTAAGTGCGTGTGGTTGTTGTTTAAGCATGCGAGCAAATTTGTGGTTTACGAAGCTTCGCTCCGCTCCACTATCGAACAGAATGCATGCATAGGAGTTACCAAGGAGGAACGTACCCGTCACTACTGTCGGGTCAGCAACTGCTTCCTCGTGGCCTATAGCTAGTACCCTCCCTGCTCCTCCAGTATTCCTCGCTTTAGGGCAGTCCCTCTTAAAGTGGCCTGTTTCGCCACATCCATAGCAAGTTGGGCTCGCGCCTGAGCCAGGAACTTGGGAGATCGGTTGTGCCGGGAACTTACAGAAACGGACGGTGTGTCCTTTTCTGTTGCAGTTAGAACACTGCATTTCACGGCAGGCGCCGTTGTGATTGAAGTTGCATTTGTTGCATTTCGGCAAACTTCCAGCATACTGCTTCCCCGGAGCAGTAACAGCAGCAGGGGTTACCGCGGCATGCACTGCCACGATTTGCTGCCTCTTGGCAGCACGCTGTTTCTTCTTCTCATCCCAGAATTTCCGCTTAGTGTCAGTGTGTTTGGAGGGTTCTGGTATGGCTAGGGTGGTTGTGGTTGCAGGGGTTTTTGACTCCATGGTCAATGAGTCTTTGTGCCAAACGCTTGGCACTGTCGAAGGTAGCGGGGTTCGATGCTAAGACATTCCCCTGATACGGAGGCATTAGCCCCCATATGTACCGTTCGATCTTTTTCCCTTTAGTGGGAACCATATTGGGGCAGAGGGCCACCAGTTCGCTAAATCGGGCAGTGTAAGCGATCACATTGGTGCCCTTCATGGTCAGGTTCCAGAGTTCATGTTCCAACTTCTGGATTTCACCCCTCGGGCAGTATTCCTCAGTCATGAGGTCCTTCATCGTTTCCCAGCCAATGTCGTTAGCCACGACGAGTGTTAGGGCTTTAACGTGGACGTTCCACCACGTTAGGGCTTTTCCCTCAAAGCTGCATGTGGCATATTTCACTTTGCACACAGCAGGGCATGAACAGATTTCGAAGACTGATTTAGTCTTCTCGAACCATTGCGAGAGGGCAATGACTCCGCCGGTGCCATAGAAAGGCTTCGGCTTGCAATTTGTGAAATCCTTGTAGGAGCACTCTCTCGAGCGCACAGGGATTTCGATCGGAATAGATTCAACAGGGATTCCACCTCTGCTGGCATCGGATGAGTGATACTGAGCCATGGCAGTTGCCACTGCTGCAGCTACGGCAGCATTCAGGGCTGCAGTATCGATGACCAGAGGCGGTGGAGGCGCAGGATTATTCCTATTCCTGGGAGATTTGCGAGGAGGCATCTTTCAGCTATAAGTTTATAAAGATAAGAAAGATGGTAAGAATCAATTTGTAAGCAACGTGAGAGTGACACATGGACTAACTAACCATAGCCCAACTGTTGAATGAGTGTTTGAAATCCCAATAAGAAATATTAGTAGGAATACACAAGTGTACAAATTTTTCCCACAGATTAGATAGATTTCAATAGTACGGGTATTACTGATGTAATGAGTTCAAGGAAAATCGACCTATCAGTAGGTCTTACATCATACCAAAAGGATAAGTTTGACAGTTCTTAGATTCCTAATTAGAGTACTAAAAGTTAGGAATATTTTACAGACAAGTGCTACTTAGGGCACAGATGTTTAAAGGCTAATCCCTAATCAAAAGACAGAGATGTACTAGACATCATCTAATGGCGATGGGAATTCCCTGGGCGAGCCCTGAGGTCGGACACTTGGCGAAACACCTCTTGAAGGTGTCGATCCTGAGCTCTCTGACGAGCTCGAAGTTCAAAGACCTCAGCTCGGGACGCAGCCAGTTGTTGCTGTAGGGTTTCGTTAGTTCTCCGGGTCCGTTCCATGTCTTCTTCAAGACTGCGGATGCGGACTGTGTTGACACCTGAATTGGCATCAATCTCCATGACCCGGTCGATGGCTGCTCGACCTTGCTCGAAATTACAAGCTATTCTGCGGATAATGACAGGCAGAGCTCTGTCAGTAGAGCCACCATCACTGATGTTGTAAAAGGTTCGGTCCCCAAAGTATGGTAAGGGTTGACCCTGTTCATCACTCCAGCAATTCAAGTTGGTTGCCCACATGGGAGTAGGACCTGGAAAAGCTAGTCGAGGGTTGTTGTTCGGGGCTTGACCTACAAGCGGTAGGTTGTTGACTTCAGGCTCGGAGTCGGATCCATCAGAAAAGCCTTCTGCGAGGTGATCATCCAAAGGGATTGGATGCTCATCTTCGGGCTCTTCATCGATCCACCCGACATTGCCTTCATTTGGAAAGTACGGGTCGCCATGATGGAATCCAGCCATTTAGATCTACACGACAAGACAGGTATAAGGATATAGTATACGTGTAACTAGTAGTACAAAATACACCTATAGTATTTTAAGTTTAAGTTCTACTGATCTTCTTGTGGTATTGTTGGTATGTTTTTAGACTTGTTAACATATCACAACCATTCTAGGGCATATGCTAATCACTCCTAGGACCAGCATAGTTGATCAGGCTATGCCATTCCCAGGATTGACCATACATCCCCGAGCTCACTTGTGATATTTAACAATCGTAATACTTTTGTTCTTGTCATTGTGACACTGATTTTAGTATGAATGCAGACTAGTATACTTAATTAAATATTTTTAATATTTAAAGTATAGACTCTTGGTCAGAGTGTTTTAATCCTGCTTGGGTTTATAGATTAGTATATCTTTTATGGGTTGATATACTTGATTCACTATAAACAATGCTCTGATACCAATCTGTCACACCCCAAAACCAAGAACGGTGGAAACGTTCTGGGGCGGAGGACGTCATGTATAGTATCACAACACAGTAAATGTAAATAAGTAAACAACATCATCCATTACATTAAATATATAATTTTAATACAAGCGTGTTCTATATAGTTATAGACACCAAACTAATGTAAGTCAAAATAATAAGATGAGTCTTGAATGCGCTCCATCTTCTCAAAAGCTGGCATCAGTACCTGTCTACTGATGACCTGAGAATACAAGTTATTTTGAAAGAGTTTATCAGCATTAAGCTGGTGAGTTCATAAGTATTTTAGTGTCAATGTTTGTTGTCAAAAACGTTTGAACCTATCTCAATGTATTAGTTTGTAAAAATGTAAGTAAGTGTTTGAACGTATTTGTAAAGGTTTGAATCTCTCAGAAAATCCTATATTTTCTATTAAAGTAACCTTCTACCAAGGCTTAACTGTTTTGTATAATCATTTGTTGTAAAAGAGTGTAATTTCCCAAGTGTAACTATCATTTAATAAAATATAGTTTGTACATTAATGCTTAAGTGAGGTTATCACTAAAATATGTAATGGGTAATTCATTGTAGTACTGTAGTTTTGTATAATAGGAACTACTGCTGTACTAACTACCTTAAACCGGATTTATATTAAGGTATAATGTGATAAATTGCACCATGCTATCGACTGGTAACAACGACATAATGAATGGTCGTAATAAAGAAATGACGTTTGGCACCCGCAGACCTGCAGGTCCGGCTGTAGCTAGCAGCAAGGTGTAGGATAGTCAATCCAGTATAGATCTATACGCAAACTCACGCACTCCCTGCAAGAGAATTCTGGCTACTACTCGGGCCATGACATTTAAGGCATGCTCCGACACAGTGGATCACAATTGTTAACGTGTTCATGTATATGTAATGGTTCTCGTTCTAGTATAATTGTATATGTTCTCCTTCTAGTATAGATGTATATGTTCATGTTTCTAGTATAGATGTATATGTTCATGTTTCTAGTATAGATGTATATGTTCATGTTTCTAGTATA
The DNA here is from genome assembly GCF_002870075.4 of Lactuca sativa. NCBI lineage: Eukaryota > Viridiplantae > Streptophyta > Magnoliopsida > Asterales > Asteraceae > Lactuca > Lactuca sativa. The sequence continues at coordinate 173,589,900 of NC_056625.2, read as the reverse complement.
GCTGTATATGTTCATGTTTCTAGTATAGCTGTATATGTACTCATAGTATAGTTGTATATGTTCATGTTTCTAGTATAGCTGTATATGTACGATCCTGTGTTACCCCGATGGTAACTAACTAATGATGTGTCTAGTACGTATGTATATGGAAGTACTTTTATGTCTATATATGTATATTTGATATATAACTAATATTGAAACGACCTTCGGATGGTCACCCGAAATCCCACCACACCACATCCAAATCGAGAAAAATGAAATAGGGCGGATGGCCTTCCTAAGCCCTTTAAACATTATTTATACATCTATACATATATGGGCATGCAATTGATAATATAAGGGCATAAATAAGTTTTCATAAGACATTTGAAACATAAATATAATTTCAAGAAAAGATCGACTTGGTGTCAATCTATAAAACAATTTGAAGGCATAAGTTGAAAAACAGTTTAAGTATAAGGACATATGTTTGAATCACAGTTTGTAAATAAGTTTGGAAAGTAAAAGAGTTTGTAAAACATTTCAAAGTAACGCAGTTTGATAAACAGTTTGAACAGTGGTAAAAATCATCGTTTTCCTAGTTATTAATCACATGTGACTCAATGCAATCACATGTGATTGAAGAAATAACTATAAGTGTTTGACTTGTATTCCCCCCCCCCCCCATAAAGTATGTAAAACATTTAAAATCATTTCAAAGGTTGATTAAAGGGGTATGAACTCACTTGTGGTGAGCTGTTTGAATTGTAGTGTCGGATACCGTGCTAGGTGGCAAACAGAGACTTGTTTACACGCACGAGCCTAGTTATCATATAATAATCATATATATATATATATATATATATATATATATATATATATATATATATATATATATATATATAACTAATTATCCAAATAATAACTTAACAAATAAGTTAAGACACTTAGGAACATGTAAAACACTTTGCATAAGTGTTAAAGGTCCTAATGGTTGCATCTAAGTTGCTACGGGACAAGGCAAAAGGGTTTGAAGCACCAAATGACATTGTCTAAGAGTTCACCACCCAACAAACCCCACCTTTGGAGTTTACGGCCGTAAACTCATGGGTTTACGGCCGTGAACTCCTCACTTGGTGGTTTTGGGTGTTTTAAGGTGTTAACTTGATCCTAGAATACTCCTAGCTTTGTTGGAATAATCCTTGAAGTAGTTTAAGGCCCTAGAATGCTCCATAGAGGAGTTTACGGCCCAAAGACCATATCCCCTAGAGTTTACGGCTGTAAACTCCTATGGGGTGTTGGTTTTAATTCAATTGAGGCACTTGCACATGTAGGATAGCTTCCATGTTTTTATCTAAGGCTAAAGGGGACAAGAGGCACACATTTGTGCCTTCACTTGGAGTTTACGGCCCAAGTGATGTTCCTTGGCTGTAAACTCCCTTTTAGGGGTGGTTTTCATGTCTTTTACTCCCCATTCAAGTCCTAGGTGTTCAAGGGTAATTGTCTTAAGGCTTTAGGGGTGTTTGGAGTGCTTTTTACCCTTGGAAAAGGGGTTTACGGCCCAAGAGCATATCTTGGCCGTAAACTACTAAAACTTCATGATTTTGAAGTGTTTTGATGTCTAAAATAGTCACAAGCATTTGAGGGTTAATGTCCTTAAGCTTTAGGGGTGGTTTAGGGCACTAAAAGCCCTTGAAAAGGGGTTTACGGCCCAAGAAAAGTCCTTGGCCGTAAACTCCTATTACTTGTGTTTCTTGGTTGCTTTCTAGTCTCTAAAGATCATACACTAAGTCCTTAACAAGTTGTCTTTCAAGGAAATGGGACTAGGAAGCCTTAAAACTCCATTTTGGAGTTTACTCCCCAAGAACGTTCTTGGGCGGTAAACTCCCGGATCTTGCAATTTAAACATGTAATTAATGTTATAAAGCATATAACAAGTATTGAAACACATTTAGTAAAATGGACTCACAATCTGGGATAAAAACCCGAAGATCCGTCAGAGAGAAAATGGCTTTTCTCTAGTTGGAATTGTGAATAATGAATTAATTAATTCAGAAATCTATTTATAGTCCTGAAATATTTTGGCAGAAAATATTTTTATTCTGGAAATAGGATTGCAACATTATGAAACTTGAAATGCTCAAATTTCACAAAACTAGGAGCATCCACTCTCTTGATATCTCCTTAAACGTAAACCCTAATGTACACAAACTTGTTCGGAAAAGTATGAAAATCACTGAAACTGGACTAGCTTCTATTGAATAGATAATGTTCGTACAAATGGAAATTTCGGGTTGTCACATCATCCCCCCGTTAGAAGGAATTTCGTCCCGAAATTAGAATTTAAGCAAATACGAAGTTACAAATAATTAAGCGAAAAGATGAGGGTATTTCAGTTTCATCTGATCCTCGCGTTCCCAAGTGAATTCTGGTCCTCGCTTGGCGTTCCAGCGAACCTTCACGATAGGGATACGACTTTGCTTCGTCTGCTTGACCTCTCGGTCCATGATCTCTACAGGTTCTTCCACGAAGTTGAGGCTCTTGTTGATCTTGATCTCGTCGAGTGGGATTACAAGAGTCTCATTGGACAGACACTTTTTCAAGTTAGATACATGGAATGTAGAATGTACGTTACGAAGTGTGTCGGGTAGGTCGAGTTTGTAAGCTACGGGGCCGACTCTGGCAACAATCTCGAAAGGCCCTATGTACCTCGGATTAAGCTTCCCACGCTTGCCGAAGCGTATCAAGCCTTTCCAGGGTGAGACTTTGAGAAGGACTCGGTCTCCCACCTGAAATTCCAAAGGTTTTCTTCGTTTATCAGCGTAGCTCTTCTGTCGGTCTCTAGAGGCTTTCAATCGTTCACTGATCTGAACGATTTTCTCTGTCGTTTCCCGAATGATTTCTGGACCGGTGAGAGTACTGTCGGGAGCTTGCCCCCTTGCTAATTGGGTATCACCCACCTCAGCCCAGCACAGAGGGGATCTGCACTTTCGGCCGTAGAGAGCTTCGAATGGAGCAGCCTTGATGCTCGTGTGATAACTGTTATTATAGGAAAACTCGACAAGGGGTAAATGAGTATCCCATGCCTTCCCAAAGTCAATCACGCAGGCTTGCAACATATCTTCCAGTGTTTGGATGGTCCTCTCACTCTGTCCGTCGGTCTGTGGATGGTAAGTTGTGCTCATGTCCAGCCTTGTTCCCAAGGAATGTTGTAGTGATTGCCAAAATCTTGAGGTAAACCTACTATCTCTATCGGAGATAATGGACATAGGTACACCATGTAGCCGTACGATTTCCCTAATATATGTTCTCCTAAGTTTCTCCATCTTGTCGGTTTCTTTGATAGGCAGGAAGTGTGCAGACTTGGTCAATCTATCAATGATGACCCATATGGTATCAAGTCCACCCGTTGTCTTGGGCAACTTGGTTATGAAATCCATAGTGATCCGCTCCCACTTCCATTCCGGGATCTCTGGTTGTTGCAATAAATCGGAGGGCTTCTGGTACTCGACCTTAACCTTTGTGCAAATAAGGCATTTACTTACGAAGGTAGCAATCTCTGCTTTCATATTAGGCCACCAGTATAGCTTTTTAAGATCCAGATACATCTTATCTGAACCTGGGTGGATGGAATACCGAGTGTTGTGCGCCTCGGTCATGACCAAGTCTCGGAAACCACCGTGTTTCGGGGTCCAGATCCGGTTCATGAAATATAAGGCTCCGTCACCCTTGGCTTCTAAATTCTTGTGCGTTCCTCTAAGGGATTCACTAATCACATTTTCAGGTTTCATGGCTTCAAGTTGAGCCGCCTGAATTTGCTTAGACACTTGTGAATGGATGGTTATGGATATTGACTTGACTTTGCGACCAGAGTATTCCTTCCGACTTAGGGCGTCTGCTACTACGTTGGCTTTACCCGGATGATAACGAATATCGCATTCGTAATCACTGAGTAGTTCGACCCACCGTCGTTGTCTCATGTTGAGCTCCTTCTGATCGAAAATATGTTGTAAACTCTTGTGGTCGGTAAAGATAGTGCTCTTCGTTCCATACAAGTAATGTCTCCAGATCTTCAGAGCAAACACTACTGCTCCTAGTTCGAGATCGTGGGTCGTGTAGTTAACCTCGTGTGTCTTCAACTGTCTCGAGGCGTAGGCGATGACCTTACCTCGCTGCATCAGAACACATCCGAGTCCTTGATTTGATGCATCGCAATAGACTACGAAGTCTTCTATTCCTTCGGGAAGGGATAGTATTGGTGCGGTACACAAGGCTCGTTTGAGCATTTGGAACGCTCTTTCTTGTTTCTCTTCCCAGTCAAAGGCCACGCCTTTCTGGGTCAGGGTCGTAAGAGGTTTTGCTATTCGGGAGAAGTTCTAAATGAACCTGCGGTAGTAGCCAGCTAGACCTAGAAATTGACGAATTTCTGTAGGCGTTTTGGGTGCTAACCAGTTCTCAATGGCTTTTATTTTGGATGGGTCCACGTGGATTCCCTCTTCACTTACCACGTGTCCTAAGAATTCGACTCTTCGGATCCAAAATTCACATTTCGAGAACTTCACATAAAGTTTCTCTTTTCGTAATGTCTCTAGAGCTTGTCGCAGATGATCGCCATGCTCTTTCTTACTTCGGGAGTAGATCAGGATGTCGTCAATGGAAACGATGACGAACTGATCCAATTAAGGTCGGCACACTCTATTCATCAGATCCATGAAGACTGCGGGCGCATTGGTCAATCCGAATGGCATCACCACGAACTCATAGTGTCTGTAACGAGTTTGGAAGGCTGTCTTCGGCACATCCTCTTCTAGCACTCGTAACTGGTGGTATCCGGATCTCAGATCAATCTTGGAAAAATAGTTCGCCCCTTGCAGTTGGTCGAATAGGTCATCTATGCGTGGCAGAGGATAACGATTTTTGATCGTCAGTTTGTTGAGTTCTCTGTAGTCGATACACATATGGAATGATCCGTCTTTCTTCTTAACGAACAAGACCGGTGCTCCTCAAGGTGAGAAACTCGGTCTTATAAAGCCCTTGCTGAGCAGTTCGTTAAGTTGACCAGAGAGTTCCTACATCTCAGCTGGTGCTAAACGGTAGGGCGACTTGGCTACTGGGGTAGCTCCTGGGACTAAGTCGATTCTGAACTCGACCTGTCGTTGCGGAGGTAACCCGGGTAGTTCTTCTGGGAAAATGTCAGGGAAGTCGCTCACTACTGGGATGTTCTTTAGTTCTTTCGTTTCTAGGCTCGTGTCGACGACGTGAGCATGGAATGCGTGGTATTCCTTACACAGATACTTCTGTGCTTGAATACTTGATATAATACGAAGACTTGCGCCGGGTTTGTCGCCATAGACTATAAGAGTTTGATTAGATGGGAGGTTTAGACGGACTGCTTTCTCGTAGCACATGATATCGGTGCGATGAAGACTTAACCAATCCATGCCGATAATAACGTCGAAACTTTTTATTGAGACTGGCATAAGGTCGATTGGGAATGAATGGTTATCTAAAGTTAGGGTACAACCTAAGTATATGCTATTTGTACTTTCAGTTTTCCCATTGGTCATTTCTACTGTGAATTGTTCATTAAGTGCGTGTGGTTGTTGTTTAAGCATGCGAGCAAATTTGTGGTTTACGAAGCTTCGCTCCGCTCCACTATCGAACAGAATGCATGCATAGGAGTTACCAAGGAGGAACGTACCCGTCACTACTGTCGGGTCAGCAACTGCTTCCTCGTGGCCTATAGCTAGTACCCTCCCTGCTCCTCCAGTATTCCTCGCTTTGGGGCAGTCCCTCTTAAAGTGGCCTGTTTCGCCACATCCATAGCAAGTTGGGCTCGCGCCTGAGCCAGGAACTTGGGAGATCGGTTGTGTCGGGAACTTACAGAAACGGACGGTGTGTCCTTTTCTGTTGCAGTTAGAACACTGCATTTCACGGCAGGCGCCGTTGTGATTGAAGTTGCATTTGTTGCATTTCGGCAAACTTCCAGCATACTGCTTCCCCGGAGCAGTAACAGCAGCAGGGGTTACCGCGGCATGCACTGCCACGATTTGCTGCCTCTTGGCAGCTCGCTGTTTCTTCTTCTCATCCCAAAATTTCCGCTTAGTGTCAGTGGGTTTGGAGGGTTCTGGTATGGCTAGGGTGGTTGTGGTTGCAGGGGTTTTGACTCCATGGTCAATGAGTCTTTGTGCCAAACGCTTGGCACTGTCGAAGGTACTGGGGTTCGATGCTAAGACATTCCCCTGATACGGAGGCATTAGCCCCCATATGTACCGTTCGATCTTTTTCCCTTTAGTGGGAACCATATTGGGGCAGAGGGCCACCAGTTCGCTAAATTGGGCAGTGTAAGCGATCACATTGGTGCCCTTCATGGTCAGGTTCCAGAGTTCATGTTCCAACTTCTGGATTTCACCCCTCGGGCAGTATTCCTCAGTCATGAGGTCCTTCATCGTTTCCCAGCCAATGTCGTTAGCCACGACGAGTGTTAGGGCTTTAACGTGGACGTTCCACCACGTTAGGGCTTTTCCCTCAAAGCTGCATGTGGCATATTTCACTTTGCACACAGCAGGGCATGAACAGATTTCGAAGACTGATTTAGTCTTCTCGAACCATTGCGAGAGGGCAATGACTCCGCCGGTGCCATAGAAAGGCTTCGGCTTGCAATTTGTGAAATCCTTGTAGGAGCACTCTCTCGAGCGCACAGGGATTTCGATCGGAATAGATTCAACAGGGATTCCACCTCTGCTGGCATCGGATGAGTGATACTGAGCCATGGCAGTTGCCACTGCTGCAGCTACGACAGCATTCAGGGCTGCAATATCGATGACCAGAGGCGGTGGAGGCGCAGGATTATTCCTATTCCTGGGAGATTTGCGAGGAGGCATCTTTCAGCTATAAGTTTATAAAGATAAGAAAGATGGTAAGAATCAATTTGTAAGCAATGTGAGAGTGACACATGGACTAACTAACCATAGCCCAACTGTTGAATGAGTGTTTGAAATCCCAATAAGAAATATTAGTAGGAATACACAAGTGTACAAATTTTTCCCACAGATTAGATAGATTTCAATAGTACGGGTATTACTGATGTAATGAGTTCAAGGAAAATCGACCTATCAGTAGGTCTTACATCATACCAAAAGGATAAGTTTGACAGTTCTTAGATTCCTAATTAGAGTACTAAAAGTTAGGAATATTTTACAGACAAGTGCTACTTAGGGCACAGATGTTTAAAGGCTAATCCCTAATCAAAAGACAGAGATGTACTAGACATCATCTAATGGCGATGGGAATTCCCTGGGCGAGCCCTGAGGTCGGACACTTGGTGAAACACCTCTTGAAGGTGTCGATCCTGAGCTCTCTAACGAGCTCGAAGTTCAAAGACCTCAGCTCGGGACGCAGCCAGCTGTTGCTGTAGGGTTTCGTTAGTTCTCCGGGTCCGTTCCATGTCTTCTTCAAGACTACGGATGCGGACTGTGTTGACACCTGAATTGGCATCAATCTCCATGACCCGGTCGATGGCTGCTCGACCTTGCTCGAAATTACAAGCTATTCTGCGGATAATGACAGGCAGAGCTCTGTCAGTAGAGCCACCATCACTGATGTTGTAAAAGGTTCGGTCCCCAAAGTATGGTAAGGGTTGACCCTGTTCATCACTCCAGCAATTCAAGTTGGTTGCCCACATGGGAGTAGGACCTGGAAAAGCTAGTCGAGGGTTGTTGTTCGGGGCTTGACCTACAAGCGGTAGGTTGTTGACTTCAGGCTCGGAGTCAGATCCATCAGAAAAGCCTTCTGCGAGGTGATCATCCAAAGGGATTGGATGCTCATCTTCGGGCTCTTCATCGATCCACCCGGCATTGCCTTCATTTGGAAAGTACGGGTCGCCATGATGGAATCCAACCATTTAGATCTACGCGACAAGAGAGGTATAAGGATATAGTATACGTGTAATTAGTAGTACAAAATACACCTATAGTATTTTAAGTTTAAGTTCTACTGATCTTCTTGTGGTATTGTTGGTAAGTTTTTAGACTTGTTAACATATCACAACCATTCTAGGGCATATGCTAATCACTCCTAGGACCAGCATAGTTGATCAGGCTATGCCATTCCCAGGATTGACCATACATCCCCGAGCTCACTTGTGATATTTAACAATCGTAATACTTTTGTTCTTGTCATTGTGACACTGATTTTAGTATGAATGCAGACTAGTATACTTAATTAAATATTTTTAATATTTAAAGTATAGACTCTTGGTCAGAGTGTTTTAATCCTGCTTGGGTTTATATATTACTATATCTTTTATGGGTTGATATACTTGATTCACTATAAACAATGCTCTGATACCAATCTGTCACACCCCAAAACCAAGAACGGTGGAAACGTTCTGGGGCGGAGGACGTCATGTATAGTATCACAACACAGTAAATGTAAATAAGTAAACAACATCATCCATTGCATTAAATATATAATTTTAATACAAGCGTGTTCTATATAGTTATAGACACAAAAATAATGTAAGTCAAAATAATAAGATGAGTCTTGAATGCGCTCCATCTTCTCAAAAGATGGCATCAGTACCTGTCTACTGATGACCTGAGAATACAAGTTATTTTGAAAGAGTTTATCAGCATTAAGCTGGTGAGTTCATAAGTATTTTAGTTTCAATGTTTGTTGTCAAAAACGTTTGAACCTGTCTCAATGTATTAGTTTGTAAAAATGTAAGTAAGTGTTTGAACGTATTTGTAAAGGTTTGAATCTCTCAGAAAATCCTATATTTTCTATTAAAGTAACCTTCTACCAAGGCTTAATTGTTTTGTATAATCATTTGTTGTAAAAGAGTGTAATTTCCCAAGTGTAACTATCATTTAATAAAATATAGTTTGTACATTAATGCTTAAGTGAGGTTATCACTAAAATATGTAATGGGTAATTCATTGTAGTACTGTAGTTTTGTATAATAGGAACTACTGCTGTACTAACTACCTTAAACCGGATTTATATTAAGGTATAATGTGATAAATTGCACCATGCTATCGACTGGTAACAACGACATAATGAATGGTCGTAATAAAGAAATGACGTTTGGCACCCGCAGACCTGCAGGTCCGGCTGTAGCTAGCAGCAAGGTGTAGGATAGTCAATCCAGTATAGATCTATACGCAAACTCACGCACTCCCTGCAAGAGAATTCTGGCTACTACTCGGGCCATGACATTTAAGGCATGCTCCGACACAGTGGATCACAATTGTTAACGTGTTCATGTATATGTAATGTTTCTCGTTCTAGTATAATTGTATATGTTCTCCTTCTAGTATAGATGTATATGTTCATGTTTCTAGTATAGATGTATATGTTCATGTTTCTTGTATAGATGTATATGTTCATGTTTCTAGTATAGCTGTATATGTTCATGTTTCTAGTATAGCTGTATATGTACTCATACTATAGTTGTATATGTTCATGTTTCTAGTATAGCTGTATATGTACGATCCTGTGTTACCCCGATGGTAACTAACTAATGATGTCTCTAGTACGTATGTATATGGAAGTACTTTTATGTCTATATATGTATATTTGATATATAACTAATATTGAAACGACCTTCGGATGGTCACCCGAAATCCCACCAGACCACATCCAAATCGAGAAAAATGAAATAGGGCGGATGGCCTTCCTAAGCCCTTTAAACATTATTTATACATCTATACATATATGGGCATGCAATTGATAATATAAGGGAATAAATAAGTTTTCATAAGACATTTGAAACATAAATATAATTTCAAGAAAAGATCGACTTGGTGTCAATCTATAAAACAATTTAAAGGCATAAGTTGAAAAACAGTTTAAGTATAAGGACATATGTTTGAATCACAGTTTGTAAATAAGTTTGGAAAGTAAAAGAGTTTGTAAAACATTTCAAAGTAACGCAGTTTGATAAACAGTTTGAACAGTGGTAAAAATCATCGTTTTCCTAGTTATTAATCACATGTGACTCAATGCAATCACATGTGATTCAAGAAATAACTATAAGTGTTTGACTTGTATTCCCCCCCATAAAGTATGTAAAACATTTAAAATCATTTCAAAGGTTGATTAAAGGGGTATGAACTCACTTGTGGTGAGCTGTTTGAATTGCAGTGTCGGATACCGTGCTAGGTGGCAAACAGACACTTGTTTACACGCACGAGCCTAGTTATCATATAATAATCATATATATATATATATATATATATATATATATATATATATATATATATATATATATATAACTAATTAGCTAAATAATAACTTAACAAATAAGTTAAGACACTTAGGAACATGTAAAACACTTTGCATAAGTGTTAAAGGTCCTAATGGTTGCATCTAAGTTGCTACGGGACAAGGCAAAAGGGTTTGAAGCACCAAATGACATTGTATAAGAGTTCACCACCCAACAAACCCCACCTTTGGAGTTTACGACCGTAAACTCATGGGTTTACGGCCGTGAACTCCTCACTTGGTGGTTTTGGGTGTTTTAAGGTGTTAACTTGATCCTAGAATACTCCTAGCTTTGTTGGAATAATCCTTGAAGTAGTTTAAGGCCCTAGAATGCTCCATAGAGGAGTTTACGGCCCAAAGACCATAACCCCTAGAGTTTACGGCCGTAAACTCCTATGGGGTGTTGGTTTTAATTCATTCGAGGCACTTGCACATGTAGGATAGCTTCCATGTTTTTATCTAAGGCTAAAGGGGACAAGAGGCACACATTTGTGCCTTCACTTGGAGTTTACGGCCCAAGTGATGTTCCTTGGCCGTAAACTCCCTTTTAGGGGTGGTTTTGATGTCTTTTACTCCCCATTCAAGTCCTAGGTGTTCAAGGGTAATTGTCTTAAGGCTTTAGGGGTGTTTGGAGTGCTTTTTACCCTTGGAAAAGGGGTTTACGGCCCAAGAGCATATCTTGGCCGTAAACTCCTAAAACTTCATGATTTTGAAGTGTTTTGATGTCTAAAATAGTCACAAGCATTTGAGGGTTAATGTCCTTAAGCTTTAGGGGTGGTTTAGGGCACTAAAAGCCCTTGAAAAGGGGTTTACGGCCCAAGAAAAGTCCTTGGCCGTAAACTCCTATTACTTGTGTTTCTTAGTTGCTTTCTAGTCTCTAAAGATCATACACTAAGTCCTTAACAAGTTGTCTTTCAAGGAAATGGGACTAGGAAGCCTTAAAGCTCCATTTTGGAGTTTACTCCCCAAGAACGTTCTTGGGCGGTAAACTCTCGGATCTTGCAATTTAAACATGTAATTAATGTTATAAAGCATATAACAAGTATTGAAACACATTTAGTAAAATGGACTCACAATCTGGGATAAAAACCCGAAGATCCGTCAGAGAGAAAATGGCTTTTCTCTAGTTGGAATTGTGAATAATGAATTAATTAATTCAGAAATCTATTTATAGTCCTGAAATATTTTGGCAGAAAATATTTTTATTCTGGAAATAGGACTGCAACATTATGAAACTTGAAATGCTCAAATTTCACAAAACCAGGAGCATCCACTCTCCTGATATCTCCTTAAACATAAACCCTAATGTACACAAACTTGTTCGGAAAAGTATGAAAATCACTGAAACTGGACTAGCTTCTATTGAATAGATAATGTTCGTACAAATGGAAATTTCGGGTTGTCACATCATCTTCGGCTCTACGAATCCTAGCTTAATAGTTGAATTCAGAAAGTTGATGGAGAATAATTTGAAATGAGCGCAATGGGTCCAATTAATTTCTTTCTTGGTTTAAGCACTAGACATGGAACAGAAGGTATATTCATCAACCAGGAGGCCTATACTAAGACCTTGCTGACAAAATTCGGAATGACGGGCGACTCAAAAGTAAAGGTTCCAATGGCATTTGTAACTAAACTAACGCCATCTCTGGAAAAACCTGTTGTTGACATAACAAAATATCGTCAAATGATAGGTTCACTTATGTATTTAACGGCTAGTAGACCAGACATTATGTTTTCTGTGTGTTATTGTGCCAGGTTTCAAGCTAATCCAAGAGAACCTCACATGGTTGCTGTGAAGAACATATTTCGTTACCTAAAGCGAACCCTTTCACTCGGTCTCTGGTACCCTGCAAGATCTAGATTCTTCATTCAATCTTATTATGATGCTGATCTAGGAGGATGTGGACTGGACAGAAAGAGCACCACAGGTGGATGCCAATTTCTAGATGGAAAACATGTTAGCTGGCAGTCCAAGAAGCAAACCTGCGTGTCATTATCCACAGCCGAAGCTGAGTATATTGCTGCAGCCTCTTGCTCTTCTCAAGTAATCTGGATTCAAAGTCAACTGAGAGACTATGGGCTAAGCATGAAGAAGATACCTCTTTATTGTGACTCAGAAAGTGCGATAAGGATTTGTCACAACCCGGTGCAACATTCAAAGACTAAGCATATTGCACTTAGATACCACTTCATTAAAGATCATGTTGAAGATGGGAACGTAGAAGTACACTTTGATCGATCTAGTGATCAATTGTCCGATATATTCACTAAGGCATTACCTGAAGCACTCTTTCACAGAATCTTACAAGGCTTGGGTGTGATGGAAGCAGACTCGGTACCGAATCCTCAATCTTATCACTAAAACTTAGACAAGCGAAATGGAGCGACCGCTTGGTCTATTTCAGCTCCTCAAAAAAATAATTGGAACCGAAATGCACCAATCGCTCGGTCTATTTCGGCTCCTCAAATTTTTTTTGGGAACCGAAATGTACCGATCGCATGGTCTATTTCGCTTCATTCCACTAAGATAAGGTTTCGGTTGTATTTTGTTTCTATTTCTTTTCTTGTCTTTAAATTGTTTAATGCTTATTTAAACCTTTTTCTTTTTCTGTTTTTTATTCTTCTTCAGAAAACTTCAAAAATTCAAAAAAAAATTTATGTTTTTATTCTTTTTTAGAAAACTTTAAAAATTTAAATATATTTTCTTTTTCTGTTTTTTTTTTTTGTGGTATATTTGTTTGTTCTTGCCTCATTTCAATCCCAAGGATACACGTAGAACAGAAAATGGAGCTGGTACAGGTATGATGTGTATTTTATGACCTAGTTAAGGGTCCCTAGAAGCATGTTGTTGCACGTTGACTCAAGCCACTACGACCTAGAGCAAGGCCTTAATGATTCGATCGAATCCTATCGTTTCTTCCCAAACTAGCAATTCTTATTTACTCGGTCTAGAGCTACCTTACTCTTCTCATATGAGTTAAGAGTTTCACTGCTTTGTCCTCCTATATAGCAGAAGGTACCTTCATTTCATTCACCATCCTCAAACCATTCTCCATCTACTATCAGTTCACAATTGTAACCCTTGAGACTCTCGGTTCTACCACTGAGGTTTATGGTTGCACAATATCTGTGTTTATGATCTTAGATACGTATACCACGTGCTGAGTGAAACCCAAAATTCAACACCCATAATGAATTAACAGTGAATTTCTATATTCAAGAACTTACTTGGTACCGAATGAAATCTCTTTTATTTGCGAGGTCTTTTATGAATTTGTCTATTACCAAGACTATTCTTCCCATAAAGATCCAATTTCTTTTTTTTGGGATTTCTATACACTCTTTTGTCATCACAGACTAACACCTGCCTACTTGTTCAACAGACCACATCGGTCTCACAAGTAGTTCCTCCGACACTCGGTCTTATTTTAAGTATTGATGTTCAGTTGAAGATAAGCCACCATAAGCCTATGTCATGAAAAGAATCCTTTCTATGTTTATTATCAAACACTTTATCGTATTCTCAGGAATCCACACAAGCACTTTGAGTCTCTCTTGACTCCGAAGAAAGTGATTCTTGCCCGGAATCCTCTGTTTTTCGTCTAATTGTCATACATCACTCACAACTCATACACATTTGCTTTATTACCTTATCTTTTGTCACTCTAATGCACAGAATTTTTTTAATTTTCCTCATTCTATTGATGATATGTTTGAGTATCTTTGTCATATAGTGAATCAAGGGCAATTCAGGTTCCGATGGTACATTCTAATTCAAATGCAGATTGTTGAAATCTTTTGGGCGCGTGAATTTGAACGTTCTCTATACGCACGCATGCTGACGCCTACCTAAGAACATCCAACCTATCAAATCGCGCTTTTTCAGGCTACTTTTTAGAGAAAACGTCACAATTGTCACGATTTTCTCTCTCCTACCAATGGTATATAAAAGGATTGCACGATTCCTTGTCTTCTATCGCTTCAAAGATTACTAAACTGTAACGGCGCTTCCCACTATTCATCTTCTTCACTTGTTCAACAATGGCGACCTCTTCTTCTGCACAAGATCAAACTGCTTCATCTGCCTTTCTTACCATCAAGCCTAATCAGAACATGATTATTGAACTCACTCCATTCGTGTTTGATTCCTATATGTTGCACGTTGTGGAGTGTTTGAAGTATTCTCCGCTAGTTGCTGCCCTAACCCAGTTCGAGGAGGTTCCGATGTCATTATTATCTCAAGTTTACTCATCTACATCATATGACAAGAACAAGGAACGAATATATTTCCAAATCCACAACAAAGAAGGCCTCAATTTCCAAAGGGAGGTTTTGTTCTTTACTTCATCTCGCAGTCGATTCTTCGGTGGTTTCTCCTGACTTTATCACCACAGCACAACTCTTCTCCATGATGTATGAAATGGGCTATACTGATGTCTTGACAACCATTGGCAAAGTCAAGAAGTCCTGTCTACCATCTTAGTGGAATGGTTTCTCACTTTACTGACCAAAGGCTTGACAAAACGAAGTGTTGGATCAGATGCCACTAGCAAGGGGTTCCTGACTATTCTCTATGGTCTGTATACTGGTTTAAACCTAGACTATGGGTCAATCATATGGTCTCAGGTTGTGCAGAGCCTGAACACTTCCACTCGTCAATCCGAAATCTCCTGTGGAAGGTTTTGGACCATTATTACTCGACGGGCCATTGATACTCTGGAAGTTCTGGTGATGAAGGATACTCTATTTGCGTCAATTGCAACCTTTCATACGAAGAAGATCATCATCTCCGACCCAACCAAGTTTCATCACTATGGTTCCAATCCGGAGACCATGTACCGCAGTGTTACACCGCACAGTAAGGTGATGGCCGACTATAGCAAGCTTCATCCCACAAAGCAGAGAGTTCTCACTACCGAACAATAAGCTGCTTTGGATGCTCTTGACAAGCCGAGTAACCGTGGCAAACAGGTGACTACAAAGAAGGAGACAACCGAGCATAAAACTTCTAAGTCTTCCAAAAGCAAGAAGCGAAAGTCAGAGACAGAGAGTTCTTCTAATCCAAAGAAGATTAAACGAATGGCACGAAAACCTAAGGTTCCAACTCCTCCACAATCTGACAATGAAGATGATGAAGAAGCCAAATCTCCACATATGTCTCCAAGAGGTAGTACTCCACCTCAATCTCATACCCCAACTCAAGAAGCCAAGATTCCATCTGCACCTCCATCGCCAAAACAATCACCTCCTAAAACAGAAGACGTTCAAATTCCTACTCCAAACCCTTCCCCAAAACAAACAACCCTAGAACAAACACCTCCGAAACAACCACCTCCAACACCGACACCGAAAGTTCCAGTTTCGGTTGTTCCCACTTCTATAATAGAAACTTCTCTACCACCTCCACCATTTTCTTATGTCTCTATTTCCACAACACCTTTCTCTACTCCCATCATTACCCCAGTCACAACCACTACAATCCCAGAACAAATAGCAACGGTCAACATATCTCATACGGGGGCACCTACTGTATCTGAAACCCTTGTCATCACTATACCTTTCTCGCCAACCTAATCAACTGATTCAGGTGCTACTCTAGGAGGCGAAATGATGAGTATGACTCCACATACTTTAGTCCCTATCGGTTACAATCTGATGAAGATACTGAAGCTCATATTCACTGCCAACACTTAGACAGTATTCATGAAAAGTTGGATACATTGCTTGCTGATACTAAAGCCTATGGAGGGGTTGTTCTGAATGCTTTTGTGGAGACAAATATAGAGCAATATACAAAAGCTATGGATAAATCAACCGATGCTGTCAAAGAATCGACTTTAGTTTGCAAGAAATCTTCTGCTGATGTTACTGAAGTTATTCACACCACACACACCTTTTTAGATTCTTTGAAAGGGCATGCGGATATGAATGCTTCTACAGTTCGTTAATCGGTTGACTCTCTTTCCCAGTCTTTAAAGGAAGAACAAACAAAGTTTGAAGAAGTTCGTTCCTCTATGAAAGCTGATAATGCCTCTCTCATTAGTTCGGTTTCCTCCAAACTGGACTCCCTGCATGCAGATGTTGCCAAAGAGGGTGCTCTAAAAGAAGAAATTGCCCAACAAGCCTCTACGATTGCAGTTCAAAAAGTCCAACTTGATTAGGTATAGAAGGAAATTTCGTTGTTGAAGACCGAAAGAGCTGTCTTTCGTAGTTGTTTCAATGATGTTAAGGACATGTTGACCAACATACTTGGTGCTCATGATCCGATTCTTACTCTCACCATCCGGAATCATCTCACAAGCAAACTGCTTCCCGCCCTTGCTATTCTTCATGAAATGAAAGGTGTTTCGGAGCCTTTTATTACTCCAAAACAAGGAGGAGAGGGATCTCAGAAAGAAATTATCACAAAAGAACTGAAGGATAATGTAGCTTCAGGTTCTGGCCTAAACAGATTGTACATGCTAGCGATAGTGATGATACAGATGAGACTATTGCCGATGCCCTGAAAAGAAAGAAAAGGGATAAAGAGTTCGATGAAAATTTGAAGATCACAAAGGAGGCTGAGGAAACAGAGCGACGAAATAAAGAAACCGAAGATATCTTACAATGTAAGAAGGCTCTATTTCCTGAATGGACTCGGGATGTGTTGATCAGACAAGCAGTTGAATCACCGAGTATCTACTAGTTAGAACCGATTGCTTCGTTTGACTGCGACAATTCGAAGGACTCATTGTTTGATTTTCCGATTACAAGGAAGGCACTTACTTTTCACTGTTTTGACTCAACTATTGAGGTTCCCTTTCCAAGTCCAAAGGTTGACCAAGAGCTTATCGAATGGTACTTAAAATATGGTCAACCTCAATATATGACATGGAGTGCACAAAAGATTGTAATTGTCATGGTATTGAAGCCGACTCCAGCTGGAAAGTTTGTGAACGTCCATTTCAAGGTTACACGAGGTACTGCAACATCTGTTTCGTTGATATCACTGGTTGACCTTCCCAATCTCAATCCACACGATCGGATTTTGCTAGTCAACATTCTGCTCAATAATTCCAAGGAGTATGAACCGATTACGGAACATTTAAAAAGAATGTTGGGATCCTATATCCATGAAGTTGCAACAATGGATCAGGAGATAGCAAGAGTAATGAACAAGAAGTCGACGGTTAAGCCTACTCAAAAGCCCGGTGATGTGAACAAGATGAAGATTGGGCAAATTGACTCAACTCATTTAACTGTGATGTTTACGAAGGGTGATGCTCATAAGTTCTTGTTCACTTTGGTAGATAAACATCTGTTTTCTACTGACTGTTTGGAGCACATCATCAATCTGATACATTAGTGCAAGCAGAACTCGGATGCTGATAAGAAAAATTTTACTGATATGCTTCGGTGGTATATCACCTTTCGGTACCATCTGTTAGCTATCATATCGAGAGTGTTCAAGACGGTGAAGAAGCCCTCGGTTCCTAAACAAAGTTGAAGTCTCGGTCCCAAAGACGCGAAGGGGGAGATTGTTGGGGCTTATTGTGTTGCGCCTTAAGGCTTTTTGTATATATCCGGATTGGGCCTGTCCATCCGTGATTATCTCTTAGGGTTAGACTATATATATGCATGCATGTATGCATTATGGTTTACACGTCTTATTAATTACGATTGAGTTTTGTAACCTTAAACACATTTATAGTCGAAGTTCTTAATCGAGCTCTTCTGAGGTGTTGAAGCATTAATCATTCATTGTCTTCAAGCCATATTCTTGTTCACTTTACGTACTTTCTTATTTGCGCACTTAGAATCAATCGATCCTGATAGAACTTTGTTCTAACAGATTATTTATTTAAAATAATACTCTATCGAAAATTTGTTTTTTATGCTTATCTTCTCTAAATTGACTAGCCCGAATCTGCGAGCGTTACAATTATCTCCCCTTAAGATGATTACGTCCCTGAATCATCAACAAAATTGGGCTTGTATAATGACTCCCTACACTATCTTTTCATCCAATGTAATAACCGTAGATTCTATGTTCCTTCTAATCAATATCTAAGTCTTGGACTTCTTGACTGCAGGCGGTGCTAAATCTTGCACCCGCTCTTTATCCTATGTTGGACTTTCAATCGTAACCTTCGAGTTACAAATTAGAACCTTATTGGGGACTCCTAATTCTTATTAAACAGAATTATCATAAGAGAAGTTATTTACTTCGATTATCGTAACAGAACGATGGTTCATGTTCTGAAGACCTCTCATCGTATGATGCAACGCTTAGACTCAGGTCTTTTAGAGTCAAATTCCATAATGGAAGATACCTTCCTTCATGTTCTAATGTGATATAATCACATTTTAGCATGTAGCATTTCTAGCTATAGGCTTCTTACTTAAACAATGGTTGCGATACTTCTATTGATTGCTTCGATTAACTTTGACTTCAATCTTCTGGCTTAAGTCAGATCCTACATCGAACTTGGTTCTCTAAACCACATAGAATACATCTCTTAGCCGGACTCGATATGATATGAACAATAGGGACAGAATAACAATCATCTTCTTAGTCATTACCGAAATGATGGTAACGACATAGTTGAACAAAACATAATCAATTACTAGCTTCTTGGTAACCTTGTGACTTTCCTTGATCGAAGTGTGAGTCATGTGCTTCCAGTAGTATAGGCCTCTACTACCTTTCACACCTACTCATACGTGTCCCAAGTATTGTCTCGCAGTTTTCCAAGTTATTATCACAAAAACAATTTAACACATACGAATGTGTCCAAATAATCATAAAAAATTTCTCTAGACTCTACTAGGACTTCTTCCATGCATATCTTCAACATAATTGTGCTTCAAGTTGGTTGCTGATGGAAACGTCAGACGACAAGACAACTTCTGGAGTTACACCAACCGTTCTATCATCCCGCCAATAAAATGTGTACATACGGATGTATCATACTCCTCTATACGTACTGTTATTTTATCAGACGTATTCTAAAGGCAAGATATCATTCTTACAATATCTGCTGATAGGTACCATTCACCATCGTGAGCCTTCTCATTTCCTCAATTTACTCAGTTCACTATGAGTCTTCACTATGACATTCTATACACTAAAGCAAACTTTCGGTATATCGAGACGAGAATATATATAGAGGAAGTTTTAGGCATGTAATCCTCCTCATTACTCCGAAAAATTACATGCCACTTCTAATATCGTAATTAAACGTTTAGAATTCGGACCACATAAAATTTCTCGATCTGGTCGGCAACAGACCATAGATCCAATCCAATAATAGCATATAAGGCATATAATTCTATAACATAAATCATTTAGCACATAAAAGCAATTTAGGCATCTAATCCTAATGTAAGCTAGTGCTTGTGTCAATTCAGGTGTACTACCTAAAATATATTAGACACTAATCTCACAATCATCGCTTAGCATTCTAACTTTAAGTCTAGAAATCCTACAAATTCCTAGTCCGTTTAAACTAATGTTCTGATACCAACTGTGACATCCTCAAATTCACGGCCATAAAAGACCGATTTGTTTATGCTTTATTTTAAAAATCAGAGTATCTTTTTAAATAAAAGTGGTGCGGAATTTGTTCCCAGAAAACAAGATAAATACATTATCAAAGCATTTTCGAAGAAATGTATTTTATTGATTTTAAAACTTTGGGATGTCATCGTCAGTACAAAAACATAAGCATAAATAGACCTTACATTCATTTACACTAGTGATCTACATCTCCTTTAAATCTCTCAGTGTAAAGTAGCTTTGTATCAATACCTGTGATACAAATATATTTGAGTGGGTCGGGTTTGGAAACCTGGTGAGCACATAGAGTTTTCAACCCACAATAATATAATTATTATGTTTAAGTTGTTGGATTAGTGTCTAAGTCCATAACTATTTTGGTATGTACTTGACCCGATGGTGCATAGTCCTTTTGGGTTGCGTTCAGCAAAGCAACTTGATAGGAGGAATTATGGAGAGAGAGGATTAACTATGATTTATTAATATATTATCAGAATAATATATTAAAGGATAAATCATATTGTTTAATTAATATTAGTCAATAATTAATTAAGAATTAATTTTGTGGCTATAAAGATATTAATTAAACTTAAGGGACTAGAACTGTCAATTGTGTGATAGTTGAATATTTGGCTAATGGACTACATAGAGAATGGAGTGGAAAAATTCTATGGGAAACCCATTAGAAATCGTCCAAGGCCTCTAAGGAGGGAGTCCATGGGCTGCTTAGGGCCTAAGCAGTCAAATTAGGGTTTCCTTGTTAGATAACCCTAATAGTCTCACTCTTTAAGAACCCATAAGGCACCAAAAAAGTGGCTGACTGACTCCTTAGGGTTTCAAGACATTTTTGGGTGCCTCTCCTCTTCTCCTTCTTCATACTCTTGCTCTTGGTGTTTGTGAGCCATTAGAGGAGTGACACTTGTGACTCTAAGCTTTCAGAAGCCAATTACACGGAGGATTTGAGATTGTTATTGCTACATAACAATCAAGGTAAGATCTAAACCCTATTCTTATGTTAATATCGATTATCACATGCGAGATCTAGGGTTTAAAGTCCTGGATGAATGCATGTACAATAGAAAACCCAGATCCAAGCATTAGGGTTTGCATGAGCGCATAGGATATTCTTATGGCTAAAACCCTTCATAATCATCAAACAATCAACCCAATTACCTAACCCTATTATCTTCTTTATTCTTAAGGATCTACCCTAAGAATCATCTATCATTCACTTTTTCATTCCTAAGGATTCTCCTAAGGAATAGGAACGAAGTCCATTGCTGCCTATGGCACAGCTACCAATGTTATCTATCACAGCTGCTAGGATTATGACATTCTCTATTAGGCACAGCTGCCAATATTATCCTTTACAAACAACTGCCTGGATTATGACATTCTCTATTAGGCACAGCTGCCAATATTATCATTTAGGCGCAACTGCAAGGATTATGATATTCTCTATTAGGCACAACTGTGATTTATTATACTTTAGGCGCAGCAGCCAAGATTAAGATATTCTCTATTAGGCACAGCTGCCAATATTATCATTTAGGCGTTGCTGCCAAGATTATGTTGTATCTATTAGGCACAATTGTCAATATTATCCATTAGGTGCAGCTGTCGGGATATTTAGATTACAATTGGTGAACACTTAAATCAAAAACACCTATGGGTTATGGCGCAGCTGCCAATATTTATCTATATCCTCTTGCATCCCTTATTATTTATATACCCATGTTCTACCCAACATAGTTGTAGATATAAAATACGTATACAGTTTAAATCATTTAAAACATGTATAACACGTTCATCCAACATAGATATCAGGAACACAAATAATATGCACACATAGCACGTAATTTATATTAAATACTTCATATCTATGGGTAACATGAAAGTAACTATGCACTCACCTTATTACCATCAGTTGATAGAATCTAACTAAAAACGGTCAGCGGTTCGTGAGCATCAAGCTCGGGATGCGAAACGCCTTCAGCAAACGAGTGAGAGAGAGAGAGAGAGAAAAAAGATAAAAAAGAAACATATTATAACTTTATTGTTTATCAATATATGTATAGGCGACAGAAGATGCATCTGAAAAATAAACATCTCATGAAAAGAAAAGCATTGTCGAAGAAAGAGCATAGTGAAGCTTTTGGACATTGGTTAAAAGAGGATGTAAAATAATGATCCAAGTTCGCTTTTGTTTTGAGAAATTTGCACATTTTTCCATGTCATTCATCAATTGCTTGAACAAAAAGTAATTGATCAATCTTCCCCCTAATTCTTATCCTTTTAATGATATTTAGGTAGAGAGAGAGAGAGATGGCGATGGACATACATAGTATTTTAAAGGACTGAAGGTGGGTTTCTCATGGCCCACAACACGTCATAATGAAATATGCTATATATCACATCAATGGCTTCTTATTTCGTACACGATCATGTGAAGGTATAGTTAACCAAACTAATGGAGTTTTCATAAAGTCGACTGACACGCACATATTTAGAAAAGAAGAAGTATTTTATGACAACACTTTCTATTATGGTGTTCTACAAGATATTAGGGTTCTAGATTATCATATAAGAAAATTTCCTATTTTCAAGTGTGACTGAGTTCATAATAAAAAATGGGTTAAAAAAATTCTCTTTACTACACCTTGGTAGAACTAGATACATTAGGGCATAAGGACGACATGTTTATACTTACACACAAGCACGACAAGTATTCTTTGTGAGAGACCTGGAGAATAATAAAAACTCAATTATGATTATGACACCTCCAAAACGTTATAGAGATGCATATGAAAGCAATGATGAGGAACACAATACAAGATTTTTACCACACAAAGATAAATATTTCACGCAACCTGTAGATAAACTTCATATGGTTGTTGCATCCCACAATGATTACTTTCGGTCGAACTGTAAGGGTACAAAAATACGTAAGGGAAAAAAGAAGTTGTGAAGATACAGTAGCTACAAAAGAAAACCTAATACTATTTTTTTATGTTTTATAATATTGTAAATATTTTTGGTTAGTTTTTTTAGTTAATTTTCAGTATGTATACCCAATATAGCAGGGTCTGTCGTTGTATACCCAATATTTTTTTATTAATAATAGGTTTGATATTTTTGGGTTTTTGTAAAGATTTACCCGTGTTAAAATATTAGTTTGGTAACTTCTCCCTAACTAGTACGATCCTTTCTTTTCCTTCCTACTCATATTTATTTATAACGTGAGGTGCATGGAAAGAACAATATAAATAGATTGTGATGAATAATTTGAATAACCAAAAAATATTTATAGCATTGATGATATTTTACAACTTGTAGTGACAAATTATAATATTATGTCCAATGTTTTTAAAACCGGTTCGAACCGAGGACGATTGCGGTTCAACAACAACCAGTTTAAGTTAATTTTTAGACCCGGCGGAAACAGACGGTTTCTTAAAAAATTGGGTTGAATGTGTGTGATAGATACGTGAAAAAACATTTGAACCGTTTTATTGGACATTGATATTTTGAACCGGTTTATTGGACTTGGTTAGTTTGAGCCAGTTTATTGGACATGGATAGGTGAATTTCACTTAGCCCATTAAGTTGCATATCAATTAAAAACCCTGTTATAAAAGATGACCTCTGGCCACTATTTTTCACCCTCGCACGACTTGTCACAATTGTTTCATGTAACAAATTTAAATAAAAGATTTAATCACTTAAAATTAAACTTAATCATCTTATGTCTTTACGTCTCACTTAGTACCCGGCACAAGGTATAGGTACACATAACATAAAATCCGTTATAAAAGATGACATTTGGCCACCGTATTCGGCCATTGCACGAATTATCATAGGTTATTTCATGTTAAAACTTCAATATAATATTTAATCACTTGAAATGAAATTTCAACACCTTATGTCTCGCTTAATAATCGATACAAGGTAAAGGTACATATAAAATAATAAAACCCATTAGTAAAGATGGCATTTTGCCACCGTTTTAGGTCGCCACACGACTTGTCACTTTTTTTTATTTAAAACTGATGTTAATATATGAAGTCTAACTTGCAATGGTGGCTCGTTTTCAGTAAAATGTCATGGAAGATGCCATAGCATAGTTTTCTACTAGTGTGAGAGGTTTTAATAGGCTAGAAAAGGTTTGGGTAAAACTACGAAAGAAAGAGTGAGGTAAGTTAGTATATGTTTGTGAAAAATAACGAGTTATGACCTATTGTGCTATGACCAAAGTACTATTGTATTGTTGAGTTTACTCCTATGCAATGACTTAAAAGTACTATTATGTTGTTGTGTTTACTATTGTGCTACGACCATAATACAATTGTAATGTTGTGTCCTAGATTTTTAAGGAAGAATAGATGACAACTGCTGCTGATAAAAGATTATTTAGGAGAGGTCCCCCGAGATCATTATTTAAGGACTAGAAAGTGAGGATAACGGGAATGGGTAAGTGAGTTATTTGTTTGCTGAAAAATACATAATTAAAGATTATAATATTATGGGTTGAAAACCTTATGTACTCACCAGGTTTCCCAACCTAACCCACTCATCTTCTCTATATCATATGTAGCAGTACAATGATATATGAATGATTGTTCTTGTGTTTATTGTAAAAGGTATTATGTTGCGTTATGCGCCTATGTTATTTATTATACTTTGTATTCACGGGTTGCGCCTGTCCAACCATGTTTTGATTCTAGGGTTTAGTATATAAGGTGCATGCATGCATTCTTATTATTAATGCTTTTCTTAATTATCTCATTTATTGTTCTGTAAACCCTAGCGCACCTCTACAGTGGAAGTTCTTAATCGAGTTTTGTTGAGGTGTGACTATATTGTAATCATTCGACATACAAATAGATTCATTGAATGTTCTTGTGTTTATTGTTTTTTTTATTTATCTATTTAAGATCTATTGATCTAAATAGTTTTTAACTCATCAATTTGTACCAGAGCAGGAGACTGTGTAATTTATACACATCTCTTCTGTCAAAGAAGGTTTTAGGATTTTCTGCTAATATTGATCTCTATCAGAAACCGTCATTTTGTTGTTGACGTTGTTCTTAGATTTTGATTTTACTCTAACTTTGTTTACAAGTCTGATCTTGAATAGTTTTTTCATAATATCATCATGTCACACGACGATTCCAACACAAACCCTATTAATATTTTCGATAGCATTGGATCCACAACTAGGATTCCTATTCTTTATACTTAGGATAACAAAGTATGGACGCATCACTTTGAAGACTATGTGATCGGTTCTAAAGTTAATGGGTATTTGATCTGGGAAGCGATCACCGTTGGTCCGTTTTCTCACTCTGGCACAGAAAGAATCATAAAGACTCAGAAGGTGTATAACCAACTTATGGTTGATGTTAAAGATGTTCCTCAAGATGAGAAGGATAAGTTTGCATGCAATATCAAAGCACTGAGAATGATCAGGTTTGCCTTGAATTCCGACACCTTTCGGTTGGTTAGCTCATGCACGACGGCAAAAGAGGTCTGGGACACACTGAAAGAGATGTATTATATACATGAGGATCTTGAGCATTCGATTCAGACTCTATTGCTTTCAGAGTTTGGAGACTTCAAGCAGAAACCTGAAGAGAAGCTTATTCAATCCTTTGATCACTTTAATCATCTTCTTAGCAAATTGATAAAGCATGGAATAGAGAGGAAAGTTATTGAACAGAAGGTCACATTCATGAATGGCCTAAGATCTGAATGGATGGTTGTAGTATCCACAGTAAAGGCCCGTGAACAATTCAAGGCCTACTATTTGCGATGCTAGTGGGGATACTAAGGTCACATGAAGGTGCAGTGACTAAAGAAACGAACGTGGTTTCAAGCATGGGTTCTTTGGCCCTAATTTCCAAAGGAAAGAATGTAGTGGAAGAGGAAGAAAATTTAGACCTCTCTGAATTTAATCTGACAAATGAAGAATATGCTTTGATGGTTTCAAACCCAAAGAATTTCAATCGGAGAATGTTTCCCACTAATAAGAACCGAAACTGGCAAGGAAACTACAATTCATAAAAGGTAAAGGAGGAATCGAAGATTACTCTCCAGCAAGAAGAATCGAAGAAGGAAAGCAAGATGTTACGTGACTCAGGATTTAATTATCACTTCTGTGGAGGCAAAAATCACTTTGCGAAGGACTGTGTGTTAAGGAAGATGTCAAAGAAGAATGAAAGTGAAGATGATGAAGCATACTAGCTGGGAAAGCTAGAAGAGATTAAGAAGAATAAAGTTGCTAAAAATAACACTATGAATGTTCTTATTGTGCAGGAAAATGTTGCAGATGACGAATTTGGTTGCGAAAGCTAGAAGAGATTAAGAAGAAGAAAGTTGCTACAAATAACACTATGAATGTTCTTATTGTGCATGAAAATGTTGCAGATGACGAATTTGGTGGTGTTGAAGTCTACTCTACTGATTCAGAGGATGAAGAAGTGAGAAAGCCTACACATGGCAGGGCTTTCGTGGCGACAGAAGGCGAGTATGCGGTTGAAGGAAAGTGTTTGATGGTGACATCTAGAGTGTCACATATAAGGGGTTACACAACTGATGGGGGTCAGAATGAAGCGAAGGAACGAGAGGACAGATGCTTCGCTGCCAAACCTGTTGGTGAGCAGATCAATGAATGTGACCAGTTGATCAATAAGGTACAATCTATTCTCGAATCATTAAAAATCTCTGTCACAAACTATGAAAAAGAATTGAAGGATTAAAAACTAAATTTTCTAGTTTAAGTGGTAGTTTAACCCAAAATCGCCTCACAAATTCTAACCTAACTGATCAACTAAGCAAGGTGTCTTTGAAGAGTAGGGAGAGGCGAATGTGGATTGCGCAAAAGGAGAAAGAGTTCATTAAAATTTAGTATGAGACAATTTATTTGCAAAGGGATAATTTGAAGCTTTTAAAGCAGAGAAATGTTTTTTGTTTAATTGCTAAACATTTATATTCCAATATCACTCAGTTGCATCTAGATTTTGAAATAAGCAGAAAAATTCACAGTATGATTCCTCTTTTTTTCTTAAATTAAAGGAGGATAAAATTGATGATGAGG
Organism: Lactuca sativa; assembly: GCF_002870075.4. Lineage (NCBI taxonomy): Eukaryota > Viridiplantae > Streptophyta > Magnoliopsida > Asterales > Asteraceae > Lactuca > Lactuca sativa. The sequence continues at coordinate 173,563,018 of NC_056625.2, read as the reverse complement.
TTTATGATTGTGAAGTTGTTGTCTCGTCTGATGAAGTCTCTCCTGGCAATAAAATTGTTCTTGACAAAATTGAATCTTTTAGGTAGTCCAAAGACCACAACGACATGCTTAAGAATTTATTGCACGAAAATGATAAACTGAAAATTAAAACCGAAAGTATGCAGAAATTTGACTCGCTGAATGCCAAGTTAAGTTCAAAAAAAAAATTATGTTGAAAATACTTCTGAATTTGATGAGGATGAGGATATGAGTGAAATATCTATAGAAGATGAGGTAGACAGTTCTGAATTTGTCAAGAGCGAACTCGAATAAACCAAAAATCTCATTTCTAAGAACTCGGTTGAATTCGCTCGTTTGTCCCAAAATAAGTCCAACGTTATGAAAGAAAAGGTTGTGGTGTATCAGAATGTTCAAACCACGCCAAATCAAGTTTATGCAGTTACCGGCATTACACAAAAGCAAACAGCTGAACTCACCGCATTAGTGAACGAAGATAATGCTGAAGGATGTGATAATTTTTTCTGGTCGGCACCAATAGACAATGCCGATGAAACGGTCAGTCTTTCTGAGAGAACATCATGGAGGGTTAAAGGCATATATGTGGCATAACCACTCAACAAGCCTACATGCTTTGATATGCTAACAACCAGTGGCACCAAAACTATTCCAAGTGAATTAGTCAAGGCTACAAGCGAATCTTCCTCATTAAATAGCGACACTCATAATGAAAGATCGAAACCGAAGGTTAAAATCCATAAAAATCCCAAACAAGTGTCTGAAAAACAACAACAACGTAACAGGAGATATAAGAAAAATCTCACTGAAAGGAAATAGTTTTGGCAATCCCAAAACCCAAATTACGTTCTATCAGACAAGAGTTCAACCAATAAGGATAAAGGAGTATCAAAAAATCAATCTACTTCTTGTACTCAATGCTATTCATGTAGTCAAGCAAATCGAAAGGGAAGTTTCGGTCCCCAAAATAGAAGCATAAGAAACCAAAAGAGTGGCTTTGGTTCTCAACCCAACAACCGAAAGCAAAGTTTCAGTTCTTCATCTACAAACGAAAGAACCCGAAAGCAAGTTTTCGCTTCTAAAACCCACTCCTCTCACTCAAAGCACACTTTTAATAAGGATGTGAAGGGAAAAGGGAAAATCGTCTCAAGAGACGAAAAGAAGATGGATTCTAACCTAGGGAAACAACATCAAAAGTCAGAAAACAATAAAAATCCAATTCATAAACCTAAGGTTGAAGAGTCGAAAAATAATAAAATCAAAGTTTTTACAATAAAAAGAAAAGATGAAACAACCCAAATAAAACGAACTTACTTAGTTGATTCTTCTGTTGTTGTACCCTGATCTATAAAAGGCTCACAAGGACCCAAGAAACTTTGGGTTCCGAAAATCTGTTTGATTTTGGCAGGTTATATGTGACGAGCTGTTTAACGATGAATGGTACATTGATAGTGGTTGCTCGTGTCACATTACAGGGAGAAGGGAAGAGCTTCGGGAGTTTCGTGCTCTGACGGATGGTGGATGTGTTAAGTATGGTAACAATTCCTTCGGCACAATAAAAGGCTATGGGATGATCACAAATGGAGATTTCTCAATCAGAAAGGTGGCATATGTTGAAGGCTTGCAACACAATCTAATCAGTGTTTCGCAACTAGTGGTGGGAACTAGACTGAAGGTTTCGTTTGTTGATGAAGGGTCAGAAATAATAGAGAAGAAGACCAAGACTGTTTTGTTGAAATCCCAAAGAAAAGGATAAATGTATCCGTTGAACCTCAATCGAGTATGAGGGAAGCCATCTATATGTCTACTAACGAAAGCGCATCCTGACGAAAGCTGGCTATGGCACTGAAGGCTCTCGCACCTCAACATCAAAGACATAAACAAGCTAGTTCTTGGTGATCATGTACGAGGACTTCCACTTCTCAAGTTTGATAAGGAACACTTATGTGCCGCCTATGAACTGGGAAAGCAAAGTAGAAAAAGTCATCCAATAATTGTAAACACGAAAGTTATAGAACCTTTAGAACTTCTACACATCGACCTTTGCGGTCCTTCTGCTATTAAAAGCGTTGGTGGTAGTAAGTATACACTAGTAATTGTTGATGACTTTTCTCATTTCACTTGGGTGTTCTTTCTTAGACAGAAATCAGAGGCAACTGCAAAGCTCAAGGATTTTATCAAAAAGATTGAAGTTCAACTTCGAAAGCTGGTTCGCAACGTTCGAAGTGACAATGGGCTTGAATTTAAAAAACCCAGCATTTGACGAATTTCTTGCTGAAAAGGTAGTATCCCACAATTTCTCTGCTCCTTACACTCCACAACAAAATGGGTACGTTGAAAGGCGAAATCGCTCGTTGTGTGAAGCAACCCGAACCATGCTCAGTTTCACATCGTTACCCTTGTATTTATGGGCTGATGCTATTGTCACTACTTGCTACACCCAAAACCGGTCGTTACTCAATAAGTGTTTCGCAATAACTCCTTATGAGATTCTAAACAACCGCAAGCCTAACATCAAGTTTTTCCATGTGCTTGGTTCAAGATGCTTCATCTTCAATTCTAAAGAGAATCGAAACAATTCTGATGTGAAAGCAGATGAAGGAATCTTTCTTGGGTATTCGCTATACTCAAAAGCCTTCAGGGTTCTAAACAAATACTCCAAGAAAATCGAATAAACGTATTACATTACGTTTGATGATAACTACGTGAAGAAACTCATGTCCAACAAAGAACCAATGAATGAAATCTTTCCTTAAACTAGTCAAGTCACAATTCCAATCTCCAACTTATTTGAAGAATATTTGAAGCTCTTTGATGAACCAGAGTCTGCTATTCTCTCTGAAGCGAAATAAGTTGACAACGAAGTCGAAAATCTGAAGAACGTTAATGACGAAGCTGCTAAAGTCATGGAAAGTGAACCTTCAAGTTCTGGTGGACCTCCAGTATCTAGTATTTCTAGAAAGCCATGTGAATTTTCCCATTCTACTTTCCAGGGGGAGAATTTATCAACCACTACACCCAATGAACGTCCAGTCGATTGGGAGAATTCTGAGCCTGAAGTCGAAACTATTTTACTATTCAAGGGGGAGAATGTTAATACAAATGATGAAGATGATGATACACAATCATAATTTGAAGAAGAAGTAAATATTGAATTGGGTCCCTCCTATGATCCAAAATTCCCTCCCCTTATCAAATGGACGAAAGATCATCCAAAAACCCAAATTATTCGTGAATGATCAGAAAGAGTTCTCACACGCTCTCAAATGAAAGAGAAACAAACTGCATTATTCTCACAAGTGGAGTTTAGCATGTTTAATTCGTTTGTCTCCAAAGTTAAACCAAAGACTGTTAAAACTGCACTCGATCACTCAGATTAGGTACAAGTAATGCAAGATGAACTCAATGCATTTGAGCGAAACAAAGTATGGAGACTGATTCCTACACCAAAGGATGCATCTGTGGTCGGATTAAAGTGGGCGTTCAAAACCAAGATGGATAAAGAACGGAATGTAATTCGAAACAAAGTTAGACTGCTAGTCAAAGGTTATTACTGGCGGGTTTTAGCCATAAGAACTTTCCTATGTACGCATGCAAAACCCTAATGCTTGGATCTAGGCTTTGTAATTAAACATGCTTTGAATCCAAGACTTCTAACAACTAATTAGGTATAAAACAATACAAAATCAGATCTAGAAGTATACCTTTGAAACTCTTGTTTGATCTTGTTGTCTTGGAGCTCTAGAGTCACAATTGTCACTCCTCTAATGGCTTACAAACACCAATAAGCAAAGAAGATGATTTGACAGAGAGAGGAGAGGGAAGATTCGGCCAGGGTTTCTTTCTTCATAAGAGGTGCCGATTTTCCTATGCCATGGGGTCTATTTATACTTGTAGACTCCTTAAGGGTTACAAGTTAAACCCTAGTTGGATAATCTTTTCTTAAAGCAATCCATATCCTTACCATAGATAGCCTTGGACGATTTTGAGCTATCCTTAGCTCTAGAATTCGTCCAACCCCTATCCAATAAGGATTTACAGTCTAAAGTGTAACTATCAAACAATTGACAGTTTATACCCTCTTATTTAATTAATCTCTTTAAGTCACCAAATTAATACCAATTAATTTATGACTTATATTAATCAAATAACAATATCATTATTCTTTATATTATTCTCATAATATATTAATAATATTTACTCTCTCTTAATAAATCATCCTATCAAGTTGCTATGGTGAAGGCAACCCAAAAGGACCATGCACAATCGGGTCAAATACTTGCCTAATATAGTTGCAACCTTAGACACTATTCCAACAATTACCAGGAAGATGGAATTGACTACGAAGAGACCTTCGCACCTGTTGCTAGATTAGAATCAGTTTACATCTTTTTTCCATACGCAACACATAAAAACTTTGAAGTTTTTCAAATGGATGTGAAGTGTGCATTCTTAAATGGCGAATTTGAGGAGACTATTTATGTGGAACAACCGCCTGGGTTTGTAAATGAAAAATATCTCAATCACTATTACATTCTTGACAAAGTGGTTTGTAGTTTAAAGCAAGCTCCAAGAGCCAGGTATGAAACTCTTACTCGTTTTCTTAAAATATCCAAATTCAAGCAAGGTTCAGTTGACCCAACCTTCTTTCGTAAGAAAGAGGGTGACCACTTGATGATTGTCTAAATTTATGTTGATGACATCACCTTTGGATCTACAAATCCCGGCCTAACAGCTAAGTTCTGAAAGTTGATGGAAACTAAATTTGAGATGAGCTCAGTGGGTCCAATTAACTTTTTTCTTGGATTAAACATTAGATAGGGACCAGAAGTAATTTTCATTAATCAGGAGGCTTACACAAAAACTTTTCTTGCTAACTTTGGATTGATGGGAGAGTCAAAAGTGAAGGTACCCATGGTGTTTGGCACGAAGTTAACACCTTCTATGGAAAAACGAGCAGCTGACATGACCCTCTATCGCCAAATGATAGGGTCTTTGATGTATTTAACAGCTAATTGACCAGACATTATGTTTTCTATTTGTTATTGTGCAAGGTTTCAAGCTAATCCATGCGAACCTCACATGATGGATGTAAAGAATATTTTTTGATATCTGAAGCGAACCTTATCTCTTGGTTTGTGGTACCCTGAGAAATCAGGATTCTTCGTACAAGCATTTTCAGATTCTGATTTAGGAGGTTGCGGTTTGGTTCGAAAAAGCACAGCTGGCGAATGTCAATTTCTAGATGGCAAGTTGGTGAGTTGGCAATCTAAGGAACAAACATATGTTTTGTTGTCAACAGTTGAGGCTGAATACATTGTTGCAGCTTCGTGCACAACTTAAAGTCATTTGGATTCAAAGCCAACTTTGCGACTACAGCTTAAATATGAAAAGAATTCCACTATATTGTGAATCCGAAAGTGCTATCAGCATATGTCACATCCCAGTTCAACACTTAAAAACGAAACACAAGGCACTGAGGTATCACTTTATCATGGATAATGTGGAAGATGGCAACGTTGAGATTCATTTCGTAAGATCCGCTGATCAATTGGTTGATATATTAACCAAGGCCCTACCTGAAGCAACACTTAATAGAATCCATCAAGGGCAGGGAATGATGGAAGCTGACTTAGTACCAAATCCACTATCGCATTCCTAAAACCGTCACTGCGAATCAATCCGAACGTTCGCAGTTTGCAAGGATCCATTCATTCGTGGTTTGGTATTTCAAATATCCTTATGTATATTTTATGTATATTTTCTTATCTCTATGTTTAATTTACTTATCTTCTCTTCGTTTTCAAAATAGTTCAGTACTGCAAATTGGTGCGACTGTTCGCAGCCTTTCGTAGTCAACTATTCATTTCTTGTCTTTTCATTGTGAATCGGTGCGAACGTTCGCAGCCTTTCGCAGTCCTCTTTTCACTACCAGTTTGTTTTTCTTTATTGTCATAAACTCATCAAAAACCAAAAATATTTTACTTTTTTTTATGCTTTTCAAAAACAACAAAATCACAAAAATAATTTTAACTTCTATTCATTTTCCTTTGCAAATCAAGATCATAAATGAAGACATTCGCATTGTTAATAAACTTATGTGATGGGGAGGTATAACTCCTTTCTCCTATGAATTAGCTAAGTGTCCCTAGAAGCAAGCTACTGTATGTTGACCTAAGCCTTAACGACTCGACTGTGAAGCCTTAATGAATTTGATATCACCAATCAATTCTTCCCAATCAAGCTGTGAATTCACATTATTCATGAGCTACCTTACTCTTCTCGCATTGAGTTAAGAGTTATTTGCATGGTTACATACGCATTGCAAAGGTACTTTCGCTTTCTTATATCTATCTACTCTCTTCTCCATCAATTTCGCATTCATCAATATAACCCTTGAGACTCTCAGCAATTACCACTGAGGTTTATGGTTATGCAAACTTCTATGTTAATGATCTTAGTTTCGTTCTACCATGAACTGAGTGAAACCCAAAATTCAATTCACACAATGAAATGACGATCAACAATCACATGCTCTAGCTTTCACCCAGGAATTAACGAAACCACTCTCGTGGGAAGTACCATGAAATCTCTTTTTATTTTTGTGTGATCTTTATGAAATTTTCTTTTACCAATAAATTTCTACCCAAAAGATCCAGTTTAATTTTTTATTGAGATTTCAATTTTATATAAAATCATTTACTATTAATTCCTTACCTACTCGTTCAACTGACTATCCTGGTCACACGGGTACCTTTTCCAACTTTCGCACTTATGTCAAGTTCGTAGTAAGGTCAATGGATAAACCACCTTTACCAACCTTATATAAAAGATGCCTTTTAGTGTTTCTCATCAAACAGCCGATCGTATTCAACAGGAAACCGAACATACACTTTTTAGTCTCTCTTAACTATGAAGGAAGAGATCTTTGCCTTGGATCAACAGTTTTATGTCATCTATATGGCATCACAACATCCCACAGATAAACCTTGTTTTATTTCTTTTTCTTTGACACTCTTGCACGAAGATCCACGTGATTTTCAAAATTCTTGTTCGTGGTTCTCTTTAACATTCAGGTTTGCAGTCATTTGCACTCAACGTAATTTCCTTACTGCGAAAGAAGATAGGATGACGTGGCATTTTTTAAAAAGGATCAGAATTCAAACAGGTGCCTGAAAAGTTGAAACTTCCACTATTCTTACGCCGTGTGATGCATGCATCTGACTTATCATAGCTGTCAAATCGCACTTTTTCAGGAGACGGTTCATTTCTCGATACTATCTCTCCGGATTTCTCTCACTAAATCAAATCGTATAAAAGATTTTTGACGGTTCATTATTTCCTTACCACTCTCAAAACTCTCTCAACGATTTTTGGCGATTCAAAGGCTTTCCACTATACATCTTCTTCAACATTTCATCAATGGCGGCTTCCTCTGAAAATCAATCATTCCAAGATCAAACCGTTCATTCTACTCTTCTTACAATCAAGCAACACCAAAACCTGATAATCGATTTGAATCCGGTCAATAATGATGCCTTCCTCCTTCCCTTGATCGAGTGTCTGAAGTACTCTCCTCTTACGATTGCTATGACTCAAGTCGAGGATGCCCCTCTCTCGATTCTCTCCAAATCTTATACCACTGCCAACTATGTCAAGGATGAGCAAAGAGTGTATTTTGACATCCACAATCAAACCACTTCAATCTCAAAGACCCGTTTCTGCAATCTGCTAGGGCTTCCACAGTCTGAGAATCTGATCAATCCAGAAACGATCTCCAATGCAGCTATCTTGGAAATGTTCTACCAAATGGGATATAAGGAGCCACTCACAGCTATATCCAAGTTCAAGAAACCCCATCTTCCACCAATTTGGAATGCTCTTTTCACCATTCTATTTAAGTCCTTTTCTGAAAGAGTTACAAGAAGTGACTGTGCAAGCAAACTATTTATGGGACTGATGTACGAACTCTACACTGGGGAAAACATTGACTATGGTTCTATTCTTTGGGCTCAATTCATCCAGAGCACTCATTATGTAACTCGTCATAGTGAGATATCATGTGCGAGGTTTTGGACTGTGGTGGTCAACAAAGGTTTTAAGTAGCTCAAGATCACTGTGATGAGTGATGCGTTGATGGCTTCCATTGCAACATTCCAAACAACAGGGATTATCATGGCAGACCAATCAAAGTTTGATTTTGTTGGTTCGATCCCGGAGGCATTCTTTCATGATGTTCCTCCATCAAGTAAGATTATCGAAGGAGATCGTACTCTCACTCCTTTAGGACCTCGTCCACTCACTGGCGAATTTCAAGCCATTTTGGTTGAAGCTGACAAACCCAAGAAAGCGGGAAAAGGTTATAAGAAACTTGCCAATCATGATTTTGCAAAAGAAGGACCATCATCTACTACGAAACCACCATCTCAAAAGCGAAAGGCATCTACAACTTCTATTGTTGCTCCCAAGAGAAGAAAGCAACCTGCAAGCGAAGAAAGCAACCTGCAAGAAGGAGAAAGTCTCCCACTTGGAGTCCATCTCAAAGTGACGACGATGACTCCAATTTAGATAATGAGTCCGATATTCGCATTGAGGAGGATCCCCCTGTTCGCAATGAAGATGATGAACCTATTCGCACTGAAGAACCGGAACAAGTTCGCACTGAGCGTGAGGTAACCCCGCTCGTTAATGATTATGTTCCTTCTCCTCCTCCCTCACCAAAAACAACTACTTCTGTACCAATAACCATTGCTCCGCTCCCCGTTGTATCATCCCAACCTTGCACAACGATTTCTGTTTCCAACCCCATTTTCACTGATTCCACGATTCCACCTCAAACCTCTGCAGCTCCTGAATGTTCAGTAAACGTATCTGATACGGGGGTTAACACTTTAGGTTTTTTAACCGATGTTACCCCACCCATCTCTCCCATTCCTACTGACGATCCAGAGATGCTTTTTGGAAATGATGAGGATGAAGATTTAGACGTTTTCTCTTTTATTCCTTATCAAATAAGGGTTGATATTGATGATGATGTATCTATTTCAAAAGCAGAGTTCAAGTCTATCCATGAGAAGCTTGATCAGTTGCTTCTCGCATCCAAGGCTTCTGCTTCTGAAGGTTATTCAAAAGTTGTTGTTGAAGCCATTCTTGAGCGACTCACAAAGGAGCATAATACTTATTCTTCCTTTTTCTCTATGGCAGTTTTGGATTCCACTTCTGTCTGCAAGGAAACAACTAAAAAAGTCAATAAACTAATTGCTGATACAAGCTTGTTTAAAGCAGGTTACTTACAACAACAATACCTCCACCGCCAACAAAGCAATTCAAAATGTTGGTGCCATGTTTAAAGCAGCAAAGGCAGGCTTTGTTGAACTTCATACTAAGTTCAAGTCTGATCATGAGGCACTACAAATTGCTATTGATGCGAGACTCTCAAAACTTCAGGCAGACTTGGCTATGGAGAGCAAAATCATGGATGCTCTAGAGCTCAGAGGAAAATGTAAGGTGTTGGAGACCAAACTTCACCATGATCAACTGAAGGTCGATGATTTGCTAGCAGAAAAGGAAGTCACACGCAGTTGCATTTCGGATATTAACGGACTGCTATCTGACATCATTGAGACCTGTGATCCTATGATTTTTATAACTGTCCGCAAACATCTGCTTGAAAAGCTGAGACCGGTGTTCGTAATGCTGCACCGTTTGGAGGGTGTTTCGGCACCGATGTCGTTTTCGAAACAAGGGGGAGAAGCGATTTCAAAAGTTTATACGGAGGACTTCAAACCCAAAGTTTCTATTAAACCACTTCCTGTCGTAAAACAAGATCTGAAAGACAAGGTTCCATTATTTAGCAACGAACCCATCATAGACGACAGTGAAGATGAAGAGCCTAATGAAGCTGACCACTCTTAAGATTAAAATGTTGTTATTTCCAAAGTAGACCCTGAAGCGTATGCAGAATCAAGTTGTGGATATGCCAAGTCAATATTGGTTGGATCCTATTGCTTCCTTTGAGGTTCAAAATTCATAGGATTCGCAGTTCAACCTTCCCGTCACTCCGAAGGCGTTCAGGTTTCGTGCTTTCATAAAGGTTGCCAGTGTTCCTCTCTCTGATAGCACCGGTGATCAAATTTTGTTTGCTTTTTACTTGAAACATATGAAGCCTCATTTTGAGACCTGGAGTGCGAGCAAAATTGTAGCTGTGAAGGTTACTGGGCCAATCGAGACTAAAAGCTTCCCTAATGTGAAGTTTAAAGATGCGAGAGGATCTGGTCGACAAGCCTACGAATTTACTCTCGTAGATTTACCATGCTTGAACCCCAATGACTGGAAGGTGATTTACAATATCTTGCTGCGAGAGAATGAGAAGTATGAACAAGTGTTTGCCCATCTTCAGATTATGATCAAGTCCTACATTCAGGAAGTTGGGACGCTGGATGTGGAAATTGTATTCACGGGTTGGGCCTGTCCAACCGTGTTTGTGATTCAAAGGTTTAATATATAAGGTGCATGCATGCATTCTTATCATTAACGCTTTTCTTAATTATCTCATTTATTGTTCTGTAAACGCTAGCGCACCTCTACAGTGGAAGTTCTTAATCGAGCTTTGCTGAGGTGTGACTATATTTTAATCATTCGACATACATATTGATTCATTGATTGTTCTTGTGTTCTAATTGTTTTTATTTATTTACCTGTTTAAGATCTATCGATCTAGAGAGTTTTTAACTCATCAATCAGTTATGACATCCCAAAGTTTTTAATAACCAATAAAAAAACACTTCTTTGGAAATACTTTTATGGGATCAATTTTGCATTTATAAATCAACTATGTTTTAAATTAAGCATAATTTTTTTAAAACAGTCGTAAAAATGGGGACGTCAAATAAGACTTCTAATTGAACACATTAATTTAGTCCATACATGGTCATGCACATTATATATCAGTATGAAATTATTAAGGGGCCCAAGAATATCGCTTCTTTGATTAAGGCGGAAGGAAAATGTAAACTTTGACTACAAAATTTTTGTCTACTTGTTAAATCACGTATAGACTTAATTATTATGATCACCAGTTATAGATAGCGTTAGAGTAATCCCAATACACAACCAACTTGTATGTAAGGAACTAAATGTCTCTCCATTTTAAGAATAAATATATTATCATCACAAAATTACCCATTATAGAATCCATAAGGTAATCTCTCTAAGTGTTGTTTGGTCGAATACTTAAATCTACATTTGAAGTACTCATGAGTATTAGTGTAATCTCCATTGTATGTGTAAAATCTATGGCCGGTCCACTAACCTCATGACAGTCTTAATTATTATACATACTCTCCAAGAGTACGACTGATTGTGGACTTTTGAATAAATTAATATTCAGGAGGTAGGTTCTAAACATGCAAAAGGAGAAGATAGTTATAAACTAATTGAAATGACTGATCTCCATCATATATTACGATCTCTACTTAATAATTACCAAATCAGATTAAGATTTTATATTGCTTATGTTCTCAGATCTAAAAAAAACTATTTCAAGTGGGATTAAGTTAAATCATTTGAAAATCAAATGCATCATTACCAAGTCTTATTATCAGAGTCATTGACTTATAGAATGAATCGACAAAATTTTCTTTCGATATGATTCTATTGACTATAGTGTCTTTACTTGTGAACAACTATGAAATGTGATGGTACTTAATGAGTATGCACCATGTGATCTTGCATAACTTTAGGATTCATACTTGAGGTAATTTCATCCTTTCAATCACATGAACCTTCACAAAGATAATCAATGTTTAAACAATTATGTCACCAATTAATATTTTTTCAATCACATAGCTTCCTTTGCATTCTAAATGGTTGCAATACACTCTAATTTTATTGTTAAATTCATTATGGTGTATTACTTGTTAGTTTTCTAAGAAAATACTTCACCAGTCATTAAAAAACATGAATTTCGACTACAAAAAGAATTTTCTTTATTAGCATGGAACTTAACATCAGTGCAAATTTTACAATGACCTCTTCCACACTAATATCATCTCCCATGTCTTTCTAGGACACTGAGGAACGTACTCAAATTTGATTTATTGATTCTTTCCAAGTTGATATAATCCAACGTGTCATACAAGTGATCGGATCTGTTACGTGTTATGGCATACATGATGAATCCTGTAAGCAAAAGCATGTGGGACACGATTCACTTCTTCTTACTCAATAATATAACTAATACATTTATTATTCCTATTCTTATGTCACACATTATGAACTATTTCAAGTTTATTCTCTTTCAAAAAAAATATTTCAAATTTCTTTGATATTTCATGTACTTTGGCTTATCCCAATGAATTACCTAGATTTATCTCCATAGATCAACACATACAGTATGTCTATTGTTTTTCCCACTAACATTGGCATATAAATGGCCCATTTTCATTTCTTCTTACTCAATAATAGAACTAATACATTTACTATTCCTATTGTTATGTCACACGTTATGAACTATTTCAAGTTTATTCTCTTTCGAAAAAAAATATTTCAAATTTATTTGATATTTCATGTACTTTGGCTTATCCCAATGAATTACCTAGATTTATATTCATAGATCAACACATTCAGTATGTCTATTGTTTTTCCCACTAACACTGGCATATAAATGGCCCATCTTCATTTCTCGAAACTCAAACTCTTTGAAATTTATCACTAAAAAAAGATTCTAGTTACTTCCACTAGCTTTGACATATATGGCTTATTTTCGTTTCTCGAAATTCAAATTCCTTAAACTTTCTCATTGAAACAAAATCTCAATTACTCCCACTGTCTTTGACATACCTTATGGTCCATCTTCATTTCGTGGAATTCAAACTCTTTAAATTTGATCATTGGAGCAAATATCCGATCTCGTGAGATGCTTGTTCAGTTCATATATGAACTTCATAAGCTTATACATTTTTCACAACCTATCTCGGTACAACTATGTGTCGGTTCCCATCCATTTTTGTCGTCTTCTTAAAGATTCACTAACACTTAAGGTTTTAATTTGAAGTGTTTGATCAATCAAGTTTTCAAACTTCGATAGACTAAATCTCGCTTTCCATGTCCTTATCCAATTTGCAACCTTATAAGGCATGCCATAGCTTTCGATGTTGGCATACTTTGATTATTGTCTGCCAGTGACTCATATTACCTTTGTAACATAGAATCTTTATATCAAGATATATGACATCTCTATCAAGTCTATTAGAAAAGAGTTGGAGGTATTTCAATTTCCTCCATAGCTATTTCAATCTCGAACTGAATAATCAGACCAAATTTAGTTTGTTGGTTGACTCTTGAATCTTATAATGATCAATGTGGCTCCTACTAACTATTTTGGATATCAGCTCCCTCTCTTCGAAGACTAACCTTCTAGCATCAAATAATTTTTTCTCAAAAGCGTTGTAAAACATTAATCCAAAACTCTTTTTGGGATGTCGAACAACACAACACATCTCTAAGCTAAGTCCTAGTTTGTCAAGTGCTTCACGAAGAACGTAAATCTTAAAATTGAAGACTTCTAAATGTACTAAGTAAGGGATGAACCCATAATCTATAATTTCAAATCGTGTTTCACAACCTTCTAAAGTTTCTCAAGTGTAAACTATTCATCGAATAATCCACGGAATATTTTGGTAAGAATAATACGACTCATTAAGTAACAAATCAAATAATTATTTGTTTCTCTTTTCCCAACAGCACTCCTTGCAACACTTATTTGGGCAACGTTGACTTATGAAAAACTTTTCATGATTTCTTAGATGATTGATATGGTTTTGACTAAGATTCTCACCATTCTTATTGGATCTGAGTATCTATCCTTTTGCCCAGTTGATTCTCAACTTCATTTTATGAAAAATCTAAAAATATAGAAGGCTCCACTCTTAATGTTTATTTAGATAAACATGTTAACACGAAGCCAATCTTACTATGTAGTGTGGTTTATCAAAATGGTCCATTAGTGTGAAGTAATTCCATCATATATTCACATTACCAAGTAATGTAATCATCTATCTTGATAAACATGATTTGCGTTATCATAAAACTGGCAATCTAATGGTATCTAAGATCTGATCTAAATTGTTACTTGGTAAAGCATTTCATGTTTATATCTTCAAGACAACGATTCCATAAATACATTTTCTTCAAGCTTTTGGATATATTCGAATTAGTACGTGTTGTGGATAATATGAATTGACCATTAGTCAAAACTAATTCCAACATATATTCTCATTATCATATAGTGTTTTTATCATCTATCTTAACAAATAGGACTTTCTAATATCATAATACATGTGGTCAAATAAATTCCAAAGACTTATCCAACTGGAACCTTGGCAATGCACTTCTTATTTTTACAAATATGATTCCACAATATTACATCAGATGCAAATATTTGAATCAATCTTTTAAACTGTTCCTACATACCAGCTTCATAAATTTCATGACTTGTCTTTTAAATACAAAACATATGAAATTATCTAAATTTAAATTCAGAACAATCTCATGAAATTTGTATGAATAGTTTTGAATCATAAGACCATAGACTAGACATTTAGGAGAACGAGATCTCTTTTGATCATATGAATAGTAGCAGACGCCCGATATTCATGATTAACTAAGCTTCTCCTGTTTTTAGTATTTTTACTCCTGCTTAGTCACTAAACATTCTTTCAAATCTAAGTACTACTTTTTTGGTATAATACTTAAGGATTGGAAGTCATTTGTAGACTAAACATTCACGAGAAATGGGTTATTGTTTGATCCTATAGATAAAATCATGGCCTCATAATCCATGATCAAGTTATCTTCTCTATGTTTCATTCTTATCCATCAGACATATTGGGCTCTTAGTCTCTCTAAATACCTTTCTTATTTTTGAAGTGATAGTTTATTATAACAAGTCTTAGTATAAGCCTTCATTTTATCTTTGGCATTTAGGGCCAGATTAGGTATATCACCACAAATCTTCTGGGTAACTGGATTTCTTCTTTTTCATACTTCTATTCTTGATAGTTAATATGGGGAATTCGAAGTTAAAGATTATATGATTGGGCCACGTTAGTATCAAAGGGTCTCAACATGCCATAGACCTCCTTAATGTACATTTCAAAATTGTTCATATCAAAATCAGAGTGAATTGATTATATGTACATGTTAGTTAGTTGATAACCATGATGGGTTTTATAAGTTACAAAATCTATGTGCTTGTAGAATTTCACTTAACACTTAAGGGCACATGCAACCTAAATGATCAATATCTTTAACATTTTGAATGTAACAAAAAATGAACAATAAAAGTATCATGAACCCTAACAAAACCCATGTATAACCGAAATAAAAGAATTAGAGTCACATACCTTTGATTTGTTATGGTAAACAAATCACTTCAATCCCTTGTGTTTGTTGGTCTTGGAAAGCTAGCACCATATAGATGATGCCTTAATGGCTCACACCCAAAACCAAAAACCATAGAATGAAGAGGAGATAGGAGAAATGAGGGAATTTTCCTTCATATGCTTATAGGTAATGTCATCAACGAAATTTGCAAGCCATTTTGGTAATTTGCAGGTAAAGACAGATTTGAATTGATTAAATAATAGATTTAGTCCCAGTTCAAAAAATTTCTTTTTATGCAACCATGAGTCTTCTAGAAAACCTAGAAGGGCTCCCAAAACCGTCCATGCTTGGATGGTTCTAGAATTGCCACTTTTTCAGATATTCAACAATTGCAATTCACCCCTTGCACCTTTAATTAATTCCAATTAATTCTGATATAATTCCAGATTAATCCTGATTAATAATTAATCAATTCTTATTGATTTCACATTAGTTTATTAATCATATGATATTTACATATTTATACATATATTTAGGCATTACTTTAATACATTTTAAGCTAAATTTTGGTTAAATGCAAAGATGTTTGATACTAATTGAGTTAAATTGTATTTTGCAGCCAAAAATGACATTTTTGAAGAAAACGGATTGAAAACGATAAAAGTTGGATACTTGGAGGACTAGAGCTAAACTTGGAGCTTAACAGAAGAAACGATCATGCAAAAACAAGTCCCACGACGTGGCCTTCAGAATACCACGGCATGACATCAAGAAAGATCTTGACTATGTACATGAAATAGAAGCTCACGACGTGAACCATTGCTACTCACGTTGTGAGATTGAGTCCCAAAAGATTTTACATGGAGTAGCAAGTATCCTTTTCAAATATGGATAAGTATTGCACTCACGTCGTGACACCCTATTGGTCATGGCATGAGGAGCGTTTTAATGAACTATAAATATTGATTGTTATATCGATTTGATAGGAATTAAAGAGATTTCTTAGGTTTTGAGACAAAAAAGCTACGAAAATAAAACCTTGGAAGGAGAAGAAGATTGGAGATGAAGAGTTTTGAAGATTGTCGCAAGAATTCCCTCAATACATTCGGTTTACATTAGACTGATCATATCTAGTTTAGATTCTTATGTTTTTATGTGCTTATTTTCTACAATGATGAGCTAAATGATTAGGCTTTTGTTTAGTGTAGGTGAACCCTAATACTATGATGAGCTAAAATCCAGGATCCTCAAAACATAACTCTTTCTCTGGTGTGTACAATCAAGCCGACACCTTCCTGCAATCCTGAGAAAAACATGAAACACATATCACATAACACGGTAAGCACGAAGCTTAGTGAGTTCCCCAAAATACCACACACATCACATTAGGCACTCGAGGCTAACCCGATACGACCCTCTCGTCAATGTGTCTCAGTGGAGACCTTCTGGTCCCATAACTTGGGTGGACCCTCCAGTCCTAACTAAATAAGCTCATAACAATAATACTCAGCATAAATCACAATGACATAATGCAGAATACCACAATACACAGGTAAGCACATAAGACATCACGGTCACACAACGATACCACTCATGGTAAGTATAGTGAGAAGACTCACCTCGGATGATGAACAACTTCTATAGATGTTGTTGTAGCACACTGGCCTCTAACACTAGACCAAGATTCACAATTACCCAATTAAGATCTAAGTGCAAACCCTCACTCTTTAGGTCTAAATGTACTCCATTAACTACCCATTCATAACCCAAAACCCATTGGGCGTAACAAGGCCCAATAATAAATGGGCTATCCCGAGGCCTAACTCTTAAGTCTAAAAGGCAAGCCCAACACAAGGGCCCAAGGCACACACACACACATACACATACACACACACACACACACCCATACACACACACACACACATATATATATAAATATATATATATATATATATATATATATATATATATATATATATATTCCTCTGGTCCAAAACTCCAATGCAACAAGCCTAAAGTCTAGGCCCAACACTCAAGGCCAAAAATGAGACTCATCCCAAAAGTCCACAGTGAGGTTACGCGGGGCGCATTTCCCTTAGTAAGCTCAGTGTACTCACAAATCCATATTGGCCATCGGGGAAACTTGGTCACTATCCGGGGCGTACTGGAATTACTCTCAGCGTACGTCCCAGTTTCACTCTTTCTACTCATTTGGTCTTAATCTGTTAAGACCTTGGATCATATCACAAATCTGGACTCCCTAATAGCTCTTACTCCATAAATTCAGTGATTTTAAGCCTTTGCATGGCTGATAAGGTCGCAAACACACAAAACTCTCACTCTCTTATCTCAAAATGCTCATATCTCATGCATGGCTTGATTCCAACATCAAGGTTTTTATTTTTATGACACTACACCACTAAATACACTCAAAGGGGTTGATCATAGTCTTTGGAGGTCAAATATCACATAAAGTCTCCAACTTTTGGGACAAAACCCTAAAATACTCTATTATGATGCACACAACAAAAGAATGAGAAAGCTTAGAGCTTTATTCCTCCAGATGAAGCTCCCAACCCAGATATGCTCAAATCCAAGGCCTGGAATCTCACTCCTTCTTCTCCAAAGCTCCTTCTTCACTTGAAGAACGCATAAAATCACTTAAGGGATCTCAAATGGACACACATAATCTCAAGAATAAGGATTAGGGTTTGAGAGGGTTTATTGTCTGAGGATGGTGCCCAGGAATGAGGCCATCTCATTCTTTATATAGGGACACCCCTTATTTAGGGTTTTTATTATGTGCCTAGTACACCCAGCATACCCTCAGGTATGCCCAATGTACTAAGCGTACACACACGAACGCCCAGCGTACTCAGCTACCACCTTTCACAAATAAGGGACTTATCCTGCCAAAACTTCAAACTTCCATAACTTCCTCGATATGACTCTATTTCCAATGAACCTCATATCCACGGAAAAGTGATGAGATACCCTATGATTCTAGCAACTCGTCGCAACCCCAAGGCTTCCTCATGCCCGGGTTGCAACCCACGAAACCTAATCACAGACGACCCGAAACAGGATGTTACATGTATGAATTTGGTTTAGCTTGTGTTTGATTAATAATACCTAGCATGTTAAAAGTTTTAATCTTTATTGCTTAGATTCAATTTAAGTGTAGTTGAATGATCACTATAATTTCATGAAATTGTCTACGTAGTCGTTTAACATCATTAAATCGCTAGAGCTTGGATTGACCAAATCTTAGATTAAGTAATAAAGGTAACAACTTTAACTATATTAGAGAACATAATTTGGTCATAATTGTGTTTGGTAATTTGTTTTGATCATAGACAATTATCCTATATATATATATATATATATATATATATATATATATATATATATATATATATATATATATATATATATATATAGGTATATATATATATGTATATATATATATGTGTGTGTGTGTATATATATATATATATATATATATATATATATATATATATATATTACATACTCCAATCATCTTAAACAACCAATTTTGTGTTTACTTGTGTTTAATCATTACATAGTAGTTCATGAATTGGTGAAAACAATAAGAGATCGTATCAAGATTCTTAATAATAATTTAATAGGTAAGCAATTGAATAAATCCATGATTAATAAACTGACCATAGGAAAAAGGGAGATTCAAAGCTAAAAGAAAGTGTCTTCATTATCTTGATTACAGTCGTCTTTATTTAAGTCCTTTGCTTACTTTCAAGTTAATTAAGTAGTTAAGTTAAACTTGCAAATTCAGATAAAAACTTCCAGTTTACTTATTGTTTCTAGATTAATTTTTAGTAGTTATATTATTAGCTAAATAACTTTCCCTACGATCGATAGGTGACTTACATTTCTACATTATAAACTAACTAGCTATTCTCTATAAGTGCATCAGTAGTTAAGTTAGGTTAGGTTTATAAATTTAAAACTGGTAGGTATAACAGTGCCCATCAAGTTTTTTGCATCGTTGTTGGGGAACGGCTTATTTCAGTTTTTAATTTAATTGCTTTTGATTAATCAATCCTTTTTGTTGTGTATAAACCTCAAAAAATTAATTGAAGGTTCATATGAATCGGATACACTTCATGTATATATAAAAAAGAACAAACTAACTAAGAAAACATTAAATAGAAAAACAAAGAAAAAGAATAATCGCAAAGATGCTTTCACTAAGAAAAATTGTTCTCACCAAGAGAATGAAGGTCACAAAAACGGTCACAAAGACATACATTAGGGTTTCACCCTAATGTTGAATATATATATATATATATATATATATATATATATATATATATATATATATATATATATATAATAACTGACATCCCACTAATTAAGGGATTTACACATATCTAAGTAAAGGTCTGATCCTAATCATAAAGATTACGGATCATATATATATTTTATATATGCGTATAACTACCTAATATACAAAGATAACTAAGATCATTAGCTTCACGCTAAGACTGATAAGGTCTTCTGTTGGCATTAGCTGGTGCTGACGTTAGCGTTGGCGGTGATGATCAGCGTATAAATTGTTTGACTTATCAGATCATAAAGTGTGAACATACAATTTCCCTTATCTGATGATGTCAAAATTAATCTACAATGAATTCTCAGCATTTCCTCCCCTTGAGAAATTGTATTGAGTCTTCCTCACTTTTGGTTATCAATAGTAGAATCAGTAAGAGCAACGAAAACAATCATTGTATCATGGGTTGCGGCAGAATGATAGAATGTTGATATGTTCCCCCTTTAGATTTATAACATCTGACATTTGCTTCCCTTAAAAATAAAACTTCCTTTCATGAAACTGATAGCATAGTCTATTCTTCTCTTTGAGATTCCTCGATCATAGATGAAGATATATTGAAAACAACGTATCAAGGATCAACATATCATGTGCCATGTCTCGTACTAGCTCCCTTGAGAAAGTGAAATGAAGAGTATTATCTCTCCCCATTTTTTACATCAGTAGCATATATGGTATTGGTGGAAGCGATCAGCGTATTCAAATTACTCAATTTATGGATCAAGGATGCAACTCATTATCAAGTGAGATTGCGATGTCTCCTAATGGTATGGGTTTGAACTATCATTCACTGACATAATATTATGATGGATCATCAGCGTATGGTTCTATATGTTGAATTATTAACTTCGTTTATTAGAAGAATAAACGGAAAGAATGGAATGATGCGTGTAATACATTACAGTATTAAATGTACCCATCGACAAAAAGTGTCGAGGTTTTATCAATGTATGGATAAAACAGTGAATCATTAACATCTTTATTAGAATAATTGTTGGGAAAAAATGGGTAGGCGCGTGTAATATATCACGGACAACGATATACCTACCAACACAAATTTTTCGAATTCACATCAGCGCATGGTTTCATACGTTGAATTATAAATTTCTAAACAATAATATATGGCGAGAAAGGCTTGGTGTATGTGATAAGTTGTTGTGTTTTAGCTTAACCATCAGCACATATTTTTCAAGCTCTCATCAGCATATGGTACATAATGTTGAATCACAAAGCTTTAAGGAAGAATTTATGCACAAGACGGGTTTGGTGTGTGCCATAGCCTACGGTGCATAGACTAACCATTGACACAGAGTTTCAAACTTTTATGGGTGTGTGGTATATCATAGTGAATCGTTAAGTTATTAAAAAGAAGAATTTGAGAAGAGAATGGAATGTTTCAATCATGCTGAGGTGAGATTAGTGTGAAGTGATGCTAGAAGATAAAATAAGTAAGTAGATAAATTTGTAAGAGAATGTTAATAGAAGAATAGTTAAAAAGGAATGTACAGCTTTTTCAAAGGCCCTTTATGTTGCTTTTTTAGGAGAATCATAAAACGCATTCTAGAAGATCTTTTGATTTAAAATCTCATGAATCAGTTTCCTTTCTTCGAGAAATCTTATCCTCAGTATAGTTTATAAAAGAATATACAAGCAAGAACAAACCCATCAATATTACTTGCTACAAACCAAAAATGACAAAGCCTTTAATTGTCGACATGCAGAGAAAAGATTCCAAGTTTCATGTTCACCAGGAACAAGAATGGAGTAGGAGAAAAGCTTTGTAACTAACGAGTTAACTGGGTCTAATCCATGTAACAAACAAGTTGAAAAGATCAACACAAGAGCACTCGAGGTTTTATCGGATCCTGATTCAGTAGATAAAACTAAGACTCAATGTATTGATGGATGCTTCCTGCATCCATAATAGTGAGTGGAGGAGATAAAGAATAATTTCATCAAGAAGAATACTAGATGCCAATTTTCTTCTCAACAACTAGAGCATTCAGGACATTCTAAATAGCTCCAGCTCTTTTTAACTCTAGAAGTAAGAGGTGTAGATAATTCATAGATAGGCCTTTAAGTAGAGAATAGAGAAAATAGAGTACTCGTAAACATTAGATGCAAAGCTTAAGCAAACTATGTAAAGTTCTTTCACAAAATCAAAATACAAGAAGCATCTTTTTGTATTTTGGTGTTTTAAGAAAGAAAGTAGAAGAAAAGTTATTTTAGACGAGTTAAAAAATAATTAAATCATAGAAAAAATACCAAAATTTTCAATTAATTTGTTTAGGGTCTTCTCATTTAATGCCTTAATGAAAATGTTAGCCAGTTGCTCAGTGGATGGAATGTATAGCATCTCCATTTTACTTTTTTTAACAATGTCCCTGATGAAGTGATGATGAATGTTGATGTGCTTCGTTTTGGAATGTTCAACTAGGTTCTATATAATCTGGATTGTGTTGGTGTTGTCATAGTAGATATGAGTCTTTGAGAAGTTGAGACCATAATCTAAGAGCTTATTCAGAATCCATAGAATATGAGCACAACACCTTCCAACGGCTAAATATTCAACTTCAGTAGTAGAGCAACCCACTGACGTCTACTTCTTGCTGGACCAACTCACCAATCTATCTCCAAGAATTTGAGCTCCTCCTAAAGTGCTTTTACGATTAATACCACACCCACCATGATCTGATTCAGTGTATCCTAGTGTATCCCACCAACTTGAACTCAGAATCGCAAGGATACCCTAATTGCACTTGAGATTGTGTGGAAGACCTTTCATATATGAAACATTCTTTAATATACAATAATTACACTTGACGGTTCCATATCCCTTTGTATCTCCTTTGCCATTGTCTCCATATGTAATAGTTGGACCATCCTTCTTTATGAATTCATCCAGAAGTGACTTGAATCCTATCATATGTCTTCAACAACCATTGTCTAAATACCAAATATGTACTTTACCCAGAAAAACTAAAAATGTGATAACAAGCATCAGGGAGGCAATTCAAAGAGTTTCCCCTTTCGATCCATTTATCATTTCGAGTTATGATGTTGTCAGCACGAAAAAAGCTCTTTTCAAATGTGTACTCGCTGACTCTATGAAAAGCATTACCACACCGATAACAAACTTTGGTTCTAGGATTCTTTCTTTTAATGTTAGATTTTTCTTCTCTTTTAACAACAAAATCTGAAACTTAATGATCATTTGATTTAAAAATTCTTACTTGAATTATGGACCAAGGAATGTCATCGATGGTATGTTCTGATGACATTTTGTCATGAGAAACAGGAGAGATTAGAGAATTATCTGAAATGGAAGTCTTTTATTGATCTCCAAATTTAGTGTTGCTAATAAAGCATTGAGGAAACATTCTAAGAATTTCGTTTACAAAATGAACTTATTCATTGGAGACATGAAATTTTAAAAAGATCTTAGAAAAGGGCAAGACATACTCACGATGAGGAGCTTGACGAGAAGGATCAAGAGCAGATAAATGAGATACACATTTGGTATTACCATTAGAGTTAGTAGTACAATATGTGTCAATTAGAGTTAGTAGTACACATTTGGTATTTTTAAAATATTTCTCGAGACTATCAACGTTATAAAAAGTTTGTTTAGTCTTAGCCTTTTTTATTAAGAAAACAACGCCTTCAACATCACCTCCAGGGATTTTCTCACAGTGTTAAGAAGCCCAGTTATTTAAAAAACGTTGAATGCTTCTTTCGCGATCGACAACTTTTTCTTTTCAGTGTGAAGAAAATAGTTGGTTAGTAAGATACAGGTGTTTTCCCTTTCTAAACGAGAAAGTGAGTCTTTAGAAGAGGAGACTTTTTCTTTATGTTTTTTAACTCAACTTTGAGATAATATTTTCTTTGTTTGAAATAGATAAATCAAATCGTAAATGATCAAACTTGTTCGTACGATTTACAAAAAATACAAACCACAAACTGTGCTACAGATGTTCAAAACCACATTTAACGGTGTGGTGTGGTGCGGTGCGGGTGGTTTGTGTAGTTTGTGCAGTTCTATGTATACCCTTAGTCAGCGTCACACATACTAATGCTATCCCTTGGTGCATCAGTGTGAGACACAACAATTTGAATCATGAGACATTTACCTTTTAACTCTTTGCCATTTGAGAGATCTTCTTTGTCAAATGTGGATGACAGGGTGGTCATCATCTCTTGTGCAGTTGAAAATTTTTGAACCAAACAATCGACATGAAATGGAAGAGAATTTCTAATAGCAATCCTTGCCTTTGCATCAATATTTAGGACCCTTTTTTCTTCCTTGTTGTATCCCGACACTGATTTCTGTTTTAGTTTACTACCAGATGCATTGTCATTGGATGACTGATGCATAAATACGATAGGACCCTTGTTGATGATATCAAGCACATCATAATCCATGATCTTGAGAACATCCATGGCCATTGATTTCCATGCAGTAAATTTGTGTTCATCAAAAGGATGGATCTTGTTGGGAGCTGACGGCTTAGGATTATAAGTGGTTGAAATGATAACTTGATTGTATCGTAAACCACTCTGATTCATATTGAAGGTTTGTATCGATCGGATACACTTCAAGTATGAATAACATAGAACGAAATAACTAAGCAAAGATTAAATAGAAAAAAAAGAACACAAGTAATCACAAAGATGCTTTCATTAAGAAAGAGTGCTCTCACCAAGAGAACGAAGGTCACAAAAACAAACATTAGGGTTTCACCCTAATGTTGAATATATATATATATATATATATATATATATATATATATATATATATATATATATATATATATATATATATGATTACAATAAATAATATCGCACTAATTAAGGCATGTATACCTATCTAAGTAAAGGTCTGATCCTAATCTCCAAGATTATGGATCATATATATTCTATATAAATACGTATAACTACCTAATATACAAAGATCACTAAGATCATTAGCTTCACGCTGACACAGATAAAGCCTTGTGTTGGCGTTGACACAGGTGGTCAGCGAATAAAGTGTTTGACTCATTAGATCATAAGGTGTAACCTAACATTAATTTTCTACAATCAATAATTTTTCTGTTTTTACAGATCTCACAAGGTGAACAGGTCCCCGTCATGACGTGAGAACTGATGTTTTTCAGTTTTTCCTTTATTTTCTATTTAGTTTGTTTTTGTATTTTATTTTTGTTTTGTTTCAGTAATTTATAACCAGGGGATCAGATTTCAAGATAGTACCTCCACTTGATGATCTGGAATCCAAATTCCACAAGAAAAAGGGATAAAAAGGTTGACAAATCAAGTAGTGGTTTTCAATCAGACAAAGGTTTCTGAACATATTCGACATCATCTTCACTCATTGTATGCCAATAGTATCTGTTTTATATATATATATATATATATATATATATATATATATATATATATATATATATATATATATATATGCTCAAGAATCATTATTGACGGATATTGCTAATGGCATATGATCCTATAGGGTCACATATTAATTAGGTTGGTACTAATTGAATATTTATTAGGTATTTGATGATTAATAAATAAATTCAACTCTTATATCTAATTAATGAATTATTAATGTTTTGAGAAAATAATAATAAAATAAAAAACAAACTAGTTATTGTGTCATATGGTATGATTAATATGTCATGTACAAGTTTTTTGGACACTTTGACTAACCATGACTTAACTAGTTAGTTGGCTTTTGGTTAAACTAACTTGCATAACTTTTTTGTCTCTTCCAAAAGTCTAATGCCCTGTTCCGGATCGTTTCAAAATCAGGGGTGGTGATCAAGGATTCGGTATTAGACAACTTAGGACCCTTGAGGAATTGAGATCTAGACTCATTTGGAGATGGATGATGCAATTTAGATGATCTGGGTGTTCGGCTTGTGTTTTGGAGCCAAATGGTATTATGGTAATATGTCAGCATGGGCTTTTATGGAAATTGGATTCTTGTTTGGGAAATTTTTATGACAAGAAAGAGTTGATAAAAGCATAGAGCTTCTCGTTAACTTTTCGTGGATATAAGGATCGTCGGAATCGGATTTATAACGAAGAAGTTATGGCCTTCGGAGTATTTTTAGGGTTTAAGAGGAAACCTTAGTACACGGGGCGTACATAGGGAGTACAAGGTGCTTACTGATCTCAAGTGTAGTACGTTGGGTGTACACTGGTGTACGCTTAGCGTACCAAGTGGGAAGGATCGCGAAGTCTCAGCCTCGTATGTTAGGCATACAAGGGGTGCAAAGAACCCTAATTTTAAATACGTGTACCCTATTTAAGCATCTTAAGTCTTTAGGGCTGGCCTTTTTACCAACCCCCAAACATCCTAAAACCCTCAAATCGACCCTTAGCCTCCATTAATGTGAATTTGAGCTCTTGAGGAGAATTTGTTGTTGTTTTTCTCATTTTAAAGAGTTTGAAGAAGGATGAAGGTTCATAGCTTGGTGGGGGACTTAGATATCCATAATCATTCATCACATTGCAAGCTCTTAGAGGTATCAAGTTCAAATATTGACTTGTTAAAGCTTAGATCTATTATTGTATTGATTTTCATGCTCGCGGGTTCCTTTTTGGGTTGATTAATAACTTAAGGTGTTTGAAGGACTTATTCTCATAGATCTGAGTTGTTATGAGGTTATTAAGCATAAAGGTGCAAGCTTTATGAGGTTTAAGGTCACATGCATGGGTTAAGTTATCTAATAAGTCCTTTTGAGCCTTAAGAGCTTAATTTAGTCATGCATGAACGTAAAGTTAGCAACTTTACATGATTATCCAGCTCAAGGAAGTCGGATCTATGTTTTGGATCAATGTCTTAACGAATTAAGGAGGAAAAATGAGATTGGGCTGAATGGAGTAGTACGTTGGGCGTACAAGCCTTTACCCGTTGTGTACAAGCCCTTAAGCTTGTATGATTAGCGTACAACCGGAGTACGCCCCGCGTACTTAGTAGGAATGGATTTCGGTGGTTGGGCCTCTTTTTAGGCTATTCTTTAGGCTTAGATGTTTTGGGCCTTATAAGACCATCAGGTTTTAGATTGATAGTTATTTTGAAAGGCCCACTATGGGATTTGAGCCCAGTTTGAAAATTTGGGCCATATTTGGGCCTTAGGTGTTTAATTGGAATTTGGCCTTTTGGATTGTTGAATTGGGCCTTGGCTTTGGACCAAGTTGTGAAGAGGGAAAAACGTATTTTACCCTATTTTGGACACTTAGTGTCGGTCAGATCCGATTATTGATGGATGATTAACTTGTGATTAATAGTGCGGGGATTCTTGTGGGCCACCAACCAGAGATTCTTTCAATGAGATTCGGCAGTGCAAGGTGAGTCTTCTTCCTGTGCCCATGAGTCAAAGGCACCAATATTGACTTACTAAATTATATATGTAGGATGCTAGATGTCTCTGTGACTCTTGCATGTTTGTATGAGCCTATGTTGTAGAATAGTTGTATCTATGATGACCAGCTGGGTCTAGCTGTTATTATGTGTTATGTTATTTATATGTGACTGAGACTGTTGATAGTCTCTAAGGTTGCTGATAACCTACTAGGTGTTTTGTAGTCCCCAGGGTTGTTGATAACCCATAATTGTTTATTTGTGATGTTTTGTGTGTGATATTTTGGGGATCTCACTAAGCTTTTTGCTTATGGTTTTTAGTTTATGTTTTACGTACTTCGGTTTTCAATTGGAAGAGCTCGGGATGATTTAGAGCACACACCACATGTTTCCACATTTTGTGATTTACTCTGATAACAATAATGTATTTATAAAGCTTTGATTACCTGAGTTTATGGAAATGAGATGATGTACTATTTTAGTAATTTTAAAATTGAGAAATTTTTGGGTCTTATTTTTGGGACATTACAAAAATGCCTAATGGTTGTAACTTTCTATAGGGCATGGAGGTTTCTTGTCAACCTCCATTCACTTGCCCCTATTCATTTTTTTTCTTTATAATAATTTACTCTATTATAATATGTTTAACCTTACTTTTCATGGGATACATAAGAGAGACTTATACATGAGATGCTAGTTTTATGGTCTTGCATTCTCTAAGAGAAAGGGTAGCTTCTCTTCCCATCACTCGCTCTCAGTTTTGAAGTTAGATACTTGCGTTTTGAAGATCTCTTTCGTTTCTCCTTTGGTGTTTATTTTGTTAATCACTTAAAGGATTAAGAAACTAAAGAATACAAGAAGGAAACTAGCATTTCTTTGTACCTTACTCTTGGTGGTGGATTACTTGTAGAAAAGTTCAAGACCATTGATCTTTCCATCTTCATCAACACCCCAAAACCAAGTGGGTTCAAAGGCTCCAAAGGTTCTTATTCTAAAACTCCTTATGGTTAGTTTTATATTATTCTTACCTATGTAAAAGGATCCTTTTTTATTTTTGAAATATACTCGAAAGTAATTTTGTTATTTTAATGCTTTAGTTGCGGTTTTTACGAAAAAATCACTATTTTATGTATCAAAACCCATTTGTATCTAGTTCTTAGAGCTCTTGAAAATTAGGCTCTGCCCCGGTGTGACTTCTACAGTATCCTTCATGAGTCTCTAGAAGGATTTGTTTTGCTTCGGCGTCGTCTATGCATCTTAAGTAAGGACCTACCAATGATTTTCTAATAAGTATGTTAATAATACGAAAACAAGAACTTTTTAACCTGAAAAACCTTGGGCTTGTTTCGTTTTCAAGAATAACTCCGTCTTGTATGTATTTTATAATTGGTGAGATCCAAGATTTCGATTGAGATATTGTATCGAATCTTGATTGGGATGCTTAAACTTCATCTTCAAGATCATGGACACCTTATTGTTTTCGATTGCATTGGTGGTTATTTGCATAATTAGAATCTTTATGTGAGGACGAATCTTGAGAGTTGATCCAAGATTAGCTAATGCATCTAATTCAGTATTGTCTTCCCTAGGTATTTGATCCATTTTGAATACTTCAAATCCTTTTGGCAACTTTTTAACTATTTCTAAGTATTCTGATAGCTTTTCACCTTTTACTACATAAGATCCATTGAAATGGTTAGAAAATAACAGAGAGTCAATGTACACTTGGATGTCCTTGATATGAAGATCTTGAGAAATATAGAGGCTGATAACTAGTGTTTCAAATTCAGCATCATTGTTTGTTGTGTAGAATATGGATTTCACTACTTGATGTATTATGTCACTTTGTAGCGATTTAAGCACGATTCCAAATCATTTTGCTCTATAATTCGAGGCTCCATCTGTGTAAAGTATCAACTTTTTTAGCCTGTTTGAGCTCCATCTCTGCTTCGGGTTGGATACTTGTGCTGAAATATGCCCCAAAATCTACTACTTCTTGGGATTTTATTGTGGATCTTAGCTCCTATTTTAGATCAAATGTACGTAGCTTTAACTGTAAGATATGTAAAAAGTGGTTCTGAGGACGGAATCCTATTAAAGGGAAGTGAGTTGCAACGACCCAAAAAAATTGAGAAAGTAATTTTGGAAAATATGGTGTGTATGTCAGTGGATGTAGTGCAAATAAGCAGAAACGTGGCTCATTGTGTGTTTTAGATGGTATGGACCACATGGAGCAAGATTGTGACATGTAACATATGGAGTATACATGTGCTAAAGGGAATGGCACATGACAAAAGGTGTGGCACACCGAGTAGATAAACGTGACATGTGGACATGATACGTGTCCAAAAGATTGACACGTGGTGAACTCCAAATAACACCACTTCGATGCGAAGACCACGTGGCGATTCCCCACAAGTATATATATATATATATATATATATATATATATATATATATATATGTGTGTGTGTGTGTGTATGTGTGTGTGTGAGTGTGTGTGAAATTTTAAAAAGGGGTTTTTTCCGCGTGAAGGAAAAGGGAGGGTGTTATGTGCTTCCTTCAAGAATATGTTTATGTGGTTCCTACTGGAACACTAATATATGATTCTTCTGAGAACATTGATATGTCATTTCTGTTGAATTATTGATATGTGATTCCTACATGCATATTTACATGTGATTTCTATGAAGATTGATATTTGATTCCTATGAGAATATTGATATGAGGTTCCTGCGGGAATATTGATATATAATCCCTTCAAGAATCTTGTTATGATATTCCTATGAGAATATTTTTATATAGTTTCGAGGGTATGATATGCCAACTGCTTGTAGTTCGTATGAATCAAGTGTAAGAATGAAATCAGAGTATGAA
Source organism: Lactuca sativa (assembly GCF_002870075.4). Taxonomy (NCBI): domain Eukaryota; kingdom Viridiplantae; phylum Streptophyta; class Magnoliopsida; order Asterales; family Asteraceae; genus Lactuca; species Lactuca sativa. Next base: position 173,533,001 of record NC_056625.2, on the reverse strand, counting down.
TTGATTAATGACCACAAAGCGTAAACAAGATCTGTTTAGCTCTTTTATTGCTTCTGAGAGAGTATACAATATGAAAGAGTAAAGTGTTCTATCAGTTCACAAAGTTAATCTAATATGTTTACTTACCTCTATTTGTAGGAGTTAACAGAAGCACAAAAAATACACAAGGGCTAAGTCACTGAAGCTTCGAAATCTAAATTGTCCTTCTGAAATACATATAATGAATACGTCAAAACAGACTTCGACACAATCCATGACCAAAGACACTTCAACATCTCACAATATATTTCAAACCCTACATTATCACCTTGTGTGAGAAATGTCAAATCCTATGTCATTAGCATCTTCGTTTCTTGATAAAGTACACTTTGAATCTCTGTATACCAAATGATCGTCCTTCGAATATCAGCTTTATCACCAGTTCTATTCCTTTTGCAGATATTAAGAGGAACTAGTAGACACGTGTACTATGTATTCGTATATATCTCAACATCTTCCACCTTGAACAAAAACTTAATGATCTTCTAATTTTTGTTCTTCCCAACAAACACAACTCCCAGTAGCTTGACACAGATTTCTCAACAATTATTATGGCACAGTCACTTGTCTTCCCATTGCTAAAGCAAGCTCTACATCAGTCAAGGCTAGATAATAGTAATAATTGCCAACGGATAGATTGATATGTTCGAAACCAATCAAGAAGTCTTCTTTTCTATTCACTTGAAGTTTCGAAACGTCAACACCACTTAAGATTTTTGCAGCACATATGAGATCATTAAGATTCATCAAAGGAAAATCATCCACCAAAAAATCACAAGCAACATTGTTAGCATGAACCACGTGATATCGAAAGTTCTGCAACAACCCTTCGAACAGCTTATCCTTGGAGACACTTAAAACATTCAAAATTTTCACCAAGAACAGAATTCTTCCTCCTTCTTTCTGACCACAGCATGAAATCTCAACATTAGCTTCTTGTATCTCACTTTGTCATCAAATTTTTCCACCAACTGGTACTGAGATGAGATAAACATCATATGATTGATGGGAAAATCCAACTGATTGAAGTCTATATTCTCTATCTCATAGCTCTTTTTGGGTATTTTCTCAGAATCATACATCTCACCAGATGAAACAATCTGTTCAATTGTCTCATAGAAATATTGCTTGGTTGGATCTCCTTTCTCAAGACCTGGAGGATCACCATGCCATTACCTTAAGATGTTAATGTGTCTTTTTTTTTTCAATCTCTTTCTCAGTATTTCACTTTTTCTCTTCTTCTAACAGCTCATTTGCAATACACTTTCCTCTATCACTTTTAGCAAGACTCAAGGATGATGGCTTAGAACTCGAACCCCTAGAGTTGAACCAATGACTATGCATTTGGTCAATGGCTTCGAAGTTACTGTGGTTGAAGTTGTTGACATAGACTTAGGAAGAAAAGTTGGAATTTGTGTGCTTATCACATTCCCAACCACCTTTCTTTGATCAGGATCTTTTGACGAACTGACCTCCTTTTCTCCCCCTTGCACCCATGTGTTAACAAACAAGGTATCGGTTGGCATCAAATTCACTAGCTTAAGAAGAGGAGCAAGTTCGGCTTTCATATTAGACTCCAATGAAGAAAACATATGAGATAACAACTCCTAAGAAATAGAAGATTTTGAAGAAGAATTAATCTTCAAAATAGACTCCTTCAAGCTTGCAAAAAAACTTCCATCTTGGTGAACACTTGCGAATCCTTTGTCGAGAAGGCAGTAAAATTCTCAACAAGCTTACAAAATGCCTCAGAAACAACATCCAGTTTTGTATGAAGAGATATGACTTTTTTCACGTTTATTCACCTCCTTCGACAGTTCTGACTTGAGGGACTCCACCTTTAAATTCATAGATTCTTGAATCATCTTGACCTCTTCGACAAACAGAATATTTCGTTCTTTGGCTACTTCATGAAGCTCTTTAACTTCACTTTGAAAATTATCAACATGATGCTTCAAACGCTCTTCATGTTTGGATTCAATCTGGTCCATAGCAGCCTTCAACTTATGCTCTTAAGATTACAAAAGCACATCAACTTCAATCCCAGATACCTTATTTCGACTCCATGTGTCAGCCTGAATCTCTAACAAAGAATTTAGCTTGTGGTTCAATATTTTGAACTGCCTTCCTCACATCAACATGTGATCAGGAATATTCTCTTCCTCAGGGTCGAATTGAATGTCAGCAAATTAAACCATGACATCATCTTCATCTTGATCAACCTCAAGAATTGATTTTTCACCTTCGGTTGTTTGAGAATGGAAAAAGGGAAGTAATAGGTTGGTTCAAGATATTGTTGTAGGTTGGTGAAATAGTGGAAGCAGCTAACGAAGTAGGAGTGGGTGTATGAAAGGGTGGTAATGAAGTAGAAGTGTCAATAAGAGTGGTTTCGATTATGGAGGAAAGGAGTGAAATTGGAACATATGATGTTACAATAGGAGGGTTACCTTGAGCTTCAAATAACGACATCCCATCACCCTTGTTGACATTTGTGTCCATATTAGATATGTTCTCAGGGATGTCTGAAGTTCAAACCTCCTCCGAAATGGATTCAGCCATCAAAACATCGGGTGGTATGACAAAAGTCTGCATAGGGATGGAAATGGTTGAATGATCACCCAAAGAAGTGGTTGTGTCTGTAATCTATACTTTCACACAAACACCTATACTTCCGGTCACCTCGATAGTCAAATTGACTGGAGAGTCCCTCTATGGTGATGTAAAGCGAATGTCTTCATTTTGAAGAGAAGATTGAGTAGCATTATCTTCGAAGTCAGCCTCATGTACAACCTCATCTAGAGGATCTTCTAATTACTTCTTCTTCTTTTTCTTGATTTTCTTGGCCATGGCATGAGATCTTCGTTTCTTTGAAGCATGAGAAATATGAGTAGTAATTTCTCTGATGATAAAACCCCTTCGGTTGAGTTGGGGTTTGTGAATCATCCTAATCTTCGACACAGAATCCTCCTTAGGTGAAGAAAGAGACTGCTCAGGAACTTATTCGACAATGGGCCTCCTTTCTAGTGAATGAAGAGGTCTATGGGTTGGCTTCTTCGTTCTTTTAAGAACACCTATTTTCGAAGGAATTACTTCTTTTTGAGTTTCCTGAACAACAAGGTCTTGGACAGGCTTCATGACCTCCTTCTCCACAGCCTCAGGTACTGATTTAGGTTGTGCAACCATTGTGGATTTCTTAGAGCTTTTACCATGTTTCGAAGTACCTTCATTTCCTTTAGGCAAAAAATCCCCATTTGCACATCAGGTTTGATTTTTGAAAGGTAAGCAACAAGAACAGGGTTCCTCGGATCCACCTTTCGAAGCATGGCATCCGGAATTCTTGCAACAGAAGGAAAAATCATTGAATCGTCTTCAACTGTCTGCGGATGTTGATAGATTGTAAACTCTGCTTACGGAACATCAGAGGGAACAAGTATTCCTTCCTTCTTACATACATCTTGAGAATTAAACTCCAATATCTAGCACACGAAACACCATTCACAATATTCATGTGTGAGATACCAGTTCCAAACTCCTCCCATAACTGTGAAACATAGTCCACATTCAAGTCATAATATAACCCAGCAATTAGGGTGTAAATCTCCAACTTGGATTTTTTTCAAGCCCAACACTTCAACCTGTGAGACATCGAAGAAAAATTCCGAAGAGAAAATTCCAGATACATGGCAGAGAGGACTTCTTGAACTGACTGATGCCGGTAAGTGGAGGTTGATGACCCATCTCATTGAACATATGGATCACTTGGTCATTGGTTACTTCATAAAACAGACGAGTGTTGGGATGTTTCATGATCTGGGAAAAATATTTCTTCGTTAGTTGTACTTTTTCTCATCTGTAAGTTGGAATGTTACGACTTTGGCGGTTTTGTTAAACACAGTAGTGGATCCGGCCAAATATAACTAGGTCGTAGGCACGAAAAAAGAAGAAGTCATCACTGTTGAAAGCACATAATGATTAAGAGCCATGATCACCATTTGTAACTCTTCTAAGTACTTTGAAACATCTGGTTGAGCTCGATAATTTGAACTATGGATCTTCAACAAGGGTTGAGATGTGGCTTCATCATTGGATTCGGATGGATCAACATGAACAGTTGTTGTCGCCATTGCTAGGGTTTTGAGGATTTGTGTGAAGTGATAAGTATAACGAAAGACGATTTTGGGGAAAATATTCAGCCAAGATGCGTAAAGTTTTGATTTGATACCCCCAAATCCCTTATACACTTAGTACATAATTTGAATTTGAAGCGGTTATTAATGAAATCTTGCCATGTGTATCCTAGGAAAGTGGACCAGTTGCCATAAAAGTTCCCAAGTCTAAAAAGTTATGAGCACTTTTTCCTTGAAAAATGTGAAGCAACCAAACCGTCATATCAATCAATCAATTTGTTTGCCCTAAGAGGATAAGAACAATCACTAAACCTTTGTTTCGAAGCAGGGCTCATTCGCTTTAAGGATGAGAAACGAAATCATAGTCAGACTTGCGAAATCTAGGTTTGAGTTGGTAGTACCCAAGACCTCAAGGATTTCTTGTGCAAATGTGTGCCAAATACATTGTGATAACCAAGGTAAAAAAATGTGGGAATAGTGACATTAAATAAACATTCGATGTAAAAGCAGATGGATCCCAGGCAAAGATCACTTCATTCAATATCAAGGGAGATATCGACCAGCTTGTGTGGTATCCCGTGAAATACAATCGAATATTCATAAAGGAATTTCGAAGGGATTCTTTTAGATAGGCTTCGAGGGTAGGAACAATTTTGTTGATGATCACAACTTAACATAAGTGTGAATTCAATGATCAAAATTACCTGTATGACAAGTGTAGTCAGTGACAAGTAAAAGTGAGATAAAATTCTAAAGTGACAAGAATTCAAACAGAAACCATATTCCAAAAAAAATAAGAACTGGATCTAGTACGGTAAAAATGTCTTGGTTAAAGAACATTTTATCAAGATCACACAAAATGAGACGAATACGATTTTGAATATCGAAGAAAGGTACTGAAACAAATGTTTCGTGAAAATCTTGAATTAAAAGTTCACTGTCCATTCCTTTATAAGTTGGGAATATTGGGTTTCACTATCATCACGGACTCAAGAATCAAGATCATTAACACATACTTATGCAATATCTACATTCTGATTGGTTTATACCATAGATGTCGAGGATATGCAAGTGAAGTGTGTGGATCGTGAAGAATTAAGTTGATGATCAAGATTATTTAAGAAACATAGTGTATGAAAAAAAATAAGGACGAAGTAGAAATCTCTTAACTCGAAATGATAAGAGAAAGGTAGCTCGTCGACTAATGCAAATATAGCCTAATTGGGAAGGAACCCTCATAGTGAGTGATCCTTCAAGTCTTCGAAACACACTGATTCTATGAGGCTTAGGTCGACATACGTCAAAAATGGAAATTTCAAGCCCAAAAACCAAGCGAAAGGAGTCCCGTATATGTACTAGCCATAGATGTACTATTATTGCGTTCTTGGTAATGTAATCTTTGATGATTATACTACCCTAAAGTCTCCTAAGTCAATGCAAACAAATAAGAAATTTAACTTACGTCAAGATATTGTTGATATTACATAAAACAAATACATTAAAGCTCATATGCATCCTTGACCATGAACACTTCCCTAGGAAGCATCTAAGACCATAAACCCTTTCATGAGGCCATATTTGGCCATGAAAACCACTCTAGAATGGAAAGCTATGTCGTGAACTACCCTAGAGCTTAAGAAATGGTAGTGAACACCACCCTAGGAAAGCTTTTGGCCACGAACTCTAAAGGGAATCACCTAAAGGGCGTACACACCCTAAGGATATCATGTATATGATCGTGAACATCATCCTAGGAAGGAATCTTGGCCGTAAACCTTAGTTTATGGTCCATTTAGACCATAAACCTCTCCCAACTCAAATGTGTTTACGGTGCTTATTAGCGGTAAGTGGCTAATTCCCAATGTAAATCCCAGTAACTCAAGAATTAACTTCTAGAAATAGATATTACCCAACAGTATTCCAAGTAAACAACCCATAAATTTCCCTATTCCATATGATGGGGGAGTAAACCCCATTCTACACTTCACAAACTCATTTCCATTCAGTGAGAACTTCGTAAACTCTCTCAAACATTCAACGAAGTTCCAAAAGCTAGCTCTTCACATTCTCTTCTAAGTTTCTGTAAGTTAATTCATGTCTAGTAAATGTTTCATAGATTTAGTTATTGAATTCTTCGACTCACACATAAATTTATGTATTCATAACCTTATGCTATCAAATCCTCAAGAAGTTCATCCAACACACCAAGTGTTCTAGGTTCCAATTTCTCACCCCGTCTCTTCAACTACACTATCTTCTACCCAAGGTGAGCTTCATACCCCTATCTTTTGAGTTTTTCATTGTTTTTTGGGGAGGATATAAGTCAAGAGTCTTGTGAGATCATAGTATAATTGCTTGTCCATATTTGCATGTTAAGATTTATGTGCTTAAGGTTATGAAATTCCATATGGATGGTTCAAGAACTCGAGATTTTAAGCAAGTCTCAAGAATTTGAACCATACATCACAAGTTATATGTTAGAAACAAAAACTAGTATGTTTATGACATATAAATCATAAATTGTTATGTCAAGAACCGTAAAAATTTACTTCAAAAATTTGCTTAAACAAGTTGTTGAACATAATATTTTGGAAATGGGTAAATTATGGAAATAATGATATTTTGGGGACAATTTTCGGCCATATATATATACATATATATATATATATATATATATATATATATACATATATATATATACATATATATATATATACATATATATATATATATATAAGAATCATCTTGGGAAATGGGACAAATTTGGGAAATTATTAAAAATCTCAAATTTTAAAGGACCAACAATGAAATTTTTGGATAAACAAGGGCTTTTTGAACATTATTATAAATACAAGTCAAAAATGAGCAATTTAGAAGAAATGGGCCATTTTCAACAATTCACTAAGTTTTGGGTCATTTATGACACCTTTTGACAAATATGGATCTTATTTTGATACTTTACAAAAAGAAGGGACATTTTCGCCAATATCGATAATATTGGATCATTTTTGAAAAATATGATTTAATATGGATTATTTTTTTATAAACAAAACAAAACGATATAACTAGTCAACAATGCACAACTAATGTTACGAAACAAAACGATATACCGAGTCAGCAATACACAACTAATGTTACGAAACGAAAACGACACTTCTATTCAACAAGTACAACTATTGTTATTTATTTAATAGATAACGGATTTCAACGATTTGCACAAATACCGGTTAGTATTCTAGTCAGACGCATCTCCAAAGTACATATATATATATATATATATATATATATATATATATATATATATATATATATATATATATATATACACGTTTAAAGTCCTGTAAAGAGGTGTAACCAAAGTTTCCTGGAGGGAGAGCAGAAATTTGTGTATAGATCTACATGGGGTTGACACCCCGCACCTTCGTTGTTCGCTATAGCTAGACTGGCCAGTCTAGGGTGACAAATGTCTTTAATCAATTTGGGCGCCTGAGAAACGCCAAGACAGACCTCCGTCATATTAGTATGGTTATAAAGGCTCACTAGAATATGATAATGTTATTTAGAAATTTATGTAAGGAAAACCGTACAAATAAAGTGGCATATTGTGTTGACTGCCCGTATGCAGGGTAGTGATTGTCCGCATTCATTGTGTTTATCGTCCACTTGCATTGTGCGGATTGTACTCAAAAGCCTGTTGATTTCTCACACCTCTCCAGTAGTTGGGTTTTAAGACCACTAAATGATCACAAACACACAGAAAATATAGGATTTTCTTGGGAAAAACGATTTTATACAATTCTGAAAGATGATAAAAAAAACACACACATGCAACTATACTCGATTGGAAACAAGATTTACAACTATTTTATATAAGAAAATATTGAATTTTCTAAAGAAAATGATTTTATACAATTTTGAAAGACGATAAACTAAAACACACACACATGCAACTATACTTGATTGGAAACAAGACTTACAACTATTTTGACAAGAAAACACTGAAATTTTCTGGGTTTCTATACTATCACAAATTTTTATAAAAAAATGCCTATGAACACACCAACATATTTTATGTTGACGCTTTTCAAACGACTTGTATTCTCAAGAAATCAGTAAGCAGCTTAGTGAAACACAGATTCAGGATTATTTTGCTGTAGTTTGGAATTATTTACTTATGACTCTTTTGTGTATTTTGAAGATCAAATACAATGTGTAAACATTGTAAGTTTGTTATCTCAATGTATGATGTTTGGATTTGCTATGTTTCATTTATATTCAATTGTTATGATGATGCACAATGAAGTCACCCGCCTCCGGACGTTTCCGCCGTCTCGTCTGGGGGTGTGACAGATTGATATCAGAGCATTGTTTATAGTGAACTAGTATATCTAGCCATACAAGATATACAAATATAAATACAATGGGACTAAAACACTCTGACTAAAAGTATACTTTAAAGGTATAAGTATTTTATAAAATTATACATACTTACTAGCACAGTATCATACTGAGAAGAAAACAAAAGTAACTAAAAGTTGGACACTACAGTCAAACCTAGGCAGTTATGTAATCATATCTGGGATCAATATAGCCTGATCAACTATATTTATTTGAGATATGACCAACATGTGCTTGGGAGTGATGGTGGTGTTGCAACAAAACTAAAACCTACCAACTATATATGCAAGAGAACACCAGAATCAAACATCAAGTTTAAAATACTACAAGAGTATTTTAGGATACCATAACCCCCCCCCCCCCCGCCTAAACCTTCTCCGTATTTCATAAACCTCTATTCTCGCACAATCAACATAGTTGAAATTCCTCACAAAGGCCTCTATTACCCTGTCGCGTGAACTTGCGGATGGGTCAAGCAGGGACCAAAAGAGGTCCATAAGGAAAACCCAGAGGTGAAGTCTAAGGAATACCAAGAGATGAATTATGGAAGGTGTAACAACCCGAAATTCCATATCACTTCTTGTAACTCAAATTGTAATCCAATTCGATCAACCAAACGCCGTTTCCAAATCCGTTTCTGATTTCGCCGTTTAATTAAGTCATTATCTTGTATTAATCTAAAATGACTTAATGGGTGTCTTAATGCCATTTGAAATCATTCTAACACCCCATAATAGTTATCGAAATAATTCTAGAATCGACCATATCGGGTTACGGCAATTTGGTCGGGTGCGACCAAAAGCCCTGTCTAACGCCGGTATCGGGTAGAATTCCGTCATGTCCAATTCCCGAGAACTATATAAAGGACTCAAAGCTTTCATTTGAAGCTTTTGGCCATCTTTCCTTAATCACTCTCCAACCTCTCTCCTCATCCATAATCAAAGGTCCAAAAACAAAGATTTAAGGCTCCAAATCAAAGAGGTAACATCCCTAAATTGTTATCTAACCTCTTTAGCCTTCAAATTGATGTTTAATTTGAGTTTTAGGACCTGGAACATGTGTTTACGGCCAAGGATCAAGCTTGGGCCGTAAACACTTAAAAATGGGGTTTTTAAGCCAATTAACCCTTCCAAATCATTGTTGGGACTTAGATACGACTTCGAGGCTTATAAATCGGGACTTGAAACACTTAAAACATGAATTTTGTGGGACAAAAGAGAGTTTACAGCCAAGGCATGTGCTTGGGCCGTAAACTCCTCAAACATGGGGAGTAAACACATTTTTACATGTTAGTTTGCCTTGAAACTCAACCAATAGCCTTGGAATAAATCATAGAACCATCTAAAATTAGTTTGGGGGCCTTAAACATAACAAAACACTACATTTAGGAGTTTATGGCCATAGCACATACTCTTAGGCCGTAAACTCATAAAAGTGTGTCAAATGATGCCCTTAAACCATCCCAAAGCTTGGAAAATTAACTAGAATCGCATATGATTGCTCTAAGTGCTTCAAATCAATTTTCTCTTGACCATAGAAGAGTTTACGGCCGTAAACTCCAAGTTTACAGCCATGAACTTCCTTTTAAATGGTATAAATTCAATCAAACTAATCCAAGGCATTTTAGAAATTCATTCCAACATTCCCTTGTCCATTTAAGTCATTTTAGCACCCAAAACTACCCAAACATGAGTTCACGGCCGTGAACTCATGTGTGTGTGTGTGATATTTGGCCGTAAACTCCCTAATATGTTTACTCTTGGGGAGTAAACTCAAATCCCAAGTCCCTAGTGTCATTACATGTCCGAAGATGTCACCCGGGTCACTCCAAACGCTCGTTTTGAGGTGTTTAACCTCGTTGGAGTGTAATGTTCCATATAATAAGTCATTGTTAATCTAATTATATATATATGGTCATTATTTCATTTTACATAGGGACATCGCGAATAATCAAACCCCAAACCAACGTCTAGTGTCCGAAACCGTCGCATTTCCGAGTCTGGTGAGTTCATACCCCTACCCTTTTTCACTGTTTTTAACTTCTTTTCAGGGGGGAACACATGCAAAGTACAATGGTTTCTTGTACTCAAAACTTATTTTAGTGTGTGTGTTTCACATTTCATATGCTTTTAACACTAATATACACAACTGATAACCGTATGAACATGCAGATCACGTAACATATTATTTGTGAAATGGGTTTTATAAACTGTTATGTTTTATATATTTCACAAATGGTTTTCCACATTTTATCAGTTAAAAGCATGACTTTAGAACATATGAACATGAAACTTGTACACTATTTGTCCTCGGTAACACTCCACAGAGATACGCGAGTGGAGGACTATCATATTATTACTAGTAAATTTGTTATTCTTGTATGATTGGAGACACGTCCTCGGCGAACACTCCACAAAGATACGCGAGTGGAGGACTACACCCGTAACCATAATCTCTGGGATTTAGTGTAGCGTCCAAAATTTCAAAACAATTAAAACTTTTCAAAATCACCCATTTTATTAACGTTGTTACAAAAAGGTTTTCAATACATTATTAAACAGAGTAATTTCCCAGGTTCATATCATAAAACACCAACGCGAGGAACGGTACGATTACGCCTTTGCCTTGCCACAGACTCTTGAGAACCTGAAACATAAAACCACAACTGTAAGCCCGAAAGCTTAGTGAGATACCCCCAAAATACCAACCATATATACGCCTTTCCAGGCCCTGACCTTCCGGTCCATGTGTCTCAGGGGACTTCCGTCCCTGCTGGGTAAACCTTCCGGCCCTACCCACGCCGACCTTCCGGTCCATCACACAACATAATCGCCTTCCGGCCCATAAGTATAAAATGCATATATAACATAACAAATAATCATATAGCAGTTCATAGACAACAATCGATCAACAAATCACATACCATAGCATTACTCTAAACAAGATACCGGTCTAGCCGGTCACTAGCATAACATTACCCTATGAATCAGTCAACATACTAAATGCATACATACGCCTTTCCAGGCCCTGACCTTCCGGTCCGTGTGTCTCAGGGGACTTCCGTCCCTGCTGGGTAAACCTTCCGGTTCTACCCACGCCGACCTTCCGGTCCATCACACAACATATTGCCTTCCGGCCCATAACATATAATGACAACTACCCGGATTTCCATCCGATAAAAAGGGTCGGCCTTGGTGCCATAAACCCTAGCGATATAGTGAGGATAACTCACCTTGAAACTGCCGACTGAACAGATAGCTCAAGCTGCTCCGATCACTGATACGATCTCCACCTCTGGACAGTCACCAATGCACTGAACTCAAACAATAAACAATAATTACCAAAATACCCCTGGAACCACTGGTCAATCCTTGGTCAAAGACAAGGTCAAAGTCAACCCCTGACTGACCCTACTCGCCGAGTCAACCCTGTGACTCGCCGAGTCCCCATACTCAGAACTTCACTTAACCCGCGACCTAACTCGCCGAGTCACCCCAAGACTCGCCGAGTTCAACGACTCTGAGTCCACTCGCCCTTGACTCACCGATTCCTTAAGATTCCCTTTCTACACGTCGAGTATCCCCTTTTTACTCGACGAGTTCCTCCTGGAAGAATCGCGGGGCCACCCCGACTCAACTCGCCGAGTCTGAAGAACAACTCGACGAGTCCCAGTTAATCTTCAAGCTACTCGCCGAGTCTGTTCATCGGACTCGGCGAGTCCATGCCATGCAACCGCTCAAACTGCTTTCTAATGGCAGAACTGCTCCGACCATTCATAGGTCTGGCCTTCCTAAACTGGTTCATCACGTAAGGTCCTCATTTCGGTGCTCATAATACACCCCATGACTCCTAATTTACATTTTGACCTAAGGCATAAGGATTCCAATCCAAAACCTTCATCAATTCCCGAAATGCACAAGCATGGGACATTCTGGACCTCCAAAGGTCCTAATACAGGGTTACAATCGTTTAGGGGACTAGGGTAACATTTAATCTATTCACAAAAAGGGTTCCATAAACCCTAATTCCATAATCACATCAAAATAGCAGAGTATACTCGAATTCTTACCTGGATGATGTATTCTCTGTGTCCCCAATCCTCAGAATGTGACTCCCTTGCTGTTCCTTTAGCCAATCCTTTCTCTTCCTTGCACAACAATTCTTCTATAATCAACAATGGCCTATAATCCTTGCTCCATATGCACACAATCGATCTAGGGTTCTTCTCAGAAGGCTAAAATGAACAATGACGGCCAATAAGTCTCTTTTATACGTCCCAAACCTGAACGGTTAGGGTTTTCGCTAAACAGCGTAGACTCGCCGAGTCCATATCTGGACTCGTCGAGTCCAGTCGCGAACCCGCGACCAAGTCTGCGATCCTACTCGGCGAGTCTGAGCTCCAACTCGCCGAGTCCCCTCTTTAAACACCCAAAATCATAATTATATCAATATTTGGAATTCCGGGCTGTTACAACTCTCCCCCACTAGAACTAGACTTCGCCCTCGAAGTCTCACTCTAAAAATAGCTCCGGATGCTGCTCCCACATCTCACGTTCCAGCTCACAGGTCACTTCCGATCCCCTCCGGTGCTGCCACCGAACTAACACCAGAGGTATCTCCTTATACCTCAGAACCTCGATCTTCCGATTTCTGATGACCACTGGTCTCTTGGCATAATTCAGGCTCGCATCCACCTGAATATCTTCTAATGGGACCACTGCCGACTCATCGGCTATATACTTTCTCAATTGCGACACATGAAAAATGTCGTGGGTTTGTCTAAAATCCGTGGGCAACTCCAAACGGTAGACCACCCGGCCTACCTCCGCAATCACATGAAAAGGCCTAATATACCGGGGCCCCAACTTGCCCCTCTTCTTGAATCGAATCACTCCTCTCCAAGGAGAGGCCTTCAGGAGTACGAAGTCGCCGACCTGAAACTCAAGCTCGGACCGGCGACTGTCTGCATAACTTTTCCTGTCGGCTCTGGGCGGTCAATAACCTCTGTCTCATCGGCTGAATCTGCTCTGTCGACTGAAGCCCGATCTCTGTACTGTCCATCGCTCTCTGTAACCGAGAATTACCCAAGATGCAACTCTGCTCTAAATATCAACAATCACTCGACCCATAAGGGTTAGGAAACCATGAACCACCGGATCCCCGATCCAAAGCCCACTTTGTCCATACCGGACCAACTGAGAGAGCCATTCTCACTCTCAGAGCAACTCTCACGAGTTCTCCTCTTGCAATCACATACATCTGTTGAACTAGCCCCCAACACCCGCAGGTTGGAAGACCCGATACACTGCTGATATCCTCGAACGTCTCCCAGGATGAACCACTAATATCCACCCTATACCCTGATCAGAATCACATTGAGAATTCAAGATTCTCTCTCCCCCTGCATCCCTTCCGAGCCTCAACAGACATCCTAAACCGGATGGGTTTCTACTTCACTGCTGCGAACACGATGCTCAAAGCCATACTCGAAATACTCTAACCATAACTTCTGCTCTGCAGCTTTCACTTTCGTGAACTTGCACTCCCCTTCGGAGTTACACACCTTTCTCTTTTCCTTTTCCAAGGAACCCTCTTGGCCATAATGCCACTCCAACCAGTGCCACGGTGCTCGCCCCAATCGGCACCACCCCTTTTGCGCAACCTCTATTCACATATCTCTGGCACTCATTGCAGGGACTCTCAATCTCATACATTCTCTCCACTCATCAAAATCATTGCCTCAGCTAAACAAGATCACTAACCCGGGGCCAGACCTTCCAATGTAATCACACTGCAACATACACAATCCGCAATCTCAACTGATCCAACAATACCAACAGAGTCTCCAGCATGACCGGACCGAATCTCATAACACATACTAGCCACTCGAGGCTATATCTCTGTGGGTCCGTACACCCAAACTCTGCGAACCTTCAGGTTCTATCTCTGGGAACCTTCCGGTTCCAACTCTAGAAACATGCACGACATAAATCCCGTGGGATTAATGCAGTACAACCCATCACGTACATCAAGCATACAAATACTCTGATCGCATAACCCCGGTTACTTACTCAAACTTGATCCCGGCCTGCTCCCACGCCTCCACAATCAAATGCTCTAGGTCTGTATCCCGCCCCGCGTACTCGACACTCGCTCTTGTCAGCCTATACTCTGAGCTGACAGAACACTGCTGGATCCCAACAGCTAAGCACCCTCACATACTCATCGATCTTCCGGAGAATTCTCTAATTCTCCCCCACTTAAAACACTGACTAACAGCCACCGATCGCCATTAACGACCTTCCAGAACAACCCCGCACAGAGAGAACACTTACACACTGACTGCTTCCCTCAAGCATAAGCAACCCTCAGCAAAACACATCTCCTCCCTGATCAATCCGCTCAAAAGAATCCGGTCTTTCAATTATTCACTCCACGACTGCAGATGCTACCCGACATTCAACCCAGTGCCGCATTACCACTATCAACCCTCACGAACGATAACCCACGGAATTCCCAAACAATAACCCGTAACCAAAACCCACAACCTGCAAGGGATGAATACCGCATCGAAAACCGCACAAGGACACCGGCACCAAAACACCAAACTATAACCATACCAAACCATCAGGGAACAACGAATGCCAAAGCGAAAACCTGAAGCACCAATCCATAACCATGCCAAACCCGCGAAACAACGAATACCGCATCGAAGTCCACACAAGATACCAGCACAAACAATACGCCACAACCGACGCAAGATAATCAAGACATCCAGAAAACATCATACCCGCAGCTGCCTCCGGCACTGTTCCGTCTCCCTCTGCCGCAAGCTGATAAGCACGACCCTGAGCCCTTGGGCTCCGCTCCATCCTGTCCTCCTCCTGAACTCCTCAAGGTGGCCGATGCTAGAGCCTGCACCGGTCCTGCAGAAAGCTGTGGACAGTTGACCCTCAAATGTCCAGCCTGCTGACAATGATAACAAATCCTCAAATCCCGAATCGGCACTGACTGCCGACGGTCCCGCGCATAGTGCCCCTTTTTTCCGCACTTGCGGCATGCACCACCGGACCAGCAACTCCGGTGTGACCCCTCCCACACTTCCCACAAGTGTGGCCGCTCCAATCCCCCACTCTAACATCAACGGTACTGGACCGTTTCGGCGCTGGCTGCGACTGCATCGGAGCCTGCCTCAGCTCACACAACTGCAACTCCACCTCTAACTCACGCCGCATGGCGGCCTCCTGCAACACCGACAAGGTCTCGCACCTCTGCGCAGACACGAACTGTCTGATATCCCCCTTGAGCATACTCAGATATTGGGACATCTGAGCCTGCTCCGAAGCGAACTCAGGGCAAAACATCGCCCTCTCAATAAACATCCTGGTGATCTCAGTCACCGACTCCAAATCCTGCTTCAGCTCAAGGAACTCCCGAGCCAATCTCTCCTTTTCATCCCGCGGAACATAGCGAGTACTGAACATCTCTCTGCATTGATCCCATGAAACCGCATCCCTTTTCACATCGGAAAAATGACCCCGTAGTCAATCTCCACCAATCCTTCGCTCCGAGCCTCAATAGGTTCAGAGCACACCTCACCCTCTGATCAGCAGGGCATAAATTCGTGGAGAAACACCCCTCCACGTCTGATAACCATCTCATAGCAACAATCGGGTCCTGAACTCCATCGAATGTGGGAGGCTTCGTATAATAGAGGTCCCGATACTGAAAACCCCGACTAGCTCCTCCCCTTGCCACTGCTACAGCCGCTGTAGCCGCCGCGGCAACCGTCTCTGCAAGAGCCGCATATCGCTCCTCGAAATACTCAATCATGGCGGTCTAGATCGACCCAAACAACTCCGGCAACTCAGCCCGGAACAATGCAGCGACCCCATCACGCAGGATCTCGCGAATCCTCGCATCCCGCTCGCTCGTGCTCATCCGATCGATAACCTCCGACGGCACCAATCCACCCGGAACTCGCTCTCCAGCTCCCGATCCTGATCCGGATCCACTATCATCATGCCTCGAAATCTCCATACTGAAGGCACCCTACCAATCTCAGACACTTCCCAAAATCCTGGGATCCAACTCTCGAAACCCTACCCTAGAGACCATGGTTTCCCTAATACGCGTATGGGTCCTGTGCTTTCAGTAGTACGGGCCCATACTACCTTCCACACCTACCCATATTTGTATGAAGTACTACCACAATACCCTAGGGAACATGCATAACAACTATCAACCCTCACCACTAGAGGAACACTGAGAACATCCCATAGGGGACCCTAGGCTACAGGCATCACATATCAGGCAACATTATCATGAATTCCTGAAGATCCCTAGCCTAACTCTAGCATGTTGTTCTATCAAGCTCAAATAAACAAATATCATGTATGGTATCTTGGGGTTACTTACTGGCTCCGGCTGATCGTACCTCCGCGTCCTCCTTTTACCAAATTTGAAAACCATTTTAATTTCTCATTTTAATTTCTCTTTTTAAAATCCTCCTCGATTTGAGACTGGAGTCACACGAATGTTTCCCCAATTCACTCAAACCAAGGCTCTGATACCAACTGTAACGTCCAAAATTTCAAAACAATTAAAACTTTTCAAAATCACCCATTTTATTAACGTTGTTACAAAAAGGTTTTCAATACATTATTAAACAGAGTAATTTCCCAGGTTCATATCATAAAACACCAACGCGAGGAACGGTACGATTACGCCTTTGCCTTGCCACAGACTCTTGAGAACCTGAAACATAAAACCACAACTGTAAGCCCGAAAGCTTAGTGAGATACCCCCAAAATACCAACCATATATACGCCTTTCCAGGCCCTGACCTTCCGGTCCATGTGTCTCAGGGGACTTCCGTCCCTGCTGGGTAAACCTTCCGGCCCTACCCACGCCGACCTTCCGGTCCATCACACAACATAATCGCCTTCCGGCCCATAAGCATAAAATGCATATATAACATAACAAATAATCATATAGCAGTTCATAGACAACAATCGATCAACAAATCACATACCATAGCATTACTCTAAACAAGATACCGGTCTAGCCGGTCACTAGCATAATATTACCCTATGAATCAGTCAACATACTAAATGCATACATACGCCTTTCCAGGCCCTGACCTTCCGGTCCATGTGTCTCAGGGGACTTCCGTCCCTGCTGGGTAAACCTTCCGGTTCTACCCACGCCGACCTTCCGGTCCATCACACAACATATTGCCTTCCGGCCCATAACATATAATGACAACTACCCGGATTTCCATCCGATAAAAAGGGTCGGCCTTGGTGCCATAAACCCTAACGATATAGTGAGGATAACTCACCTCGAAACTGCCGACTGAACAGATAGCTCAAGCTGCTCCGATCACTGATACGATCTCCACCTCTGGACAGTCACCAATGCACTGAACTCAAACAATAAACAACAATTACCAAAATACCCCTGGAACCACTGGTCAATCCTTGGTCAAAGACAAGGTCAAAGTCAACCCCTGACTGACCCTACTCGCCGAGTCAACCCTATGACTCGCCGAGTCCCCATACTCAGAACTTCACTTAACCCGCGACCTAACTCGCCGAGTTTAACGACTTTGAGTCCACTCGCCCTTGACTCACCGATTCCTTAAGATTCCCTTTCTACACGTCGAGTATCCCCTTTTTACTCGACGAGTTCCTCCTGGAAGAATCGCGGGGCCACCCCGACTCAACTCGCCGAGTCTGAAGAACAACTCGATGAGTCCCAGTTAATCTTCAAGCTACTCGCCAAGTCTGTTCATCGGACTCGGCGAGTCCATGCCATGCAACCGCTCAAACTGCTTTCTAATGGCAGAACTGCTCCGACCATTCATAGGTCTGGCCTTCCTAAACTGGTTCATCACGTAAGGTCCTCATTTCGGTGCTCATAATACACCCCATGACTCCTAATTTACATTTTGACCTAAGGCATAAGGATTCCAATCCAAAACCTTCATCAATTCCCGAAATGCACAGGCATGGGACATTCTGGACCTCCAAAGGTCCCAATACAGGGTTACAATCGTTTAGGGGACTAGGGTAACATTCAATCTATTCACAAAAAGGGTTCCATAAACCCTAATTCCATAATCACATCAAAATAGCAGAGTATACTCGAATTCTTACCTGGATGATGTATTCTCTGTGTCCCCAATCCTCAGAATGTGACTCCCTTGCTGTTCCTTTAGCCAATCCTTTCTCTTCCTTGCACAACAATTCTTCTATAATCAACAATGGCCTATAATCCTTGCTCCAGATGCACACAATCGATCTAGGGTTCTTCTCAGAAGGCTAAAATGAACAATGACGGCCAAAAAGTCTCTTTTATACGTCCCAAACCTGAACGGTTAGGGTTTTCGCTAAACAGCGTAGATTCGCCGAGTCCATATCTGGACTCGTCGAGTCCAGTCGCGAACCCGCGACCAAGTCTGCGATCCTACTCGGCGAGTCTAAGCTCCAACTCGCCGAGTCCCCTCTTTAAACACCCAAAATCATAATTATATCAATATTTGGAATTCCGGGCTGTTACATTTAGAGAGCGTGACTTGAGTGTATAGATCTATACGGGGCTGACTACCCCACACCTGGCTGCTAGCTACAGCCGAACCGAAATGGTTCAAGGGTGACGAAAGTCATAAGGATGTGGACTACTTATTGCCACAGGTTCAGTCTATAGTATGGTTATGGAACTCGCAATTAGGATAACAGAGATTTACTTATAGTAATAATGAATAACTTTATACATTTCACAAGATAACCAGGTTTCGGAATACATCTTTTACATTGATAACCAACATTCAGGAAAGTATGGGACTTTCCTGGGAAACCTTGTACATAACCAGGTCTAACCAGAATACATCTTTTACATCTTTTACAAATGGTAACCAACATTCAGGAACGCATGGGGCTTTCCTGGGGAAAACATTTACATAACTAGAAAAGTATAATAAACTGGATAACCTTACATCTTTTACAATTGGTAATATACAATCAGGAAGGTATGGGACTTTCCTGGGGATCCATTGGTACATAACCAGAACAGAATAACAAAACAGATAACCTAAATGTACATTTTCACAAGGGTAAACATGATTTCAGTGTACAACCTTACTTTACATAATGTGAAACAACCAACCAACCTTTTCAAGAAAATGTGGGATTTTCTTGGCGTGTGTTACATTTTCAAAAACAGAAAGGAAACATGAACATTTTCACAAAACAAAAACCGCTTATGAACTCACCAGCGTTATGCTGATTTTCAAACCGCTAGTGTTCTCATGTCATTGATAGAACAGGTACCCGAAGATCCACTTGATCCATGTTGGAGTGCGTACAAGACCTGTTCGTTTTGTTTCTATATATATATATATATATATATATATATATATATATATATATATATATATATATATATATATATATATTATGTATCACAAACTGTACAACTTTACTTTTGAAACAATTGTAAAATTTTTTATATGCATGTAATGTAATGGTTGTTCTACTTTACTTACTATGTACATTGGATTTGATACTCAACGTGGAGTCAACCCCGGAAATGTTTCCGCCTTCGGTTTTCGGGGTGTGACAGAAGGGAGGATTCCGATTAAGAGCCAAGCAAGGATGAAAGCACCAAAGAAACCCTTAGCGAGCTTTATCTTATTGGCAAGATACCCTCTCACCCCTCTCTTCCCAGATACGTAAATACCCACTATAAGTACTCCTGGTTTAGACGTACCTAGTAACAAAACAATATCCACGCAAAGACAAGCTTAGTGATTGACACCTACCAGGTTTAGGGTGCATTCCTACGAAGGACAACCCAACAACCCGCCTAATGGCCAACGATCCATAATCGACATGCACCGTGCTCCAATCCCCAACACCCTCACAATCCCAGCCCTACCCCATATGGGCGACAAGTGACCTGTCTAGACCCTCATTTTACGATTCTCCATCGTGGACTAAAGGATATCGAAGGCGAAGTTGATATACGACAATGAAAATCTGACTTCCCCACAAATAACAAGAACATAATTCCAAAGCCTTATGGAACCAACAAGTAGAACTAGAGAACCATACGAACCATCTACACCCCATAGAGGAGGAAGTGGTCACTCAGAGATGACATTCGATTACAGCTGAGACTAGGACAGCCTTAGCACAACAAAGAGCGGAAGGGGCCACTCATGAAATGAGTAAAATGGCCAAGCACTTTGTGCGCCATTTCGGCATAGGAAAATCCCCACACTATTCTCCTGAGGCTCATAATGTCTTAAACTGCAACCAGTAATAGTAAACCAAGAAAGGTACGCCCTCCAAGAACCCATGTAATCAGAATCCAATCATTGTATAGGTGGTTGTATCATATCCTGATAAAACATAACATCCGTGTGATGATCCATTCTACTCTCAATCATAAATATGTCATAGGGATGTAGGTCGAAACAACGAGAAACGTATAATGAAAATTGTGATTTATATGTGTACATGCATAAGTTCATATATATAATCGTAGATAAGATATGACTAGAAATAACCATAGTTACTCATGAACCTGTTTCCCATCATGCAACAGAATCATGTCCTCTCATGAGAACAACCAACACCCCGGCGAAGCACCGGTCCTACAAATAGATTCCGCCACTTTCCAAACCACTGTAACGGCTGTCGTGGTAGCTCTCATGGCATACCTCAATGCCAACAACACAAACGAAAATGGAAGCGATGTCGATAATTTCAACCGCAATAACAACTAGGGAAACCAACGAAAGACAACTTACCAAGACACCCCAAACTCCAAACCTAAGGTCATGAAGCGAAAGTTCGGGAGTGAAGAAGGAGGTAGTTCGACTCAGAGGCTTGCCAAAAGGCAACTAGAAGGAGCAATCCTTACCCCTACTAACCCTACTCCTCCCACATTAAGAAAATCATAACTTGGAAACTTCCCGCGCTGCAGCAAGTGCAAATACCATCATCGAGGAGCCTGCCGGGAATTTCATTGCAGAAGGTGCAACAAGATAGGGCACATCTCTCGCTACTGTATGGCCCCGGCCCCATGCATCACTCCGGCCCTCAACCCATAAGTAAGTCCAGTATGTCACAAATGCAGTGCAACAAGACATTTAAAAAGAGATTTTCCAATGGCGATGAAGACGTAGGAGTTGAAAACTAGACAGGAAGAATCAACAAGGAACCCTACCGAGATTTTTGGTTCGTTCCCAACGATAAACTTTATGCATCAAATTTTCACAAAAAGGTTTTGTAAGTTAAAAACGTAATCAAAAACTATTTCCTCATTCGATATTATCGTGTAAATCACGGGGAAACTAGAGATCCTTGCAAATGGACCATGATGGTTCCATATAAACGTTAGTATCATATATAGTTATGATTCTACAAACTAAGAGTGTGTGATCCCACCTCATTTCCTGTCCCCCGGTTTGATCTTCGAGTAGAGCAGAACCACGCAGTAGATTACCTTTTAAATCCTAACTACGTATGGTTAGGTCACACCCATCTATAATAGAAAAACCAAGCAAAATTCTGATTATGAATTCCATTGCTTTATATCAGCGCCCTCGTGTTACTAAAACACCCAGCAAGCAGGAACAAAATAGATGCAATAGTAACAACAACAACAACGAAACTGGTAGTGATAAGAACATGAACGTAGAACACCCTAACATTCCTAACAACCATTACTTCCCAATCGATGTGACATCTATTACAATAAGGAGTCCAACGTCATCAATTGGCACGGACTGGCTTGGTTCTCATTTTACAAACTTCGAGCACTGCAAAGAGACTTCCGTCTTACACAACCAAATAACAAAACTTTTCCAACCTGTAACAACAAATCCCTAGCAACCAGACCCATGAGCTTCTATATAAGAGATGTCACGCTCTTTCCTAGCCCTAATAAAGATTAAAAGCAAAAAACAAAAGACATCAAGGGAATCCGAAAGGCTTCCAACCTTCCCCCAAATATTCCCAGAATCCCTTTGGAAACCTCAACTATATGCTAAGCGGATATAGAATCACCTCAACTCCTGGAACCATCCCAATGACCAAAACCTCGATACCACTTAGCACGGCCACAAAAAACAGATAGTGTCTGATTACAAGAATGATATAATAAATAAGGGAAACATCAGACCAAGCCTCTAACCATAGAAAGCACCTATCTGACTCATAAGGAGGAAAGGCAAATAGCACATAGCACCACTGACTACTAATAAGTCAAACAAACCCATCCCCAATAATCGATGCTCCCTACCCCGAATCAGATACTTATTCAACCAACAACAAAGAATTGGCAGAGGCCCACCCACCTTTAGCTGGGAACACCATAGGAGGAAAACTCCCAAGGTATCCTAAGACTCATAAGGTCAGCTACACCACACACAACCTCACCCATTGGCGATAATAATACCAACTCTTAATGCCTCGAAACTCTAGGACACCAGGAGCACGATCCCTAGTAAACCAATCGAAATTCCTCGCCAAGATAGGTCTGGTAACCTACGGCCTTTGGTTACCATAAGAACCCAGTTTCGTACATTTCACATTCCACGTGTTCAACACTCATAAGTGTCTGACCACAAAATCTTTAAGAAATCCCCCTCGACAAGACCAAGGTAAACAAGAACCCACACCCTGAAGAGGGGCATGTGTAATAGACATGGACAAACGCCCAATAGCACACTCACTAGACCCGAGATTATTCGAGAAGCAACGAAAAGGATAGCCCAAATCAGAGCACGACTCCAAACATCGCAAGACCGACAAAAGAGCTATACATATAGCAGGCTAAAGCCTTTGGAGATCCAAGTAGGAAATCAAGGCACTATTGAAATTCCTCCCTTGGAAAGGGATTATACGATGTGGAAGAAAGGTAAAATAAATTCCCGATACATCGAACCATTCGAGATCCTTGCCAGAATCAGTCTAGTAGCCTACAAACTCCAACTACCTGTAGGACTTAGTAATGTAAACCTTGTATTCCATATATCAACCTAAAGGGGTGTCTATCTGAAGAAAACCCTCATAGTTCCCCTAGACAAGATTAAAGTGATCAAGAACCTCCTATTCATTGAGCAACCTATCGAAATTATGGATAGAGAAGTTAAGCGCATGAAACAAAGCCACATCCCCATTGTGAAAGTTGATGGAATGCCAAACGCGGACCTGAATTCACATGGGAATGCGAGGATCAGATGATGCAATAATACCTTCATCCTTTCATTGGTTCGTAAGATAACTCCTAAAGAATTTTGGGACAAAATTCACTTTAACGGGGGGATAATGTCACAACTGGAAATTTCAAGCCCAAAAACCAAGCCAAAGGAGTCTCGTATATGTAGTAGTTATAGTTATACTGTTATTGCATTCTTGGTAATGTAATATTTGATGATTATACTACCCTAAAGTCTCCTAAGTCAATGCAAACAAATAACCAATTTAACTTACGTCAAGATATTGTTCATATTACATAAAAGAAATACATTAAAGCAAATACGCATTCTTGACCATGAACACTTCCCTAGGAAGCATCTAAGACCATAAACCCTTTCATGAGGCCATGTTTGACCGTGAACACCACTCTAGAATGGAAATCTAGGTCGTGAACTACCTTAGAACTTAAGAAATGGTCGTGAACACCACCCTAGGAAAGCTTTTGGCCGTGAACTCTAAAGGGAATCACTTCAAGGGCGTAAACACCCTAAGGATATGATGTATATGACCGTGAACATCATCCTAGGAAGGAATCTTGGCCATAAACCTTGGTTTAAGGTCCATTTAGACCATAAACCCCTCCTAACTCAAATGTTTTTATGGTGCTTATTAGCTGTAAGTGGCTAATTCCAAATGCAAATCCCAGTAACTCAAGAATTAACTTCTAGAAATAGATATTACCCAGCAGTATTCCAAGTAAACATCCCATCAATTTCCCTATTCCATATGATGGGGGCGTAAACCCCATTATACACTTCACAAAATCATTTCCATTCAATGAGAACTCTGTAAACTCTCTCAAGCATTCAACCATGTTCCAAAAGCCAGTTCTGCATATTCTCTTCTAAGTTTTTGTAAGTTAATTCATGTCTAGTAAATGTTTCATACATTTATTTAATGAAATCTTCTACTCACACATAAATTTATGTGTTCATAACCTTATGCTAGTAAATCCTCAAGAAGTTCATCCAACACACCAAGTGTTCTAGGCACCAATTTCTCACCCCATCTCTTCAACTACACTATCTTCTACCCAGGGTGAGCTTCATAATATAATTGCTTGTCCATATTTGCATGTTATGATTTATGTGCTTAAGGTTATCAAATTCCATATGGATGGTTCAAGAACTCAAGATTTTGAGCGAGTCTCAAGAATTTGAACCATACATCACAAGCTATATGTTAGAAATAAAAACTAGTATGTTTATAAAATATAAATCATCAAGTTTTATGTCAAGAACCATAAAGATTTACTTCAAAATTTTGCTTAAACAAGTTGTTGAACATAATATTTTAGAAATGGGTAAATTATGGAAATAATGATATTTTGGGGACTATTTCGGCCACACACACACACATACACACACACACACACACATATATATATATATAAGAATCAATTTGGAAAATAGGATAAATTTGGGAAATTATTAAACATCTCAATTTTTAAAGGACCAGAAATGAAACTTTTGGATAAACAAGGGCTTTTTGAACATTACTATAAATACAAGTAAAAAATGAGAAATTTAGAAGAAATGGGCCATTTTCAACAATTCACTAAGTTTTGGGTCATTTGACACCTTTTGACAAATATGGATCTTATTTTGATACTTTACAAAAAGAAGGGTCATTTTCGCCAACAGCGATCATATTGGATCATTTTTGATAAATATGATTCAATATGGATTATTTTTTTTTATAAACAAAACAAAACAATATACCGACTCAACAATGCACAACTAATGTAACGAAACAAAACGATATACCTAGTCAACACTACACAACTAATGTTACGAAACGACAACGATACTTCTATTCAACAAGTACAACTATTGTTATTTATTTAATAGATAACTGATTTCAACGATTTGCACAAATATCGGTTAGTATTCTAGTCAGACGCATCTCCAAAGTATATATATATATATATATATATATATATATATATATATATATATATATATATATATATATATATATATATATATATATATATATTAGTGTACGTTTAAATTCCCGTAAAGAGTTGTAACCAGAGTCTCCTGGATGTAGAACGGGAATTTGTGTATAGATCTATACAGAGTTGACACTCTGCACCCTCGATGTTCACTACAGCTAGACCGCCCAGTCTAGGGTGACAAATGTCTTTAATCGATTTGGGCGCCTGAGAAATTCCAAGGCAGGCCTCTGTCATATTAGTATGGTTATAACGGCTCACTAGAATATGATAATGTTATTTATAAATTTATGTAGGGAAAACCTTACAAATAAATTGGCACATTATGTTGACTGCCCCTATGCAGGGTAGTGATTGTCCACATTCGTTGTGTTGATCGTCCACTTGCATTGTGTGGATTGTCCACAATCGCCTGTTGATTTCTCACACCTCTCCAATCTTAGGGTTTTAAGACCACCAAACGATCACACACACAAACACATAAAATATAGGATTTTCTGGGGAAAAACGATTTTATACAATTCCGAAAGATTATAAACAAAAACACACACATGGAACTATATTCAATTGGAAACATGATTTACAACTATTTTATATAATAAAATATAGGATTTTCTGGAGAAAATGATTTTATACAATTTCAAAAGACGATAAACTAAAACACACACACATATGCAACTATACTTGATTGGAAACAAGACTTACAACTGTTTTGACAAGAAAACACTGAAAATTTCTGGGTTTCTAAACCATCACAAATTTTTATACAAAAATGCTTATGAACTCACCAACATATTTTATGTTGACGCTTTTCAAACGACTTGTATGCTCAGGAAACCAGTAAGCAAGTTAATGGGACGCGGATTCAGGATTATTTTGATGTAGTTTGGAATTTATTTACTTAAGATTCTTTTGTATAATTTGAAGATCAAATACAATATGCAAACAGTGTAAGTTTGTTATCTCAATGTATGATGTTTGGATTTGCTATGTTTCATTTATATTCAATTGTTATGATATTGCACAATGAAGTCACCCGGCTTTGGACGTTTCCACCGTCTGGTCTGGGGGTGTGACAAGATATAGCAGCATGCTTCTAGGGACCCATAACTAGTACAAACATTCAAAATTATACATGTCCCTCGGTTACAAAGCAATACCCAGCATAAGATGTCAATTGAGAAGTACACAGAAAATCATTAAACATACAAAACCAAAGAAAATATGTTTGGATTTTTGTTATTAAAATGAAACACATAGAAATAAGAAAATACTTTTGGAATTTTTGTTTTTGAAATTTAAAGACAAAAGAAAAATATTTTTTGAGTTTAGAGGTCTTGAAAATTAAAAATAAAAGAAATAAAATCTTTTTGGTATTTTTGAGTTATAAAAACAATAGTAAAAACAAGTAAAGTTACCAGACAATCGAAGTGAAAAGCATCATCATTTAGAAATTGGACTTCAAAATAGCAAGACTGCTCGGAAAATAAAGTATCTTCTGAATCATTCAGATAGATATCGAAAACAAAGCATGTCGAATGCTGAATAGTGAACAGTAACTCCTGATGTTACATCCATAAAATTTAAACTTTTCAAAACAACCATTTTCCTATGGAAGTGTTTACAAAAACCATTATTTCCAAAACATTATAAAAATCAGAATCGTTCTCAACATAGCTTTCAAAACTTTGTCATTATCAGAGTGTCACAGAAAGCATAAGTCCAAATATGCGAGGATGTGTACGGTTACGCCTTCACCCTGACAAAATCTGCTGAAGTACCTAAAACCAAAAACCAAAACTGTATGCACGAAGCTTAGTGAGTTCCCCCAAAGTACCAACACACAAACAAATAACATATAATGACTGGAACACCCCACCGGCCTACAGTCCATCTATTACGCCCACAGAGTCTTCAGCCTATCTGGTATGTTCACAGAACCTTCAGCATAACTGGTACGCCTCACCGGGCCTTCAGCCTATCTAGAACGTTCTTCGGGCCTTTGGCCTGACTGGTACGCCCCACTAACCTTCCGTCTATCCGGGACGCCTTGGGTCTGTTGGCCTTCAGCACAAAGCAGGTCCGCCTCAACCCAACCACCCATAAACATGTCAACATATACAGAATAGCTAAGCATACATATAACATATCGATATAAATACTACCGGGTTTGTTGCCTGGCAGCACAAGGCAGTACCATCTTAACCCAACCATACTACATCAACATATGCAACCGGTAACATATAACCAGAGCAGATAACAAGAAGTTCTAATAGATCACTAAGCATAGCACCATCCTACATACTAGGATACAGATCTAAAATATCACTATAGTACACCATCATACGATAAACCCGGATAACAGTCCAAAGGGCCAGCCTTGGTGCCTTCGACCCGCAAGTATAGTGAGGAAAACTCACCTCTTATACTGAAGTTCACTACAAGAATCCTTAGTTGCTGCCCCGACGACACCTCCAATCTATCAGATCAAAATAACACCCAATTAGCAATTGGGTTTCATTCTAAGGTCCACCATCCATACTTAGGGTAAAATGACCATTTTACCCCTGAACTGACATGAACCAAAACTGAGGCCCAATTCCATTAACCAAAAGGTCCAAAACCAAAAGATCCACAAAGTCCCATTAGTGGCTAAATTCTCCAAATTAGGCCCAACCTCATATGAGTCTTATCTTAAGTCCATAATTTCCTTTATTACAATTCAGGTTACCTCAAGTACCCCCGTTAGGACAACTTGGTCAAAGACAAAAGTCAAAAAGTCAAGGTTAATGGCCCGAGTTTCCCCAACTCGTCGAGTTGTTCCTTCAACTCACCGTGTTTTTTCCATTTAACTACAAAGTCGGGAAAAACCGATCCAACTCGCTGAGTTTATCAATAAACTCGCCGAGTCCACTCAAAACCCAACAGCTAAATACAATAAGCACTTAATTCATAAGGACACAACCCTAAAACCTAGATTTGACTTCTTAAAGCTGGAAAATCACGTAAAGTTGCCAACTTTACGTTCATGCATATCTAAATGAATCTCTTAAGCTTAAAATGGACTTAACAATTGACTTAATGCATGCATGACACCAAAATCCTCATAAATCTTGCAAATGTAAGCCAAATGAGGCCAAAAATGGTCAGATCTAAAATGAAAACCCATGAAACACTTAAATCCTTGGACAATCCATCAAAGTATCCAATAATCTAGATAAAACCCCCAAAAGAAGAGATCTAATCAATGAAGAAGAAAGGTATAAGCTTTATACCTCAAAGAGACTACAATAATTTGGGAAGTTCTGGATCTAAAGCCTTTCCACCAAGCTAGACACCTTCACTTCACGGCTCCTTCAAAAGAGTACCAAAAATCAACACTCGAAGCTCTCCTCAATCTCACACACTTAACTATGGAAGATCATACTTGAATTTAGGGTTTCTGGATAGAGGAGGCTGGTAAGGAGGCCAGCCAAGGGACTTAATCCCTTTAAAACACCTTAAAAATTACGGTTTCCTTCCCAGCTGCCAGCTCGCCGAGTTGAGGCTCCTCAACTCGTTGAGTTGCTTCATTAAATCATGCGGCCAAACATTCCTCAACACGCCGAGTTGAGGCTACCCAACTCACTGAGTTCGACTGGAAAATCATAAAAAAGATAATTCTTATACCTGGAAGTTGGGATGTTACAACTGAATCGTTCAACGACGTTTCGACACCTCTTTATTTCACGACGAAGTTAAACTTGGAACAGTAGTTGCATCAAGCATTCGCAATCTAGAAAAGATCCTAAGAAAAGACTTCTCATCCAAAGGTTTTGTAAATATGTCAGCAAGTTGATATGTAGTTTTCACAAAGTAAACCTCGATATTTCCATCCTCTACACGATCCTTGATAAAATGTTAACTAAGTGCTATATGTTTGGTCTTCGAATGTTGCACTTCATTATGGAAAATACGTATTGCACTTTGTGAATCGCAAAAAAAAAGTATCTTTTTCATGTTGATTGCATAATAACAAAGTTGATTTTGTATCCATATGACTTGAGAAGTGCAAGCTGCAGCAACAACATATTTTGCTTCTGTTGTGGAAATCGAAACACAAGTTTGTATCTTCGATTGTCAGCTAACAAGCTTCCCATCCAATAGTTTACATCCACCACTAGTGTTTTTTCTGTCAAGTTGACATCCACCAAGATCTGCATTGGAAAATGCTTGAATGAAGAAACCTGTCTTTCAAGGGTACCATAAACCCAACGACACTGTCCCTTTGAGATATCGAAAAATATTCTTTGCAGCTTTTAGATGGGGTTCCCTGGGATTCGACTGATACCTGGCACAATTGAAAAAACAAAGAACATAATGTCAGGTCTACTAGCAGTTAAGTATATTAATGAACCAATCATGCTCATGTACAATCTAATATCAACAACAAATTTATCCAATGAAGGCCCTAAACGTGTGCTAACAACCATTGGTACATGAAATTTTGAACTATTTGTCATTCCAAATTTCTCAAGCAGATTATGAGAGTAGTTCTCGTGATTGATGAAAATTCCATCCCTACTTTGAAAAAATCAATCCCATAAAATTATTGATTTTACCCATCATACTCATCTCGAATTGACTTTTCATCATATGCTAAAATTCACTAGATAATGAAGGGTCAACCAAACCAAAAATAATATCATCTACATAAATTTGAACAAGCATCAAGTGATCCCCCACTTTCTTTCAAAATAGAGTGGGATCAACAGATCCTTGTTTAAATTTCGAGAGTTTCAAGAAATTAGTAAGAGTTGCATACCATGCTCGAGGTGCTTGTTTTAATCCATAAACAGCATTATCGAGAATATAGCATTGATCAGGAGATTTATCATTTACAAAACCTGGTGGTTGTTCAATATAAACAGTTTCTTCTAAGACTCCATTTAGAAAAGTGCACTTGACATCCATCTGATAAACATCAAAGTCTTTGTTTACTGCATAAGTAAGAAATATTCGAACAACCTTGAGTCTCACGACAGGGGAAAAGGTTTCATCATAGTCAATACTTTCTTGTTGTGAATATCCCTTAACAACCAACCTTGCTTTGTTTTGATCCACATTTCCTTCTTTGTCAGTTTTAATTTTAAAAATCCATTTTAAGCCTATAACTGATACATCATCAGGTTTTGGAACTAGCCTCCAAACCTTGTTTCTTTCAAATTCAGCAAGTTCAGATTGTGTGGAAACAATCCAATCATGATCTTCCGAATCAACCTCGACTAATTTCGGTTCTATTTTTTAGATAAAAACATTAAACATGCAAATTTCTTGATGCACATTTAGTACCTCGTTTTTAGCACGAAGCTGAGCTCTTGTCAAAATGCCAGATTTAGGATCACCAAGAACTTGTTCTTTAGGATGATTTCGTGTCCATTTTTCCATAAGTGGAAATGCATTATCGAAACCCAAAGGTACATCTTTGAACATTTCATTCGGTTCAGAACCTTCACCTGCAGTAACACACTATCAGTCACATCATGAAAAACATCAGTTTGTTCATTTGAATTAGTAGGTATAAATCCAGTTTGCGCCCCTCAACAATTGGATTGATATTTTGATGTTCCCCATCGACAATAGTAGTCAAACATCCTTGCTCCCCCTTGACATCAGTAGTCAAGCATCCATGATCCCCTTCGACATCATCATGTGAATTCAAGTGCTCCCCTCCACTTTATCACCTTGCAACACTGGTTGACTTTCGACATGAATTGAAGAGTTTGTTGTTGAATGTGAAACAACATCTTCCTGATTGATTGTTGAATCATCTGGATGTTTCGATACCTCAAGAATATTATTATCATTAGCATGAAGTTTTGCATATATTGCCCTATCAAGAACACCATAAATTAAGTCATAATCAAAATCGAAAGAATTGGCAATTTTTGACTCATCATTTGTTTCTATAAGGACTGGCTTTTATTCAAATGTCTTTTCGACACGCTTAACATAGTAATCATCAAAAGTTAGATTGAAAGTTTCTTCAATCTTCCTTGTTCGCTTGTTCAACACCCAATATGCGATGGAATTTATTGAATATCCCAAGAATATTCCCTCATCAGCCTTGGACTTTTCTTGTTGAGAGTCTCAACAGTTGAAGTTCCACAAAGGTCAATGTGAAGAAGTTCCAGAGTTTCAATGATCTTTGAATCGATGACTATTGGATGACCTTGATGATGTTGCTTCCCCTGTTCACATGCTACACATAACGAATCATTATCAAATCTTAAAAAAGGTAAGCCTCGAACAAGATCATTTACCACCAATTTGTTTAGATATTCAGAATTTAGATGAGATAGTCTTCGATACCACAGTCATCTCAAATAAGACAACGCCTTCGAAATTAAGCAAACAGAGGGTACACCAAAAATTGGCTTGATGTCGAGAGTGAACATATTACCTTTTCTCTTAGACTTGAGCAAAACTTTAATGGTTTCTTTATTCGAAATGACACTACCTTCCTCATCGAAGAGTACTTGATTACCAGTGCCCATAACAAGTTGTGAAACATTTACCAAGTTGTGTTTAATACCTTCGACATATGCCACTCGATTGACTGTGAACTTACCATTTGTAACTTTCCCATAGCCTCTAACCTTGCATATCTGATTATTTCCAAATTTCACAACTCCAACATTCTCCAAACATTGATAATCTCGCAAATTTTCCTTCCAACCTGTCATGTGAAGATAGCAACCACTGTCGATGTACCACTGCTCATCATATTACTCATCACTTAACACCAGCAATCAATTAAAGAATTTAGGTCCCCAAGGCTTTTTGGGTCCTTGGTGATTAGAGTAAAATGCATTATAAAATGATGAACCTAATGCCCAATTTCAAACCTTAGATTTCAAACTATCAATTAAGTCAACTTCTATAGACTTAGGTATCGAAATGAAACTATTCATTGGTTTAGGTTCGACACTGACTTTCCATTTCTCTTCAACAATTCATTTTACTTCAATTTTTGCTTTGGTGATAGCTTTCCATTTTCAAACAGAAGGATTAGATTCCTTTAATGAAGAACTTCCAATTTGAGACTCATTCAAGTAGCTTTTGTAGGCATACTTTATTTCCTCTTGTGAAAACTTCCCTGATTGATATGGCTTTCCTTTTCCTTCAAGTCAATGATTAATATTCTTCGAATCAGTTTTCCCTTTTACAAATGAACCTTTGACTTGTTGCTTCAAATCAGGATTGGGAAAGTGAGGTGGTTTTGGTTTAAATGGTTCATTTCTCTTGCCTTTGACATCCAGCTTTTCGAATTCTCTTTTTGGAAATGATGGTTTCGCATGGTTTTGAAAACAGTTTTGAAAAAGTTTGTTATAACCGACAGATGTTCGATTACAAACTTGTTGTCCATTCGTAAATCGTTTTTAATTTTAAAATAGATGAAAATTCCATTGTTCATTTTGTTTAAAACCATTTCTATGAAAATTGTTTCGTGAAAACCTTGCATTTTGACGATTAGCAACAAAATTCCTTTGGTGTTGGTTTTGAACAAAATTTTCATTTCTTGGTTTTTGAACATTCAGTTTTTTAATTGATTTTTGAACTTTTGAATGACTTTTTAAGAAATCATTTTGTTTTTGAGCGGTTTTGTTCTGAACAAAAGACTTATTTTGTGGAAAAGTATGAACTTGTTTAGTCATTTTCTGACAAGACGATTTTTGTGCAAATGTCTTTGGTTTCTTAAAAGAGTTTTTATTTTCCAATACACCTTGTTTCGAGCTTTTGACATCGAAATTCCTTCTTCTTTTGAAACTTTTTGAATTTATTCATTGAAAATTTGTGTTTTTGTCTTTTGATTTTGAGAAACCGATTCATTTAATTGTTTGTCATCATTTGCTTTTTCTGTCTTAACTTCCCAAGTTATTTTTGGTATTTTCCTTTGAAAAGTAGATGAGTTCTTGTTAAGAATATTTTCAACCGTGCTTTGGTTTGAGAAAAACATTTCTTTCGAAACTCCTTTCTTATCTTCAACAACAGTTTTGTTAATCTCGGGAATCACTTTATCTCCATTGCCT
This sequence comes from Lactuca sativa, assembly GCF_002870075.4. Lineage (NCBI taxonomy): Eukaryota > Viridiplantae > Streptophyta > Magnoliopsida > Asterales > Asteraceae > Lactuca > Lactuca sativa. The sequence goes on along the minus strand of NC_056625.2, from coordinate 173,499,136 downwards.
GCAGTGACAAACACCTGATTGGGAAACACCACATCATCGGTGCATTTGAAACTTGGATAAACAACTGAGTTTGATTCGAGATAATGAGGACCTTTTTCCTTTATCACTTTTTCGAATTTCTCGGTTTCCTCATAAACTTTATGGACAACAACTCTGGGAACAGTTGTTTCGATTGGAACGTCTTCATCATCATTGTCACTATCAGTTTGACTATCTTCGACAATCACACGGTCATAGTCATGAACTTTCGATGTCGATGGTTGATCAGTGTTAACCTATTGAATCATTACAAATTTCTTTACCCTTAGCCATTGAAGTGACATTAATGACAGATAACCGAGAACAATCAACAACTTCTTCCTCCTCAATTTCACTGATATTGTCAGAATTGTCTTTGATATCAGCAAATTTGTGTTGAGAGTTAGATGTAAAATTCTCAGTCTTTTTCAAAATCTTTGTTTGTTCGTTCTTGGTCAAGGTCTCATTCATAATATGAACCAAATCATTAGCATCTAAACATTCATCTATTTTAACAATACCATATGCATATGAATCATTTGGGACTTTGTCTAATTCATAATATTTTTCTCACAATCATAGGATGTTGAGTCTATTTTCTCCCTTTCAAAGACCAAAAAGGGCAATAGCTTCCCATGTTTTTCCTTAATAATGTCATAGGAATGATGTAAATTTGTTACTTTAGCATACAATCTCTTATCTGAATTGCAATAGATGTTATGTTGTTTCATCAAAATACAATTATCAACTCTTACATAATCCCTATCAATAGTAACATTATTCAGTTGCAACTCACGATTGTCTATTCTATTCCTCTTCGACTCCGATTGTTTTTGTTTTCTAGCAGTAAGGATTTTGATTTTTCAGCATCACTACTAACAAAGATAAGCATGTCAATAATGTATGTAATAGTATCATCAAAGTCTGACAAAACAATATCGTATGAACTAAAAGGAATATTAAAGGAGTCGAGAAGATAACTTACCTTCAAAGTCAATGGATACATGTGTGTTCCAGTAGAAATGAAACATTTTTCCTGTCACTTTCTCCTTAACCTGACTTCCCTTTTCATACCTTGATACATCGCTCCATGTGTGGGGTTTCTCATTTCTTCATCATTTGATCAAGATGACCAGATTTGATAGGTACCATCCCCATCACCACCTCCTTTTGCTACAAGCGACATTCCCTTCATTTTGGCTTTCACTACCTCCAACCTTTCGACATAATATGCTTCATCCTTCACTCTATCCTTCTTCTCCTCTTTCTTCCTCAACATGCAGTCAAATGCCATTGATTCGCACCATTGCAGTAGTGACAATAGAAACTAGAATCTTCTTTTAATTTCTTATCAACCTTCTCACCAGTAACCTTACTCTCTTTCTTCTCAACCTTCGACTCTTCTCTAGCATTCTTCCCAGATGATGAGTTTCCTTTGAAATCACTATTTCCTTTGAACTTCGGATTGAATGGCTTCTTAAAGAGCTTCTTAAATTTGTTGTTTGAATAATAAGCCACAACTTCATCTTTCTAATTCATGAGAAAACCTTCCTCACCATAACCATCAACATCAGCATATTCGACTTCAGACTTTTTTCCTGACACCTTCGAAACCAATGCAAGAGGACCTCCCAAATTCAATTTTCCTTCTTCAGCTATTTCGTTGATCTCATTTCATGAGCTTTTAGAACATTATAGAGATCTCCCAAAGAATATTTATCGAAGCTCTGTTGTGTCTTGATCATCAAACTGATGTTTCTCCAATCCATTCAAAGTCCCATCAAGAAGCTGAGATTGTACTCAAGAATAGAAACAATGACTCCATATCGACTGCATTTGAAGATCAACTCGTTAAGACAATCATAATAGAGTTTGATCGTCTCATTCTCTTTCTGCTTGAATTCTCTCAATTCGAGCAAGCATTGCTTCACTGAACTCTTCTTAGTTTTCTCATTTCCTTGATATTTCTCTTTCAAAGTATCCCATATCTCCTTTGTTGATTTGCAACCATGTATGTAATTGTAAACCACAGGAGGAAGAGCATCACAAAATTCTCGCAAACATCACCTGTCATTTGCTTTTTGTTTGTCTGTTTGCACTGCAACATCAAGAGCAGAACCAGCCGCTCCAACTTGTTCTAGCCTATTTGCAGGATGATTTCCACCAGTAATACAACACCACAAATCTTCACCAATCCTATTGATATAATTTTCCATTCTATCAGCCCATTGCTCGTAATATTCAGGAATCAGCATCAGGATTTCGGTTGAAGAACTGAGAAGATGAGAGAAACCAGTCATTGTGTTCATGTTGAAGTTCGCCATTGACATACAGATAAAAATGATGAAAAACTTCGAAAGAAGAATCTAATGAACAAATCTTCCAGAAAACAAACAACGTACACTCGATCTATCAAATGAAATGCAGAATTGAATTAAAACAGTTGATCAGAAAAGAATTTCTAGATCAAAAGTGCATAATATATTTGAATCCAAAAGGAGATTCAAGAACTTTTGAAAACACGAGAATGTCATAAATCAATTGAGAGAATCCTGCTCTGATACCAAATGTAGTTCGTATGAATCAAGTGTAAGAATGAAATCAGAGTATGAATTGATTAAGGAACACAAAACGTAAATAAGATCTGTTTGGCTCTTTTATTTCTTCTGAGAGAGTATACGATATGAAAGAGTAAAGTGTTCTATCAGTTCACAAAGTTACTCTAATATGTTTACTTACCCATATTTATAGGAGTTAACAGAAGCACAAAAAATACATAAGGGCTAACTCACTGAAGCTTCGAAATCTAAACAACCCTTATGAAATACATATAACAAATACATCAAAACAAACTTCGACACAGGACATGACCAAAGAGACTTCGACATATCACAATATATTTTGAACCCTAAACTGTTGGGATGGAATCCCTGTGTATGAAATTTATTTGCAAAGCTTGTATTTTGGGAAATAGATTCCATATGTTATGTCCTTTATGACTGGTTAAAGTCATGAAGACTAAGAGTGTTCATAATGATAATGAAATTAAGAAATTTGGGTTGTATTGTGGTAACAACAATGAGTTTGTAAACTTTGATGAATTTTGTGAAGGTTTTTGTAAAACCGAACTTTAATAATAACTATAGGTCATAATATTTGTACAACCATAGTGATAACATGGTTGATAAAAAGTACGGGTGTTACAAGTGGCATGAGAGCCATAGTTTAAGCGAATTTGATTTGTAATACCTATGCCTAGGCTTAAATAATGAGATGCGTAAAAAGTGATTCCGATGAAGAAATCCTTTTAAAGGGGAATATAATTTTAATTACCCAAAAAATTTTGAGTAGGTGATTTTGTAAAACATGGCTTGTATGGTAGTGAGCGCGATGTGAAAAATCATAAACACAACGCGTCCAATGGTTTAGACGATTTCAAATAGAAGGAGTAAGAGTGTGACACATGGAATAGGGAAAATACTTGTGGAAAAGGGGTATGACATGTGTAAATGGGAACTACTTGAGGCAATGAAGCATAAAATATCTTTTAAGGTCATGAGATTGGTAATAGCATTATGTTTCCAACAAAAGTCTACTGACAATGCTCTTATTGGGTATAGAAGAGGTTTTAGAAAATTTTAAACAAAAAATAAACATCTCGATATGTTTATTTCTATTTTTAAATTAATGTAACATTTTAATATGTATTTAATTTTTTTAAATATAAATAAATAAAAGATGTTGCTTTATGTTAAAGAAGTACTTCATTGATATTTTCAAATTCAATAACCTCGAGCATGTGTTCACACGGACCTATCCCCTAGCTGCTCATATAATTGCAGTTTTATCTATTAAGAGAAATTATTATTTCATAGTTAATGTTAACGACATAATCATTTTCAACACATATCCATTAATTAGCGCAACGCACGAGCATTCTCATTGCTAATTGATTTCATTTCTTTTGTGGTTGAGTCTAAGTTTCAAGTTTATATTAGAAACTCCAAAAAATTTTACTTAGGTTTTAGTTAGTATATCAGAAAGTAGGATGGTGTAATAGAAAGAAGTTTAAAGTAGGATGTTATGTTCGGAATAAGTAGGTTGTTTTTAAAATCATATAAAACACTAAATGATAATTCATTTATCGGTCAATCTGTTCAGTGAACGGGTATTAAGCTAGTTATTGATTGAGTGAATGGGTATGGGTATTAAGCTAGTTAATATTTGGATGCACCTACATTTTATGGTATATATGTTTCTAAAGTTTGAACATCTTCTATAATCAATTTAGGAATTGCGATACTGAATTTGGTTTGATTTTTTGAGAGGATGATACCATGATTCTTTAAAATATTTTTGGGTCTTTGTTTTTCTTTAATTTTGGGGGACAATGTGTTTTTTAAGTTGTTTAATTGAACAAAATAGGGGTAAGCATACAAATATATTAATTCTTAGTATAATGACTTGAAAGGGTAACTAATTATATGTCTATATGTTTTGTACATATTTGGTCACTTAACTTTTTTTATGTATTTTTAACCCTTGAACTTGTTTTTTTGTTTAAAACACACCACTATTACCTGTAATAGCAGGTAAAACCTATTTTGGTTTTTGTGTTCCACCTCCGGCGGCATTTTCGGCGGACCCAAGCTCCTACGACTGGTCCTCTTCTCCGGCGACATTTCCATTTTTTTGTTTAAATCTTCTCCATAGTTAAATCACATAAAAATAACTTTAAAAATGTTTCTTTAATCTTGTTTCTTCTCTTTTGTAGCATGTATGCCCCAGTTCAAGATGTTCATATCCAATATAAGCAAAAGGAAACCCACATTTCGTATGCGACACTAGGGTTCTTGTAAAACCCTACAAATCGCAACAGATTTTCGATCAAGATAAACTGAAATCGTTAATCACAGAAATCGTTAACAGATATCGATCACACAATTAGTTCCAATCTGATTGATCAATCATACACGGGATTTGAAAAATAGCGAACACGATGATAGGAATGAACCCTAAAATCATTGCTACAAAAAAAAAATCAGACCAGAAATAGAAATCATTTGATGATAATGAAGTATAAAGATGAATCGATATTGTAGGTAAGATTAATTTTGGATCCCTCAAACAAATACAGTGAATAGGTACGATACTTTGAAGAACAGATGAAATAAACATGGATGCTATGAACAATTAGATACATCTCTTTCCATTTAATTTCTCATAATATTGAGAATTAATAAGGATTCCAAAAAAATAGTGAATAAACAAATAATCAGTGAGTCAATGAATGAAGAATGGCAGATTCAACATATTTGATTAATGAAAAGAATAAGAAATTTTAGGTTTTGTTGTTACCATTTCTGTGTTTTAGAAGAAATACTCTAAGGTGAGTTACAAATTAAGAACAATGTTAGAATTTTGTTGTTTATTGAATTTCTTCTATCATGCATAAATAAGAGAAAGATTTAACAAGAACATTTGCCAAGAACTCACCAGAACAATCATTTGACCGGAAAATCATGTTTGGCATGAAACAACACCGGAAACTGATAAAACCCACTATTACCGATCATATTGGTATAATAGACACGTTTCAACAAGTTCAAGGGATAATAAAGCATGAAAAATAATTTAATGACCAAATGTGACCAAAAGTTAAAATATGTTACCTTCTCAAGTCATTATCCCTTAATTCTGTAAAGAGTAAATTATAGGAATGGTCCCTATGGTTTAGGGTAATTTACACATTTGGTCCCTAACTTAATTTTTTTACTCGGAAAGTCCATATTGTTTGTTTTTGTTATGCATTTGGTCCCTGTCTTAACTAAAAAGACTATTTTGCCTTTGATTTTCTAATTTATTTAACTAAACACACCCCCAACCTCACCCATTCACATTAACTTACCTACCTCACCATTTTTCTCTATTTAAATAATAGCCTTTTTATGTAAGATATGGACCAAGCGTGTAACAAAAACAAACTGTAGGGACCAAACGTGTAACAAAATAATACAGTAGGGACCTTCCAAGTTAAAAAAATGATTTAGGGACCAAACATGCAAATTACCCCAAACCATAGGGACCATTCTAATTTACTCTTCTTTAAATGTCTTGCAATTTTTCACTTGATACAGACATAAATGCTAATTGCTATCGACTAATGTGCATTTTTTTTAAACAGCTAATTTTATGCTAACTATTTCGATGAACAAACAAAAAGTCACGGAAGCTTATATCTGATTTATTAGGGGTGAGCATGGTGCGGTTTGATGCGGTTTTAAGGCCAAACCGAACCGCAAACCGTATGGTGCGGTTTTTGCATTCTTAAAACAGTTGGGTGCGGTTTTGCAATGGTTCGGTTTTACGGTTTTTAAATATGGTTTCGGTTTGTATCGGTGCGGTTTCGGTTTTAAACCATGTCTAAACTTTGATGCAGTTTTTTTATGTTTATTGGTACGGTTTTTTAAAAGCGTAAGAACATGTGACTATTCTCACAAACTAATTAATAATCGAAGGTTTGTTAACTTTGTCTTAATTTGTTACAATCTTATTACACATATCGATTAGCGTTTGGTTAACAATAGAAAATTTGTTTTGCACCCCATATAGTCTTACACAAAAACAAAGTAAACATATAATAAATATGTTATCGTTTATAAGTATTTTAAATAGCATGTATATAATATATATTAACTGATTTATTAATATACATGCTTGCGGTGCGGTTCGGTTTTTGCGGACCGGTTTTTTGGATAAAAACTGCACCGCACCGTTGACCTTCGGTTTTTGCAAAACTTAAATCCGCACCACTGGTTTTTACATCGGTTTTGGTTTTTCGGTTGCGGTTTATTGCGGTTTTACCGGTTTTTCTTTAGTCGGTTCGGTCTTTGCTCACCCCTATGATTTATCTTTCTATGCTCAAGTACTATAATGTTTAATAAATTATTTTGTTTTGAACATGTTTCCTCATCCACGATCGATCACGTGCTAAAATAAAAATAAATGTTTTTTTTTCTAAATTCTTGTTTTAAAAAAAATTGTTAAATTGTTTCATTGAAGTTAATTGTATCATAACCATCTATGAGTGTGAGATGTTTATTGGCATTTCGTTTTTCGCTCTAGATATGAAAATCATAAAAATCAACCATGCTAATGCGGTTTTAGGATGAATGAACTCTCATGTGAGATGAGATTACGATTATTGAATGACAAATAACAGTAATTACTGGAGGGTATGGGTATGTATCATGTGTTTGAGATGCAAGAGAAGCACGATAGAGCTCAATGATAGTTTAATGATTTGGACTACAATGAATATACTAGTGATGTTCGTACATATATTAAGATGCTTGTAGTAAGATTTGTTTATGATTTAATGACACCGTTCAAAAAGTTTATAAATCTGAAAAAAAAAATTAGGTCTATATATAGTGTTTAATTATTTTAGACTAGTTAGGTTGTAAAAAGTGTTGTTATATTTGTCATCACGACACTTTAATTTTTTGACTGGCAGGTTATTTTTGTTACAATACAAGCTCAATATGTTATAGCAGTATAATTATTTAAAATTACATTTTCCAAAAATTTTGTCAAAAGTGGCATGCAAAGCTCTCTCTCTCTCTCTCTCTCTCTCTCTCTCTCTCTCTCTCTCTCTCTCTCTCTCATGCCCGCCATGGTAGGGCGGTGTTTGTTGAGCACGTCATGGTGATTGTCGAGCCCACTACCCCAACACTATAAGAAATACAGTCTTTATTGGTGCCACTATTAGTCACTATTAGCGGTGACATTAAGCAAACGCGTTGTGAGTCGCCTTTAATGCTCATATCGCCGCTAATGCTTATGGTACGGACATTGTGTGTTTTGTCCTTGGTTAATCTAGGTCGTTGATAGGTTAGAATAATCTAGCGGCTAGTGTTCAACCATGTATTTAATGCTCTAGAAAGAGGTAGCGGGAACTTTTTCCTTTTTCACCGGCAGTGCATTTATAATGTCACCCCTAGTGATCTAAAGTAAAAACGCCTTTTGCAGCTTCACTTCTCACTTGCTGGATCGATTGCAATCCCAACCACCGGCGAGGAAAACTATAGTCTGATAGCGACAACAAAAGGATCGAACATCGGCATATGTTGATAGTTTGATATATTGATAATTGTTAGTTTGATAGTATGGTGGTTGGTTAAACTTATAAGTTTATGTTGTTATTTATTTTGTAGTTGGAGAATCTTCGAGCAATGCTTAGTTACCCATATTGTAGTGCAACACTTCAAGTGTGGCTTCAATTGTTGCCACTAACAAATGATATTTGGGAATTAAGTGGAACCAAGATGATGACACGTCCGATTAGTTTATGTTTTATTAGACTTTGTATGAGATATAACTTTATAACACTTTTGGTACTTATAATTTGGCATGTTAACTTCATAAAGTTTAAAGCACTTTTAATTATGCAATTAGTGTTTCATGTTTTTGATATTTTGTATTGGTTTTTTCTACATCAGAAAGGTGCTATTTTTTTTAATATAGTATCAGTGACGATATTTTATATTAGGGAGCTGATACATACGCAACAATTTTTTTCCATACACAACAATTGGTGCTTTAAAATGTTGTATTGTACAATTATATAATGCATAAATTATTGTGTATAGTAAAAAATTGTTGTGTAGGGATCACTTTCCTTTATATTAGTGGCAACACTTGGTATTAGTAGCAGCACATAGTACTAGTGACGATAACTTGAGCAATAGCATCAGCGACGACGCATTTTTAGCGATTGCCGTCGGTAAAAATATTGGCAGCAACATATCAGAATTTTATCGACGATAAGTATCGTCCATAAAAACCTTTTTTTGTAGTGCAAGGCTTGGAACAAGTGATGGTTTGTTATCATTAGATCAAACGGTGTGGGTGTGAACTAGAACACAGCCCAGAAACACAACACCCTACGTGTGGTTTAGGTGAGGGGTTTCTTCGTGCGGAATAGCGTTTTGCACTCTATCTCCTTTTCTGATTGGCCTATAGCTAGAAAATGTTATATATTTTTTTTCTTTGTTTACTTCTTATAATATATAATTAAATTATATACGTACTAAAAAATTATAAAAAAATATATCAAAATTTATGGTTTTTAATTCTTTATAAAAAGAATAATATTGGTATAGAATATATTTTTTTTGAAAAAATAAAAAGAAATTTTTCTGAGTTTTGAAGATTGATGTTCCCAAATGAAATACTAAAAAATAAAAGCAAAGACAAGTATACCCTTCACTTTTATATAAATAATTTTTATTTTTAAATCTACATATTTCTCTAAATACATCACGACCCTTTACGATGGTCAAATAAAAGTATAACTGAAGTTCTTTAACTTTTTGTACTTAAAAGCTTAAACAATCTATAAATAAAACGACAAAACGTAATTATTATTTGATAATATTATTTTACAAAAATAATATGGTCTATTAGAATTTTTAACAATAATATATTTGAATCTCATTTTATTATTATGAGGAGAAGCTAAAATCATGGGATATCCTCGAAGACTCACGTGACATTGTTTCCATGAAACATGCGTAATTAATTTATTTTCCCTTGTCTTGAATTAGGCGAGTAATTTCCTGGCACGTGTTATGTCGCTTCAGAGAGGGAACACACATGTGACTGCGCATTCTGATGTTTATGATCCTAACTCCTTTTGACCCGTATCAACTCAATTTTACAATTAACTTTGGGTAATGTTATATACCACACTTGTATAAATATATAAATATTCAAATCATATAAGTTGTAAACGAAATGAACGTTCAACGAACTGTTTATTAACTATTTAGCAGAGAGTTCGTTTATGTATTAAATGAACGAACATGAACATAAATTCTCGTAATTAAATGAACGAACATGAACAATGATCTCGTTTATTCAATTATGTTTATAAACGTTCGTTTATGTTGGTCATTTAAATTCGTTTATGTTCGTTCATATAAATTCTTTTTATGTTCATATATATATATATATATATATATATATATATATATATATATATATATATATATATATATATATATATATATATATATATATATATATATTTGATTACATTACTATATTATATGTTCATATATGTTTGATTATGTTTATTTATCTTTGTTCATTTATGTTTGTTATATTTGTTTAGCATATTTACGAACATAAATGAACGAACATGCATGGGGGCTTAGAAGGGGGGCAAAGTGGGCAGCTGCACAGGGCCCAATTTTTTTCATTATATATTTTTATGTTAAAATACAAAATTATAATAAAGATAAGGACCCTTTTTTCTTGTTCGTCCTGGGCCCTTAAGAATATTTTATTTTTCAGGACCGGCCATGCGAACATGTACATGAAATCTCGTTCATTTATCCGTTTGTGTATGGCTAACTTAAAAGAACGAATAGGTATTGACGAAATCTTCAACTCTCGTTTAGATTGTTTTTCCTGACAATGACCGATTCCATTTTCGGCTTCTGATTCGTATACTACTACATTGAAATATTAGAAAAATCATAACTTCCTTTCACGAAGTCAGATTTAGGTGTTCTTTATATGTAGAGAATCTTTGTCACATATATTATAACTTCGGTTAAAATTATTTTTCTTAATAAATCTTCTATCAAAATATCATTTTATCGTTTATTTGACTATCTCGTAAATATGGGTGTTACACACAAATAGGTGTGTGTCTATATATTTTTTATAAAATAGATGTCTTTATACATTTTATAATGTGCTTGAATACAAATGCATTTATTATAAAATCAGTGTTTATATATATATATATATATATATATATATATATATATATATATATATATATATATATATATATATATATATATATATATATATATATATATATATATATATGTGAGGGGGGGGGGGGGGGGGGGTTGTGTGTGTATGTGTGTGTTTACTTTGAAATAAATGTTTGTATATATTTTTTTCTAAATATGTTTTTGTATATAAATATATTTATAATAAAATATGTGTTTTTATACATTTTTTTTATAAAATCGGATTTGTATATATTTATATACTTAATAAATACCTATTTTATAAATAGGTATTTCGTATACAATTTTTTTTTAAGTTTTTATATAAAAAATATACTATTTTTATGTGAAAATATGTTTCATTTGTATACATATGATTTTATAAAGAAAAAACATATTCGAAACAAAATTTTGATAAAAAAAATTGTAAAAAAAAAAAAAAAAAAAAAAAAAAAAAAAAAAAACTAAAGTTGCGATAAATTCATAACAAAATTGTGAAATCTAGGCAAAAATGGTAAATTTGTGACCAAATTTGTAATAAAATTTAAAATATAAGTCAAAAGTGTAATTTTTGGATTAAATTTGTAATAAAATTTTAAATTTGGGCCAAAAGTGTAATTTTCGAAAGTTAGATGAGCTGTTGACCAGGTAAAAATGTCAAATTGAATATAATAACCGGTTTTAGAACTTAATTGAATATAAAGAAAAAGATATAATGATTAAATCGATTATGATGTCAATGTGTAAGGACTTTTTGCACTTTTTTTTTCATTTACTGCTACAACTTTGTGAGTTTTTTAAGAAGCCATTGTTGGTTTAAATTCACAAAATTGTTGGTTATAATGGTGTTTGTAAAAAATGATATCTTTTAATAGCAAAAAGTTACAAAAATTAAAAAAATAATAATAATTTAAAACTACACCTACTTGGTAAATATTTTTAAAACTATAAAAATTTGATAAATTTTGAGAAAATTACAAAATTAGCCAATTTCCTTAATTACTTTGCAAAAATAGCAAAAAATCCAACATTACAAAAATAACTCAAAGAATCACAAATAGATTAAGTCCATCTGCGATTTTACCTGTTGAATTGCGAATGTATAAGTTGCTAAAGCAAAGGCACACATAATGAGTTGTATGTTCGCATAATGAGTCCATCTATGACCACTTGCGATTTACCCTTTTTTAGGGTATAAAAACATAAATTTTTTTTGCTTTCATTTTCCAAAGTTTTTCTTGAAAGAACTCTCTCTGGAGGCGAAAATCGGCACTTGGACAATCCCGACAATATGGTAAGATCTTTACTCATTTGTGTTTTAATCATCATTTATGAAGTTTAAGCTTCGTTTATTTACGATTTATCCGGAAAAAGTTTGAAAAAAACAAAAATCGAAGGTGTTGCCCCTTCGATTTTCTTAGATGTATGTGTTATATTTAATATTTAGAGGATTTCATAAGTAGCCTTGAGGTTTTGATAGAATTTCATACTTGGATCTATGATTATACAAGTGCATGATGCGTAAATCGTGCATTGTGAGGTTGTACATTTGGTATTTTTGTATTAATATGTTATATAAATGTGTTAATACAACAAGATGATTTTTTTATATATAAAAATGATTTTTTGATGCTTCTTGATGTTGTACATTTGCATCTGTGAAGTTGTATATTTGGTTTTCAAAGAGTATATAAAAAGTATTATGCAATTTAGACAAATATCATTTATATGTTATAAAATAGCATTTTTGATGCTATTATTATGTTATAAATATTCATCTTTTTGATGTTGCTATAAATATGCATATATTTGTATTATAGAAATATGGTTTATATACATTCGGTTTATTTATCAAGAAACATATTATACGAAGCAATTGTGATGTCGTTATAAATAAACATTTGGTTTATTTGTAATTCTAATTGCCGATGTTGTGTAAATCTAATAGTTTCTATTTAGATTGTTGCATTTTTGTTATAATAATTTGTTTTTATGACAGTTTGTTAATATTTAGTATAGTCACAACTAATAACTTACTTTCCTTTAATGTTTTATACCCTTCTAACATCTTGTTGTATTTCAACATGATTCTAAAAATCTTAATGTTAAAGTTGTGGTAAATCTAAAAGGATCGGGATGTAATATATGGGAAGCATTTAAAGTATTGAAGGGTGTCCGACGAGAAACATTTAGAAGAATTAGTTTTGGTTTTTTGTTGGACGTCCCTCACTTACAAGGGGACGGCTTGCTATTTCATAAAATTGTTCTTTATCTGATACGACTATTTTGTGTAGTTGGTCTAGTGATGTTGAACTATGATTTGTAGACACTTATGTGCTTTGGAGGGACATTACAAACATGTCATTTATTGTTGTCATGAAGCCTACTATAAATTTACTTTCAGTGAAAAAATTATCTCATCTACTATATATTAGTTCTTCATATATTACTTTTAAAAATTTACTCTCTTTATTTCGCTCACAATGACTTCAAAACCCTATACCTCTGAGGAGTACTTGATTTTAAGTCCTGCATATATTCATGTGTATGAGACGAGCAAGTTGAATGATCCAGTGTTTTGGACTCGTTTAACCTATATCTTCAATGTTGAAACTCAAACAACTGTAGAAAACCATTGTGACAACCTAGATATCACAGCAAAATGGTATGAAATGAAAACAGAAATTCTATTATTCAACGATCTTTATACCAAAAATGATGACACTCGTTTAAATGTTACTTAGGAGGTCATTTTGAAAGCTGCTAAAGAGGAATACAAATCAATAAGTGCGGGTTGGAATTCTAGTATAAAGTTCATTGGAATATTTTGAAATATGTCCAGTTTATTTAATGTCTATTTCTTTCTATTAGGTTTTTATTTGGTTATTTATATGTACTTCGTCTGTATTAGGTTTTTAATATGTACTTCGTCTATTTTAGGTTATTTATGAAAAAAAAATTGGGCTATTTTCTAATTTATTTCATGAAAAATTAATAATAAAACCTTACAAATAACAATTCCATGAAGCATTATACATAAAACAATACAAATATGAAATTTGCATAATAAAAGAGCCCTCTACATGAAATATCGATTATTTTTAACGACATTCCAAACGTCCTCATACTTGAAGTCACGCCTTCATGCTCCAAAATGTAAAAATCTTTAACAATATCCAAAAGCTATTCGGCGTCAGCATAATAAGTTTTGGTATATTTAACATAATTATACTATCGATTGGACCATATGACTTCTCCTTTTACATCCATCCATTTACTGACAATATCTGATTGTAGCTAGTGTTATCCTTCTCCCATCTCATGGTTGAACAATGATGTTATGCGGGTCCATTCATCACCTATTAGACAATGCGGGGGAGTTAGTGGCGTTACACCCTCCTGACCACTAATCCAACATCATGTTACAACCTACATCATGCTTGTCATCCATGGTCATGGAGAATTGGAAGCAACTACTTCATTCGAAGAAGTTGCTACATTGGATGACATCTTTGAATATGGGTGTTCATTTCCTAGAGATTATACATCTATTTATATTTAAAAAAGGAGTTAAAAAGGACTTGACCAGTCTTGTGGAATCTCTATGTACTACAATGACTTATCATGTCAAACAATAATCTATGTATAGTCATTTCCAACTTTGAATTTGAAATGACTGACTTTTGGACTATGATTTGCATGTTACTACAGTGACTTGTCATGTCAAATAGTCATCTATAAATTCCAACTGTGACTACGAAATGGTTGCCTTTGGACTATGATTTTGCAGATTACTAGGATGTATAAATACGACATCTATGATCTTTTTCTTATTAAAAATACTATATATTCTCAACTTTATTATGAGTTCATCCTCAAAGTTTGAAATTTGCTCATGCGACGAAGTAGAATGTTACTATTGTGATCCAATCGACCCCTTTGTTGCACCCTCTTTGAAAGGCCGATATATGGCGGATGAAACTTTTCAAGATTTGAAAAGGACTAAAGAAAAACAAAGAGGCATCTCGGGTTCTCAGTGAACATCATGAAGTTAGCATCAGAATGTAAAGAAGATCAAGAATGGATAGAGATTAATAAAAAGAAAATAAAAGAGCATGAAGAATGGATCAAAAAGACGACGAAGACTATCAAAATGACTGAAAATGGCTTGTTGACAAGGACGCAGAGGTGATACATCTTAGGGTGCAAAAGGATCGTTTCGAAGATAAAATGAGAATTAGGGATGAATATATAACAATCAAGAAAGAGAACTACCCATTGCAGTCCCCTGAGGTTAATGATTAGTTAAAAAATATTGTAAAATTATCATGTCTTGGGTTTGGTATATGTATTTTTTTTAGTATAATATGTTTATTTATTGTTAATTTCCAAGTATTTTTAAAAATCATGTACAAAAATTCATGAGTTCATCCTCAAAGTTCGAAATTTGCTCATGCGACGAAGTAGAATGTTACTATTGTGATCCAGTCGACCCCTTTGTTTCACCCTCTTTGAAAGGCACATATATGTCGAATGAAACTTTTCAAGATTTTAAAAGGACTAAATAACAACAAAAACATGATAAAGAGTCGTCTCGGGTTCTCAGTGAACGTCGTGAAGTTATTGCATCAGAATGCAAACAAGCTCGGGAATGGATACAGATTAATAAAAAGAAAATCAAAGAGCATGAAGAATTGATCAAAAAGACTAAGAAGATTATCAAAATGACTGAAAATGGTTTGTTGACAAGGATGCAGAGATGATACATCTTAGGGTGCAAAAGGATCGTTTCGAAGATAAAATGAGAATTAGGGATGAATATATAACAATCAAGATAGAGAAGTACTCATTGCAGTTCCCTGAGGTTAATTATTAGTTAAAAATTTGTTGTAAGATTATCATGTATTGGGTTTGCTATATGTATTTTTTTGAGTTTGATATGTTTGTTTACCGTTAATTTCCAAGTATTTTTAAAAATCATGTACAAAACTTCATTTACTCTTATGATTTTAAAACCAAATTACAATATAAAAGCATAAGAACAACATCTTAGAAAATTAATAAAATCATTACAATATAAAATAAATTAACAACTCTTCAATTTAAGATAGTTTTAATTCATAATTAGCGTTATAGCTCTATGAATAACTTGCAGAAGCCCAATATTAATTGTCGTCTCCTTAGTAGGAATTTTCATGCGACTTGCTCCACTACCAGATGCCCTTCGAGCACAATTGTTTCTCATGTGTCCTGCTTGACCACATGTAGAACACTCTTTTCTTTTTGGACCCACGTCTTGGGGTGGATTGCGTTCTATGTTTGTTGGCCTACCTGGCTGACGTTTATCCATTATAAGTGGCCTAACAGTCATCAAACCATCGGGGATCTCCCATTCAGATGGCTTTGGAAAAGGGTTCACTGATTCCTCATATGTTTTCCTCAATGTTTCGGTATGGTAAACTTTTAATACATACAACGAGCAATCTTGGTATTTGTTGACTGTTATCACTCTTTTGACATGACCACAAGGTATGCAATCAAGTTGCCAATACCCACATGTACAGGTCATTTGTTGGAAATCAAAAATGACGTTTTGTCTCCCCTTTTTGACCTTTCATTTTTTACATGAGATCATGCGAACATCCCAATTAGTAAAAGTATCTTTATTTCGTTTTACAATCTCATTGGTCCAAGGGGTGAGTGTTGTTGTTGCTTTCGCTAAAAAAAGAGAAAATGACACAGTTAATCAAAATATGTTCTTCAAATAAAACTTCATTTGCTTGATTCAATTCAAATAAGCTCCTGCATCGAATCATTAAATGACATTAAGTTCTTGTAATCATTACCAATAATGTCCAACACTCCTTGTAAGCTCGAGCATATGAACATCTAATATTTGATTACACTAATTAGCTCTACTTGAAACCAATTAGGTGCTTGTTACCAACATCAAATCATAAAACATATATGAATTTTACAATTTGACTAACTAGAATAATAAAAACCCTAATTCCATTGATCAAGTGAAATTGAGTGCAAATCAAACATATGATAAAGATCAAATCAAAGATTACTAAATGATAAACATGAAATCTAGTGCAAATTACAATCTAAAAAACAAACACAATAGAATCAAGAACCGGAAATGATAAAAAAAGTTAACCACACATGGCTAAATCGAAACATAAATTTAACAAGTTTTTATCTTCAAACAAACTTACAAAATCCAAATAAAAGTGTTTCCAAAATGCTAAGTGAAGATATGATCTCCCAAAAACCGCCCCTTGAAGTCTCTGATCGAAGTCCCCTTGAAGGATCCCAGAAAACTCCTTTTAATCGGAAGTTGCAAGTCAAAAGAAACTATCAGACCTCGTTACTGGGCCCATGTAACATATGCATTGTCATTACAAGGCCGTGTAATGGTCCTGAAGTGCTAAATGCTTCAAAAGCACGCCCGTGTAACGTATGCCTTGCGAAAGCGCGGGCCTTGTAATAGACTCCAAAATGGCCAATTTCCGATTTTCCAATTTCTTGTATTTAGCTCTGAAAATTCTAAAACTTCACCGAGAGCTTCCCTCGAACATCCTAAGCATGCTCCAATCTTTAAATCACCCTGAAACATCCACGAAATGGTGAAAAGTAGATTGATCCTCGAAAATGTCCCAAAATGTAAGATGCATGTAAAGTTATACTAAAATGCAATGTAATGCTATGAATAAACATGATGTAGGCCTATGAAAAGGTGCAACTTATGCACCTAACAAATCTCTCCAAGCTTAAATGTTTTCTTGTCCTTAGAAAAAAACAAGAATCAACCTTGGAAAAGATGAATGTAATGCAAACATAGAAATAAAAAGAAAGAATGCCTCAAGTTATTTATCCTGACAACATAATCATGATTAAAGAGTAGTCAACATATACCCTATATACACGCAAATGTACTGCATTCCAAATCATGATAGTAGGAGGCATGTAACACAAAGATTTGCTAATCACTCATCTTAATTGCATAGAACCATAGTATAAGGCATCTCCTAGTAATTTTTATTGACAAGGGAGGTACATCTCAATCTATAGGGCGTACTCACGGAAGCACTCAACTCGTGTACGCACTGATTTCACAGGATGTGTGAACTCACTCCTATCAAAGAATCTATAATTGTTTTTTAAGGTGGAGGGTACTCAAGCGTCGGTAAGGCATATCTCATTCTTCTTAGTCTTCTATCCATGCTCTTCAACAGCTTGCGGGTGTACAATCTCCATATCCTCTTCCAAATCCCATCTCAACTCTTGACAGTCCATAATAGGAGATAAATCCATAACCATAACAAGGGCACAAAAGAAATATATACAATACCAAACATACAAAGCAAACAATGTAGAACCGTATAACATGGTTGTTGGCTTCAAAATAAACTATCAATGCTAAACAAGCCAACAAAATTAAACACAAACAATTTTCCCGTGAAAACATCATCATGACAAATCTGGAAAGGCTTGGTTCGGTTCTTTTTTTTGTGGTTTTATTTTTTATTTTTTCTACGAGAAAGCAGCATGAATACGTACAAAAACTCAACTTAACTACTTACAAAAGAAATGAAAAACTAACATAAGCTAAAACTTTTTTTACAAAAACTTAAACACAAAACTTGATAAATTAATTTTTGAAGAACTCTTTTATAGATGGCATACACTTGTAAAAGTTTGACTTTAAAATCCGCCATTTTGATAAATTCGTGACTTTGAATTTAAGAAACAACTTGGTTCAAAATAGCAATAAACTTCTAAATGTTTGCAATTAGTAAACTTAATGAAAACGACAAACAACATTAACAACTATATTTTAGATAAATTGACTTGACTTCGAAATACACAAAGATAAGTATTGAAAAGGCTGCATAAATCCTATTTTTTTCATTTTTTTATTTCTTATATATATATATATATATATATATATATATATATATATATATATATATATATATATATATATATATATATTTGAACCAAGCGAAGAAAATATATAATTCAACAAAATGTTCAATTAGTCTAAACTAAATAATACAAAACAAATCAAAAACAAACATATACACAAATGATTAACAACATATAACTAAGAATGAAACTAGAAAACCAAATGAACTTTTGCGCACTCTCATGCCTTATCGATTCACACAATGACGTACCCACGAGTATTTTAAAACGCCCTATATTTGATTATCACCTGTTGTGACCCAGATTATTTAAGAGGAGTTGTTTTTCATAAAACACATCAATGCACCGCCACTAAGTGAATTAGTAAATAAGTATGTCCTCAATAGTTCTAAAGTTTCACAATTTAGTGATACTACATGCATAGAGGGTATAAGTAGACAAAACTTTGAATTTGACCGTGTATTGTGACAAAAAGTTAAAGGCGTTTTAGAGACGAGAAGAAAGAGGAGAGAAAAATGCATGAAAATGACCCTAAAAACCTAAATGAGAAGGAAAAATATTTTTATATTTTTATGTTTTGTAAATTTTTATGCATTTCTTTTATATTTTTTTAAAATGCAATGGAATTTACCCCTCCCCAAGCTTAAAATGATGCATCCTCCTCGATGCTTTGGAAGAGAATGGGACCGACTACTGAGAAGGATCATAATGTGGGTGATGAGGTGGATATTGTGGAGGATATTATAAAGGGTATTATGGAGTGTCGGTTGGCGGTCTAAAAAATCAAATGCACACCAATTGAATTTTTAAGCAAAATATTAACGGTTAAAGATATGAAAAGAATTTACTGAATCGTTCTTGGAACCTTGCAATTATGGTGAAACTTCAACCTCCCCAAGCTTTCTGCAAGATATTTTAGGAACCCGAGATTCATTTTTTAGGTATAAAACATGCTTAGAACTATTTGGAAGATTGAAAAGTTGAAAACTACCAAAAACAAAGATTTAAAAGTAAGGAAGAAAATACTCCCGGGTTGCCTCCCAATTAGTTGCCCTTGTTTTAAGTCAATGGCTCGAATTTGTCCCATGAGATGCATCAATTTAAGTATGTGGGGTTCTCCAACACATCAACCTTTTCACCACCTCCCTTAATGAGACATTCGACTTCTTTTTAGCTCTCCTTTTGCGTATGAACCGAGAGTGACTCAAACCTTTGATGTCAAGAATTATCCACTCCATCCTTTGTGTATTTGTTAAATAAAGTTATCAACTCCTTCCATTCCTTATTTGATAGTTTGTTTGAGTCGATGACCGGTTGGGTATTCTTCCTGAGATGTGCATTCTTCAAAGGGCCTGGGAGATTTTTCAATTCTGGTTCTTGTGCTTGTTCCACCGGTAGGGTAAAGTTGGATTTGGTGGTAGGTAACTCGACTTCTCTTCCATCAACCTCCATGTGCCTGTCATCCATAAATTTCAAAATCTCCAACACCTCCTCGATTATACCAAACTCATTTGCAAGTTCTTTGGTTTTTCCCTTGTTTAATTTTTATGATAAGACTAACTCCAGAAAATCATGGTTAGTCAAGTGTAAGTTCATTTTAGCTAATGGATGGATTGTATTCACAAATTTAACAGATTGAGCATCAAAAGGAACCTTTTTGCTTCATGAATATCAAAGTTGATAACTTTCCTAAATTTCATTGATGGAGTTCCGTTGTAGACATCAATTTTTGTTTTTGAAGTTTTTAGAAAAGGTCTACCTAGAAGTAAGGAACTTGAACTTGGGGAGTCATCATCTCCCATATCAAGAACATAAAAATTGGCCGGGAAAAAAATTCATCAACATGCACTAACACGTCACCGGTCAGCAAGTTGGATGATTACACTAGTTTTGTTCAATGTTCCTACACCAACTGATTTATAAATAGAGTATGGTAGGACAATTATAGATACACCAAGATCGATCATGGCTTGAGGTACATGAAGATTCCCCAATTTGCAAGGCACGGTAAAGAAACTGGGATCCTTGGACTTCGGAGGCAGCCTCTTTTGCAAAAATGTAGATACATTTTCCCTGACTGTTACGGTTTGGTTTTCTTTTAATCTTTCTAGATACGCAAAGATCCTTAAGGAACCTTGCATATCTAGGCACCTGCTTGATGGCTCCGAGGAGTGGGATGTTGATTTCAACACTTCAGAATATTTGCATAATCTCACTCTCATCCATTTCTTTCTTCATGCTCCTTAATCTTTCGAGAAATGGGGCATATATGGCTTTAGATTAAGTGATTATGGGATTCTTTTGGGTTGTTTTCTCTCATTGTTTCTCTTCTTTGTTTGTCGCTTCAGCCATTATTTCTTCTTTCTTCTCCTCTCGATCAATTGGAATTGCCAGACCATAGTAACTCTTTCTGTCTCTTAATGTGATGGCACATACATTGTGCCTTGGGTTCGCTTCAGTTTGGGCAGGTAGCTTTCCTTGAGACTCTAGTTTGCTTACAAAAGTAGCAAGTTATGAAACTTGTTGCTCTAAATTCATTATGCCTTAGGTTCGGTTCACGTTTTGCTCTAAATTATTTATGCTTGTTTGTGTTTCTTCCAAGGACGTGCTTGATGATCCCACTTGTTGTGATGAGTATTGTGGTTGCCTCGGTTGAAAACTATGAAGTGGAAATGATGGGCTTGGCTAAAAATTAACATTGGGTTAGTGTCAATTTGGGTTGCTTCTTGGTTGAAAGTTTCCTTGTTGTTGAATAGAAAATCCTATGTCTTGGACCAGCTCTATATATATTCTTGTAACATCAGGCACATATCAATGGGGTGTCTAACTTAGTTATAAATACCATATGGTGTAACTGCTGGTGGTTGTACACCCTTGTCCTTAGCAAACATCATCACAACTTTAGTCAACTCAGAAAGTTGACTCTCAATTTTTAGGGTTGAAATTTCTTTCACTCTTCTTGGTACATCACTGTACCATTATTCTTCTTGAGTTGTATGCCTGGACTCTTTTGCCATGTTTGTGATAAGAGCTCTGACTTCTGTTGGGGTTTTATCTGCTATTGATCCACCACTGATGTAGTGAGCAATCTTCTCTCCAATGGTGACATCCCTTCAAAAAATATTGCAACAATTGGTACTCTAAAATTCCATGCTTTAGGCATTTTCTACACAACTTCTTGAACCGCTCCCAATAAGTGTGCAAGGCTTCTCCTTTTTATTGTTCTATACCAATAATTTACCTAAGTAAGGCTGAAGCTCTCATTTATGGAAATACTTATCAAAAAACATTTGTGCCAACTCATTCCATGTTGTAAATGACCCTGGTTGCAAGTAATATAACCACTCCTTGGTTGAATCTTGTAAAGCAAAGGGTAATGAACTTAATCTGATTTGGTCTTCAATGACATCATGTGGCTTCATACCCACACAAAACACATGAAATTCTTTAAGGAATTTGTGTGAGTCTTCATTCTCAAGACCACATAATGAGCGCAACAAGTGAATGAGATCAGATTTAAGTTCAAAGTTTATTGTTGCGGGATAATTGATGCACAAAGGTTGTTGGGTAACATCTTGGGTGGCCCATTGTCTAATGGTTTTTCAGGAAGTGGATCTGGAGGACATTGATTTCCTCATGGTTGTCTCCCATGGTAGGAGTAGGGATGAAAGTTTTAGGCTCAGGCAAAGGTGAAGATGGTGGTGTGGAATTTTTGAATGTTGGTGAAGATGTGGTTGAAGGATTTGATGAAGAAGCTTTGAATTGTTGCTTCTTTAGAAGTCTAGCTTGTTTCCTTCTTTATTTCACAGATTTCTCTATCTCCAAATCAATCGGTAAAGGTGTAACTATGCAAAAAGATCTTGGCATAAACAATTAGTACTACCGTATCCCCGACAACAGCGTAAATTGGTTTGATGTGCCAAACCAACAAAGAAAGGGATAAAAGTAATAACAATTTAACACAAGTCACTGCCACTAAATAGTAAATACTAAAGATATTACCAATTTTATAACGTAAAAAGGGGATTTGTTATCATAAAATTAAACTTTATAAATAAGCAAAATAGAAATTAAAATTCATAAATTAAAAGGCGTTTCCGATTCTGATTCCTATTCATGTGCTATGTTGAAAAATATAATATGACTATAATTCATGTTCAATTTAGTTTGGTAATCAAGATATTAATATGCTCTAATATCTCAAATTTGAGATAAGTGTTTTATACAAAATATGCTCTTCAAATAAAACTTCATTTGGTGGATTAAATTCAAATACGCTCTTGCATCAAATCATTAAATGACATTAAGTTCTTGTAACCATTACTAACAATGTCCAACACCCCTCATAAGCTCGGGAATATGAACATCTAATCTTTGATTGTACTAATTTGATCTACTTTAAACCAATTAAGTGTTTGTTACCAACATCAAATCATAAAACATATATGAATTCTACAATTTGATTAACTAAAATAATAAGAACCCTAATTCCATTAATGAAGTGAACTTAAGTACAAATCAAACATATGATAAAGATCAAATAAAAGGTTACTAAATGATAAACATGAAATCTAGTGCAAATTACAATCTCAACAACAAACATAATAGAATCAAGAACCGGAAATGATAAAAAATTTAGCCACACATGGCTAAATCAAAACATAAATTCAACAAGTTTTTATCTTCAAACAAACTAAAAAAATCCAAATAAAAGTGTTTCCAAAATGCTAAGTGATGATATGATCTCCCAAAAATCGCCCCTTGAAGTCTCTGATTAAAGTCCCCTTGAATAATACCAGAAAACTCCTTTTAATCGGAAGTTACAAGTCAAAAGAAACTGTTAGACCTCGTTACACGGCCCGTGTAACATATGCATTGTCATTATATGGCTGTGTAATGGTCCTAATGTGCTGAAATGCTTCCAAAGAGCGCCCGACATAACGTATGACTTCCCAAATCGTAGGCCTTGTAATAGACTGCAAAATGGACAATTTCCGATTTTCCAATTTCTTCAATTTAGCTCTGAAAATTCTGAAACTTCACAGAGAGTGTCCCTTGAACTTCTTAAGCATGCTACAATCTTTAAATCACCCTGAAACATCCACAAACATTGTGAAGAGTTAGGTGATCCTCAAAATTATCTAGAAAATGCAAGATGCATATAAAGTTATACTAAAATGCAATGTAATCCTATGAATAAACATGATGTAGACCTATGAAAAGGTGAAATTTATGCACCTAAAAACTATATAGGCTCTACAAGCCTCCCAAAAAATTCCTTTAACTATCTTACTACGCCCGTATCTAGCTAATATGTGGAAATACAAATAGACACCACATATTTTGTGATGAGCGTGAGGAAAATGTTGGTAGTAGATGTCGCTATAGATGGAGACCTATCAGATATAATTGTAAGATCCTACATATTGCCTATGCAATAACATAGTTTTTGAATAAACCATGTGTAACAGCCCGGATTCCCAGGTATTTTATTATTTTGATATTTTTGAGTTTTGAGAAGGGACTCGGCGAGTTGGAGCTCAGACTCGCCGAGTAGGGTCGCGATTCTGGACGCGGGATTCGTCTGGACTCGGCGAGTCCAGGATATGGACTCGGCGAGTCCACGCTGTTTAATGAAACCCTAATTTCTCGGGTTTGGGACCTATTTAAATGGCCTTATGGCCGTCATTTGCATCCATTAGTCCATAGAGAGAAACCCTAAAAGTGCTTTAGCGATTTGAGAGAGAAAGGAGGCATTTCTTGACATTTGTGTGTTGTTTAGCAAAGAAGAGGGAGGCTCTAGCCAAGAGGAGGCAAAGGAGACTGCTATTTGGTGGATTTGAAGCTTGACCCTTCAATCTAAAGGTATGATTTCGACTCATCTCCTGTTTTGTGAAGTATAATCGATTTTAGGGTTTCTTGTGGCCTTGTTGAGTTGATTTGATGGCCAAATAGTCCCATGCTAGTGATGAGACTTCGGATCTGGATCCATAGAGGTCCAGAGAGCCTCATTCTTCAAGCTTTATAGAGAACAATGGAGGTCATGACCTTGTGTAGTGAGATTTGTTGATGATTCTTCATAATTGGTCATTTAGAGGTTGTTAATGCATCAAGACTAGGACTTTACGTGATGAATCAGACTAGGAGGGCCAGATCCATGAATTGTTGGAGTAGATCTGACCTTAGAAGCAAGTTTGTATGATTGCATGGCATGGACTCGCCGAGTCCGATGAGCAGACTCGGCGAGTAGCTTGAAGATTGCCTTGGACCGACCAGTGAGTGGTCCAGTCGAGTCATGGATTGACCCAGTGAGTCAGGGCGAGTTAGAGAAGGTTGTCAAGTTGTCTGAGTCGAGCTGGGACTCGCCGAGTCGTTCTTGAGACTCGGCGAGTTGAGTCGGGGTGGTCCCGCGATTCTTCCAGGTGGAACTCGTCGAGTCAGGGGGAGTACTCGACGTGTAGAAAGGGAATCCTAGAGAGTTGGTGAGAACGTCTAGACTCGCCGAGTTGCCGTGTGCACTCGCCGAGTCCGGTCAAAGTTGACCGTTGACCGTTGACCGTTGACCTGTGTTGACTTCTTAGGAATAGTCAACCTTAGAGATAAAAAGTGTTAATTAGAGTCTTGTGATGTTATAGGAGGATTAGAGCTCGGAGGATCGAGCACGAGGGATTTCCAGGGATCGTGAGATACCGAGACACGCGAGGTGAGTCTTCTCACTATACTTTACCTTGAGTCGGTAATCAGAGTTATGTGTAGTGTATGTATGTTATGTGTATGTTATGTGTTGTACTGCATTATTTCTATGTGATTTATGCTGTGCATGATTACAGAGTTGGAACCGGGAGGTTCCTAGAGTTAGAACCTGAGGGTTCACAAGAGTTGGGTGCACGGACCCATAGAGTTATAGCCTCGAGTGGCTAATATGTGTTATATGTGGTATTTTGGGGAACTCACTAAGCTTCGTGCTTACAGTGTTAGTGTTGTTGTTTCAGGTACTAGCGATGACCGTGGGAAGGCGCCGGCTTGATCTGTACACACGCAGGGGACTTTTGATATATTTATGTGATCTTCGGAATTGTATGATACAGATTGGAATTTGAAACTTAATGTTTTTATGAAATTAAAAGAGAAATGTTTTTATTATATTGCGAAAAATATTTTCGAAATTCACGGTGTTACAAGTTGGTATCAGAGCCTTGGTTTGAGGGATTCGAGTACTCCTTCGGGCGTATTTGAACTCAAACTGGGGATTTAAAAATGTATTTTCTAAAAGAGTAAAAGATTTCTTTGAAAAACGCAGAGCAAGAGATGTGTGTACGATCAGTCAGCGCCCGGACGGTGATTTCCCAAAATACCTTTATATGTTATGTGATATTGATATGATGTATCCGCATGCTAGAGTAGGCTAGGTATTGCTATTAGGACTAGGGTGGCCTGATTTGTGATGCCTTAGCCTAGGGAGATGTGAGCTGCTATGAGACGCTTGAGAGTGAGTAGGTAGTAGCAAGAGGCTTATGAGAGATCTATTAGAGAGTGGTCCATGCATGATAGAGTACTTGAGACCTGGGATCCAAAGAGAAGGACTTGGAGTGTATTCCGGCGCGGTGCGGACAGTAGTATTGGGCCCGTACTACTGGAAGCACCGGGGCGGTGTGCAGCCTAAGTCAGAATCTTTGGAATGCCAAGAATCGAGGAGGAAAGAGTTGTCGAGTGTGAGCATACTCGTGTGGATTCTAATTTATCATATGTTGTATTTCAGAGGTAGATCATGGTGAGGACACGTTTGATGCCCGAGAGCAGTGGTACCAGTGAGGAGGAGATCCGCCGGATCATTCAGGAGGAGGTGGCTGCGGCCATCAGGGCAGAGATACCGGAGATGTTTGGGTCTATAAAGACCACATTGATTGAGACGTTTGATGAGCGTTATGCCGCTCTTTCAGAGGTTGCTGCTGCAGCGGCTACCGCAGCGATTGCTGCTGCGAGACCGCAGGGTGGGGATGCGTTGCTGTTCCGTGAGTTCAGCAACACAAAACCACCAGAGTTTGATGGTACTCAGGATCCGGTGGCAGCTATGCGGTGGATATCTGATATTGAGGGATGTTTCTTCACTTGCTCATCTCCTGAGCATTTGAAGGTACGGTTCGCGCTGAACCAGCTTCGCTTGGGAGCGAAGGACTGGTGGAAGTTTGTGACGGCGCATTATTCGCCTGCTGAGCTTTCTGCGGTGACCTGGGAGAGGTTCACCACTATGTTTCGGGATGAGTACGTTCCCCAGGTGGAGAGGGAGCGTTTAGCACAGGAGTTTCTGACCCTCAAGCAGGGTACCGAGTCTGTTACAGCGATCACGAGGATGTTCCACGAGAGGGCGATGTTCTGCCCTGAGCACGTGTCCACTGAGCAGGCACGTATGAGCCGCTACTTGAGCATCTTGAGGCGGGATATTCGGGAGTTCGCTGCGAACTCCTCGTACCGGACATTTGCCGAGCTTCAGGCAAATGCCCGGAAGAGGGAGATTGAGCTTGAGACCCAGGCCAGGGAGGAGGCGGAGTCTCAGGGGAGGGATCGGCGACCGGCGCTGTCGCAGCCGGCCGCCAAGCGGGCCAAGCCTGCTGATCCCAGATCAGGGAGCCAGAAGGGCCGCACTTGCGGAAAGTGCGGCAAGGGTCATGACGGAGTTTGCCGAGCAGGGTCTTGCTACAAATGTGGCAAGGAGGGGCACATGGCCAAGGACTGCCCCAAGGGGTTTGCAGTGTGCTTTCACTGCAACCAGACCGGACACCGGAAGGCCGAGTGTCCGCAGTTGCGCGGAGCATCTCAGGGGTCTGCTCCTGCCGCCATCAGAGCTACAGAGAGTCGGTCTGTGAAGGCCGAGGCGCCGAGAGCTCGAGGGAGAGCCTTCCAGTTGACTGCGGAGGAGGTCCGCGCCGCGCCCGATGTTGTGGCTGGTACCTTTCTTGTGAACTCCGTACCTGCTTTAGTGTTATTTGACTCGGGTGCGAGTCGGTCTTTTGTATCTTTGGCCTTTGGTCAGCATATCAGTGTTAGTCGTGAGGCATTGAGTCGGCCTCTGAGAGTTTCCATAGCTGACGATAGAGTGATTTGCGCCACAGAGGTTTTCCGGGGATGTGTGTTAGAGATTTTCGGGGTTGAGTTTCCGATTGATCTGATTCCTATTGCGATGGGTGATGTTTGTGTCATTGTGGGCATGGACTGGTTGAGCCGATTCGGTGCGATTATCGACTGTGAGCATCAGCTGGTGACTATACGAGACCCTAGTGGGGGAGTTCTTTCGGTGTACGGTGAGGGTACACGTTCGGGATCAGCCTTTTGTTCGGCCGCTAGGGCGAGGCAGTGTCTACAGCAGGGCTGTAAGGGTTTTGTGGCGTATGTGATGGATACGCGAGCGACTTCCAAGAGACCGAGTTCAGTTGGGGAGGTACCGGTGGTGTGTGAGTTTCCAGATGTCTTTCCCGAGGAGCTGCCGGGAGTACCTCCTGTGAGGCAAGTGGAGTTTGGTATTGATTTGGTTCCGGGGGCTGTGCCTATAGCTAAGGTGCCTTATCGTCTTGCACCTCCAGAGATGCAAGAGTTATCCTCGCAGCTTCAGGAGTTGCTGGGGAAGGGATTCATTCGGCCAAGCAGCTCGCCGTGGGGAGCACCTATTCTGTTCGTCAAGAAGAAGGATGGTTCACACCGGATGTGTATTGATTACCGGGAGTTGAACAAGCTGACGGTCAAGAACCGTTACCCGTTGCCGAGGATCGACGATTTATTTGATCAGTTGCAGGGAGCCTCTTGGTTTTCCAAGATCGACTTGAGGTCAGGATATCATCAGGTGAGAGTGCGGGATGAGGACGTTCAGAAGACAGCGTTCAGGACGCGATATGGGCATTATGAGTTTGTGGTGATGCCTTTTGGGCTCACCAATGCCCCGGCGGTGTTCATGGATCTCATGAACAGGGTATGCAGGCCGATGTTGGATCGGTCGGTGATTGTATTTATCGATGATATTCTGGTGTATTCGAGATCTAGAGAGCAGCATGAGGAGCATTTGAGGGAGGTCCTTGGGGTATTGAGATCGGAGAAGCTTTATGCAAAGTTCTCTAAGTGTGATTTCTGGTTACGGGAGGTCCAGTTTCTAGGACATCTCGTTAACCAGGAAGGGATTCTGGTCAATCCGGCCAAGGTTGAGGCGGTGATGAGTTGGGAGGTGCCAAAGTCACCCTCTAAGATTAGGAGCTTCCTTGGACTAGCAGGGTATTATCGGAGATTTATCAAGGATTTCTCCAAGATCGCAGTGCCGCTCACCAGATTGACCCGGAAGGGTGTTGCATTCTCATGGGGTCCCGAGCAGCAGACCTCCTTTGAGACACTTCGCCAGAGGTTGTGCGAAGCCCCGGTATTAGCTCTCCCGGAAGGGATGGAGGATTTTGTAGTATATTGTGATGCATCGATTTTGGGGTTGGGGGCGGTGTTGATGCAGAGGGGTCATGTGATAGCATATGCATCGAGGCAGCTGAAGCCTCATGAGACGAGATATCCCACGCATGATCTAGAGTTGGGGGCAGTAGTGTTCGCCCTCAAGATTTGGCGCCACTACTTATATGGGGTTCGATGTACGATATACACGGACCATAAGAGCTTGAAGTACTTGATGGATCAGCCCAATCTAAACATGCGTCAGAGGAGGTGGTTAGATGTGGTCAAGGATTATGATTGTGAGATCCTGTACCACCCGGGCAAGGCCAACGTGGTGGCCGATGCGTTGAGCCGCAGGGCGGAGAGCACTCCATTACGAGATGTATGTTTGAGATTGACCATGATAGCTCCGGTATTTGATGCCATTCGTGGGGCACAGGCCGAGGCTGTGCAGCCGGAGATGCAGAAGAGGGAACGGGTCGTTGGTTTGGTTTCAGAATTCGTTACGGATGGGCGAGGGCTTATGACTTTTCAGGGTCGGATTTGGGTACCGTTTGTGGGTGGTACGCGCACTTCTTTGATGGAGGAGGCTCATCGGTCGAAATTTTCGATCCATCCGGGGGCCACGAAGATGTATTTGGACTTGAGGAAAGAGTATTGGTGGCCCTGTATGAAGAGAGACGTTGCATGGTTCGTTGAGAGGTGCTTGACCTGCCGTAGGGTTAAGGCCGAGCACCAGAGACCGCATGGCAAGTTGCAGCCATTGGAGGTTCCCGAATGGAAATGGGAACAGATCACTATGGATTTCATCACCAAATTGCCGAGAACTGCCAGAGGAGTTGATGCAATTTGGGTGATTGTGGACAGGTTGACGAAGAGCGCTCACTTCCTTGCCATCAGTGAGAGTTCTTCAGCAGAGAAGTTGGCGGAATTATATGTGAGAGAAGTGGTATCTCGGCATGGGGTGCCGATCTCGATTGTTTCGGACCGTGATGTGTGCTTCACTTCCAGATTCTGGAAGAAATTTCATGAGGAGTTGGGTACTAGATTGCATTTTAGTACCGCATATCATCCCCAGACAGACGGTCAGAGTGAGCGGACGATTCAGACGCTTGAGGACATGCTTCGAGCATGTGTGTTGGATTTCGGGGGTAGCTGGGATGCATATTTACCCTTGGCAGAGTTTTCTTACAACAACAGCCATCATTCGAGCATTGGTATGCCACCCTTTGAGCTGTTGTATGGTAGGAGGTGTCGGACCCCCATTTGCTGGGGAGAGGTTGGGCAGAGAGTGATGGGCAGTATCGAGATCGTGCTTCAGACGACAGAGCAGATTCAGCAGGTCAGACAGAGGTTATTGACCGCCCAGAGTCGACAGAAGAGTTATGCAGACAGACGCCGGTCCGAGCTTGAGTTTCAGGTCGGCGACTTCGTTCTCCTGAAGGTGTCTCCTTGGAAAGGAGTGATTCGATTCAGGAAGAGGGGCAAGTTGGGGCCCCAGTATATTGGGCCATTTCGTGTGATTGCGAGGGTAGGACGGGTAGCCTATCGGTTGGAATTGCCAGCAGAGTTGGGGCAAATCCACGACACTTTTCATGTGTCGCAATTGAGGAAATGTATTGCCGATGAGTCGGCAGTAGTTCCATTAGAGGATATTCAGGTGGATGCGAGCCTGAATTATGCCGAGAGACCAGTAGCCGTCAGAGATCGGAAGATCAAGGTTCTGAGGAACAAGGAGGTACCTCTGGTGTTGGTTCAGTGACAACACCGGAAGGGATCAGAGATGACCTGGGAGCCGGAGCGCGAGATGCGGGAACAGCATCCGGAGCTATTTTAGAGCGAGACTTCGTGGGCGAAGTCTAATCCTAGTGGGGGAGAATTGTAACAGCCCGGATTTCCAGGTATTTTATTGTTTTGATATTTTTGAGTTTTGAGAAGGGACTCGGCGAGTTGGAGCTCAGACTCGCCGAGTAGGGTCGCGATTCTGGACGCGGGATTCGTCTGGACTCGGCGAGTCCAGGATATGGACTCGGCGAGTCCACACTGTTTAATGAAACCCTAATTTCTCGGGTTTGGGACCTATTTAAATGGCCTTATGGCCGTCATTTGCATCCATTAGTCCATAGAGAGAAACCCTAAAAGTGCTTTAGCGATTTGAGAGAGAAAGGAGGCATTTCTTGACATTTGTGTGTTGTTTAGCAAAGAAGAGGGAGGCTCTAGCCAAGAGGAGGCAAAGGAGACTGCTATTTGGTGGATTTGAAGCTTGACCCTTCAATCTAAAGGTATGATTTCGACTCATCTCCTGTTTTGTGAAGTATAATCGATTTTAGGGTTTCTTGTGGCCTTGTTGAGTTGATTTGATGGCCAAATAGTCCCATGCTAGTGATGAGACTTCGGATCTGGATCCATAGAGGTCCAGAGAGCCTCATTCTTCAAGCTTTATAGAGAACAATGGAGGTCATGACCTTGTGTAGTGAGATTTGTTGATGATTCTTCATAATTGGTCATTTAGAGGTTGTTAATGCATCAAGACTAGGACTTTACGTGATGAATCAGACTAGGAGGGCCAGATCCATGAATTGTTGGAGTAGATCTGACCTTAGAAGCAAGTTTGTATGATTGCATGGCATGGACTCGCCGAGTCCGATGAGCAGACTCGGCGAGTAGCTTGAAGATTGCCTTGGACCGACCAGTGAGTGGTCCAGTCGAGTCATGGATTGACCCAGTGAGTCAGGGCGAGTTAGAGAAGGTTGTCAAGTGGTCTGAGTCGAGCTGGGACACGCCGAGTCGTTCTTGAGACTCGGCGAGTTGAGTCGGGGTGGTCCCGCGATTCTTCCAGGTGGAACTCGTCGAGTCAGGGGGAGTACTCGACGTGTAGAAAGGGAATCCTAGAGAGTTGGTGAGAACGTCTAGACTCGCCGAGTTGCCGTGTGCACTCGCCGAGTCCGGTCAAAGTTGACCGTTGACCGTTGACCGTTGACCTGTGTTGACTTCTTAGGAATAGTCAACCTTAGAGATAAAAAGTGTTAATTAGAGTCTTGTGATGTTATAGGAGGATTAGAGCTCGGAGGATCGAGCACGAGGGATTTCCAGGGATCGTGAGATACCGAGACACGCGAGGTGAGTCTTCTCACTATACTTTACCTTGAGTCGGTAATCAGAGTTATGTGTAGTGTATGTATGTTATGTGTATGTTATGTGTTGTACTGCATTATTTCTATGTGATTTATGCTGTGCATGATTACAGAGTTGGAACCGGGAGGTTCCTAGAGTTAGAACCTGAGGGTTCACAAGAGTTGGGTGCACGGACCCATAGAGTTATAGCCTCGAGTGGCTAATATGTGTTATATGTGGTATTTTGGGGAACTCACTAAGCTTCGTGCTTACAGTGTTAGTGTTGTTGTTTCAGGTACTAGCGATGACCGTGGGAAGGCGCCGGCTTGATCTGTACACACGCAGGGGACTTTTGATATATTTATGTGATCTTCGGAATTGTATGATACAGATTGGAATTTGAAACTTAATGTTTTTATGAAATTAAAAGAGAAATGTTTTTATTATATTGCGAAAAATATTTTCGAAATTCACGGTGTTACAAGTTGGTATCAGAGCCTTGGTTTGAGGGATTCGAGAACTCCTTCGGGCGTATTTGAACTCAAACTGGGGATTTAAAAATGTATTTTCTAAAAGAGTAAAAGATTTCTTTGAAAAACGCAGAGCAAGAGATGTGTGTACGATCAGTCAGCGCCCGGACGGTGATTTCCCAAAATACCTTTATATGTTATGTGATATTGATATGATGTATCCGCATGCTAGAGTAGGCTAGGTATTGCTAATAGGACTAGGGTGGCCTGATTTGTGATGCCTTAGCCTAGGGAGATGTGAGCTGCTATGAGACGCTTGAGAGTGAGTAGGTAGTAGCAAGAGGCTTATGAGAGATCTATTAGAGAGTGGTCCATGCATGATAGAGTACTTGAGACCTGGGATCCAAAGAGAAGGACTTGGAGTGTATTCCGGCGCGGTGCGGACAGTAGTATTGGGCCCGTACTACTGGAAGCACCGGGGCGGTGTGCAGCCTAAGTCAGAATCTTTGGAATGCCAAGAATCGAGGAGGAAAGAGTTGTCGAGTGTGAGCATACTCGTGTGGATTCTAATTTATCATATGTTGTATTTCAGAGGTAGATCATGGTGAGGACACGTTTGATGCCCGAGAGCAGTGGTACCAGTGAGGAGGAGATCCGCCGGATCATTCAGGAGGAGGTGGCTGCGGCCATCAGGGCAGAGATACCGGAGATGTTTGGGTCTATAAAGACCACATTGATTGAGACGTTTAATGAGCGTTATGCCGCTCTTTCAGAGGCTGCTGCTGCAGCGGCTACCGCAGCGATTGCTGCTGCGAGACCGCAGGGTGGGGATGCGTTGCTGTTCCGTGAGTTCAGCAACACAAAACCACCAGAGTTTGATGGTACTCAGGATCCGGTGGCAGCTATGCGGTGGATATCTGATATTGAGGGATGTTTCTTCACTTGCTCATCTCCTGAGCATTTGAAGGTACGGTTCGCGCTGAACCAGCTTCGCTTGGGAGCGAAGGACTGGTGGAAGTTTGTGACGGCGCATTATTCGCCTGCTGAGCTTTCTGCGGTGACCTGGGAGAGGTTCACCACTATGTTTCGGGATGAGTACGTTCCCCAGGTGGAGAGGGAGCGTTTAGCACAGGAGTTTCTGACCCTCAAGCAGGGTACCGAGTCTGTTACAGCGATCACGAGGATGTTCCACGAGAGGGCGATGTTCTGCCCTGAGCACGTGTCCACTGAGCAGGCACGTATGAGCCGCTACTTGAGCATCTTGAGGCGGGATATTCGGGAGTTCGCTGCGAACTCCTCGTACCGGACATTTGCCGAGCTTCAGGCAAATGCCCGGAAGAGGGAGATTGAGCTTGAGACCCAGGCCAGGGAGGAGGCGGAGTCTCAGGGGAGGGATCGGCGACCGGCGCTGTCGCAGCCGGCCGCCAAGCGGGCCAAGCCTGCTGATCCCAGATCAGGGAGCCAGAAGGGCCGCACTTGCGGAAAGTGCGGCAAGGGTCATGACGGAGTTTGCCAAGCGGGGTCTTGCTACAAATGTGGCAAGGAGGGGCACATGGCCAAGGACTGCCCCAAGGGGTTTGCAGTGTGCTTTCACTGCAACCAGACCGGACACCGGAAGGCCGAGTGTCCGCAGTTGCGCGGAGCATCTCAGGGGTCTGCTCCTGCCGCCATCAGAGCTACAGAGAGTCGGTCTGTGAAGGCCGAGGCGCCGAGAGCTCGAGGGAGAGCCTTCCAGTTGACTGCGGAGGAGGTCCGCGCCGCGCCCGATGTTGTGGCTGGTACCTTTCTTGTGAACTCCGTACCTGCTTTAGTGTTATTTGACTCGGGTGCGAGTCGGTCTTTTGTATCTTTGGCCTTTGGTCAGCATATCAGTGTTAGTCGTGAGGCATTGAGTCGGCCTCTGAGAGTTTCCATAGCTGACGATAGAGTGATTTGCGCCACAGAGGTTTTCCGGGGATGTGTGTTAGAGATTTTCGGGGTTGAGTTTCCGATTGATCTGATTCCTATTGCGATGGGTGATGTTTGTGTCATTGTGGGCATGGACTGGTTGAGCCGATTCGGTGCGATTATCGACTGTGAGCGTCAGCTGGTGACTATACGAGACCCTAGTGGGGGAGTTCTTTCGGTGTACGGTGAGGGTACACGTTCGGGATCAGCCTTTTGTTCGGCCGCTAGGGCGAGGCAGTGTCTACAGCAGGGCTGTAAGGGTTTTGTGGCGTATGTGATGGATACGCGAGCGACTTCCGAGAGACCGAGTTCAGTTGGGGAGGTACCGGTGGTGTGTGAGTTTCCAGATGTCTTTCCCGAGGAGCTGCCGGGAGTACCTCCTGTGAGGCAAGTGGAGTTTGGTATTGATTTGGTTCCGAGGGCTGCGCCTATAGCTAAGGTGCCTTATCGTCTTGCACCTCCAGAGATGCAAGAGTTATCCTCGCAGCTTCAGGAGTTGCTGGGGAAGGGATTCATTCGGCCAAGCAGCTCGCCGTGGGGAGCACCTATTCTGTTCGTCAAGAAGAAGGATGGTTCACACCGGATGTGTATTGATTACCGGGAGTTGAACAAGCTGACGGTCAAGAACCGTTACCCGTTGCCGAGGATCGACGATTTATTTGATCAGTTGCAGGGAGCCTCTTGGTTTTCCAAGATCGACTTGAGGTCGGGATATCATCAGGTGAGAGTGCGGGATGAGGACGTTCAGAAGACAGCGTTCAGGACGCGATATGGGCATTATGAGTTTGTGGTGATGCCTTTTGGGCTCACCAATGCCCCGGCGGTGTTCATGGATCTCATGAACAGGGTATGCAGGCCGATGTTGGATCGGTCGGTGATTGTATTTATCGATGATATTCTGGTGTATTCGAGATCTAGAGAGCAGCATGAGGAGCATTTGAGGGAGGTCCTTGGGGTATTGAGATCGGAGAAGCTTTATGCAAAGTTCTCTAAGTGTGATTTCTGGTTACGGGAGGTCCAGTTTCTAGGACATCTCGTTAACCAGGAAGGGATTCTGGTCAATCCGGCCAAGGTTGAGGCGGTGATGAGTTGGGAGGTGCCAAAGTCACCCTCTGAGATTAGGAGCTTCCTTGGACTAGCAGGGTATTATCGGAGATTTATCAAGGATTTCTCCAAGATCGCAGTGCCGCTCACCAGATTGACCCGGAAGGGTGTTGCATTCTCATGGGGTCCCGAGCAGCAGACCTCCTTTGAGACACTTCGCCAGAGGTTGTGCGAAGCCCCGGTATTAGCTCTCCCGGAAGGGATGGAGGATTTTGTAGTATATTGTGATGCATCGATTTTGGGGTTGGGGGCGGTGTTGATGCAGAGGGGTCATGTGATAGCATATGCATCGAGGCAGCTGAAGCCTCATGAGACGAGATATCCCACGCATGATCTAGAGTTGGGGGCAGTAGTGTTCGCCCTCAAGATTTGGCGCCACTACTTATATGGGGTTCGATGTACGATATACACGGACCATAAGAGCTTGAAGTACTTGATGGATCAGCCCAATCTAAACATGCGTCAGAGGAGGTGGTTAGATGTGGTCAAGGATTATGATTGTGAGATCCTGTACCACCCGGGCAAGGCCAACGTGGTGGCCGATGCGTTGAGCCGCAGGGCGGAGAGCACTCCATTACGAGATGTATGTTTGAGATTGACCATGATAGCTCCGGTATTTGATGCCATTCGTGGGGCACAGGCCGAGGCTGTGCAGCCGGAGATGCAGAAGAGGGAACGGGTCGTTGGTTTGGTTTCAGAATTCGTTACGGATGGGCGAGGGCTTATGACTTTTCAGGGTCGGATTTGGGTACCGTTTGTGGGTGGTACGCGCACTTCTTTGATGGAGGAGGCTCATCGGTCGAAATTTTCGATCCATCCGACGGCCACGAAGATGTATTTGGACTTGAGGAAAGAGTATTTGTGGCCCTGTATGAAGAGAGACGTTGCATGGTTCGTTGAGAGGTGCTTGACCTGCCGTAGGGTTAAGGCCGAGCACCAGAGACCGCATGGCAAGTTGCAGCCATTGGAGGTTCCCGAATGGAAATGGGAACAGATCACTATGGATTTCATCACCAAATTGCCGAGAACTGCCAGAGGAGTTGATGCAATTTGGGTGATTGTGGACAGGTTGACGAAGAGCGCTCACTTCCTTGCCATCAGTGAGAGTTCTTCAGCAGAGAAGTTGGCGGAATTATATGTGAGAGAAGTGGTATCTCGGCATGGGGTGCCGATCTCGATTGTTTCGGACCGTGATGTGCGCTTCACTTCCAGATTCTGGAAGAAATTTCATGAGGAGTTGGGTACTAGATTGCATTTTAGTACCGCATATCATCCCCAGACAGACGGTCAGAGTGAGCGGACGATTCAGACGCTTGAGGACATGCTTCGAGCATGTGTGTTGGATTTCGGGGGTAGCTGGGATGCATATTTACCCTTGGCAGAGTTTTCTTACAACAACAGCCATCATTCGAGCATTGGTATGCCACCCTTTGAGCTGTTGTATGGTAGGAGGTGTTGGACCCCCATTTGCTGGGGAGAGGTTGGGCAGAGAGTGATGGGCAGTATCGAGATCGTGCTTCAGACGACAGAGCAGATTCAGCAGGTCAGACAGAGGTTATTGACCGCCCAGAGTCGACAGAAGAGTTATGCAGACAGACGCCGGTCCGAGCTTGAGTTTCAGGTCGGCGACTTCGTTCTCCTGAAGGTGTCTCCTTGGAAAGGAGTGATTCGATTCAGGAAGAGGGGCAAGTTGGGGCCCCGGTATATTGGGCCATTTCGTGTGATTGCGAGGGTAGGACGGGTAGCCTATCGGTTGGAATTGCCAGCAGAGTTGGGGCAAATCCACGACACTTTTCATGTGTCGCAATTGAGGAAATGTATTGCCGATGAGTCGGCAGTAGTTCCATTAGAGGATATTCAGGTGGATGCGAGCCTGAATTATGCCGAGAGACCAGTAGCCGTCAGAGATCGGAAGATCAAGGTTCTGAGGAACAAGGAGGTACCTCTGGTGTTGGTTCAGTGGCAACACCGGAAGGGATCAGAGATGACCTGGGAGCCGGAGCGCGAGATGCGGGAACAACATCCGGAGCTATTTTAGAGCGAGACTTCGTGGGCGAAGTCTAATCCTAGTGGGGGAGAATTGTAACAGCCCGGATTTCCAGGTATTTTATTGTTTTGATATTTTTGAGTTTTGAGAAGGGACTCGGCGAGTCCAGGATATGGACTCGGCGAGTCCACGCTGTTTAATGAAACCCTAATTTCTCGGGTTTGGGACCTATTTAAATGGCCTTATGGCCGTCATTTGCATCCATTAGTCCATAGAGAGAAACCCTAAAAGTGCTTTAGCGATTTGAGAGAGAAAGGAGGCATTTCTTGACATTTGTGTGTTGTTTAGCAAAGAAGAGGGAGGCTCTAGCCAAGAGGAGGCAAAGGAGACTGCTATTTGGTGGATTTGAAGCTTGACCCTTCAATCTAAAGGTATGATTTCGACTCATCTCCTGTTTTGTGAAGTATAATCGATTTTAGGGTTTCTTGTGGCCTTGTTGAGTTGATTTGATGGCCAAATAGTCCCATGCTAGTGATGAGACTTCGGATCTGGATCCATAGAGGTCCAGAGAGCCTCATTCTTCAAGCTTTATAGAGAACAATGGAGGTCATGACCTTGTGTAGTGAGATTTGTTGATGATTCTTCATAATTGGTCATTTAGAGGTTGTTAATGCATCAAGACTAGGACTTTACGTGATGAATCATACTAGGAGGGCCAGATTCATGAATTGTTGGAGTAGATCTGACCTTAGAAGCAAGTTTGTATGATTGCATGGCATGGACTTGCCGAGTCCAATGAGCAGACTCGGCGAGTAGCTTGAAGATTGCCTTGGACCGACCAGTGAGTGGTCCAGTCGAGTCATGGATTGACCCAGTGAGTCAGGGCGAGTTAGAGAAGGTTGTCAAGTGGTCTGAGTCGAGCTGGGACTCGCCGAGTCGTTCTTGAGACTCGGCGAGTTGAGTCGGGGTGGTCCCGCGATTCTTCCAGGTGGAACTCGTCGAGTCAGGGGGAGTACTCGACGTGTAGAAAGGGAATCCTAGAGAGTTGGTGAGAACGTCTAGACTCGCCGAGTTGCCGTGTGCACTCGCCGAGTCCGGTCAAAGTTGACCGTTGACCGTTGACCGTTGACCTGTGTTGACTTCTTAGGAATAGTCAACCTTAGAGATAAAAAGTGTTAATTAGAGTCTTGTGATGTTATAGGAGGATTAGAGCTCGGAGGATCGAGCACGAGGGATTTCCAGGGATCGTGAGATACCGAGACACGCGAGGTGAGTCTTCTCACTATACTTTACCTTGAGTCGGTAATCAGAGTTATGTGTAGTGTATGTATGTTATGTGTATGTTATGTGTTGTACTGCATTATTTCTATGTGATTTATGCTGTGCATGATTACAGAGTTGGAACCGGGAGGTTCCTAGAGTTAGAACCTGAGGGTTCACAAGAGTTGGGTGCACGGACCCATAGAGTTATAGCCTCGAGTG
This sequence comes from Lactuca sativa, assembly GCF_002870075.4. NCBI lineage: Eukaryota > Viridiplantae > Streptophyta > Magnoliopsida > Asterales > Asteraceae > Lactuca > Lactuca sativa. Next base: position 173,459,849 of record NC_056625.2, on the reverse strand, counting down.
GCTAATATGTGTTATATGTGGTATTTTGGGGAACTCACTAAGCTTCGTGCTTACAGTGTTAGTGGTGTTGTTTCAGGTACTAGCGATGACCGTGGGAAGGCGCCGACTTGATCTGTACACACGCAGGGGACTTTTGATATATTTATGTGATCTTGGGAATTGTATGATACAGATTGGAATTTGAAACTTAATGTTTTTATGAAATTAAAAGAGAAATATTTTTATTATATTGCGAAAAATATTTTCGAAATTCACGGTGTTACACCATGTCCAAGAATTTGTACACTTATTTTTGCATTTACCATATGCAACAGGAATATTTGGTTTTGTTCATCCTTAGTAATTGTAAATAACATGGTACCTTTGAACTCACCCTTTAGATGAAATCCATCTACTACAAGGGTCGTCTTACAGCAATTGACAAAAGAGTGTACCTACAATACATTGTATATCTAATCAAATATATTGATTATAGTTTTGGTACATCAAAATAAAAATAATAATAGTAAAATATAGTAATACTAACCGAGCAACCAAGTGCGACATACAAGAATTCAAACCGATCATCACCATCTGTTTGAATATGTGTCACCATGCCGAAATTCTATTTGACCAATTTATGGAAATAAGCCGGAAGCTTGGTAAAAGAAACCTCTTTCGTACCCCTTAAGAACAACAATGCATATTGCTTCGCACGCCAAGTCTGATGGTATGTGATACTGATTTTCAATTGAGCATTCATATCGTTAATAATATCTTATCCCTGATATACTCTACTATAATCTTTAGCCAAAACATTAGCAAAATATTCACCCAAAACATGTATGTTTGCTTGTTGATGATTAGGTTGCAACATTGTTGAAGAACATGAGTGTACGTCAATAAATATATTCACTTGGAAAAGTCTACCTGAATTTTTAATTCCTTTTGCTCTTAGTAACCAAGAACAATTTTTGCCAATACACACAACCTCATACATTGATTTGGTTGATCTACTTATCTTCATCTGAAAACCTTCTTGAAGACATTTTTTCCCAATCGCCTGTTTTAGAAGGTTTTCGTTATTAAATATACCAAGATATTCAATCTGTTGATTGAGGTCTACCATTTGTGATGGTATATCTTCATTAACATCAAATGGACATGCCGGTAGAGGGGGCATATCGTAAAAAAGGTTATTGGGAAACTTAGCTTTACGTTCATCACCCAACTCATCTCCATGATAGTTGCTTTCTAAGTCGGTTATATCTAAATCTACATAAGCAACATCAACAAAATCCCCGTAACCATGTAGATTTTCATCTTTTCGAATCATAACTTCTTGTTGGGGAATGCCAACATAACAACCACCCATGACATTAAGATATGTACCAACATCATCATCACCAACGTTCTTGTAATTTTCAGGATCTACATAGTGAATAGGTGAATACCTCATATTAAGATTTTTAGCAACACTAGGAAACTGAGGTCCACTAAGAGTCATGAAAGTACCTATCAGATTGTTGTTCACTTTATCACTGCATAAGTTAGCAACCGACTCATTTCCTCTCTCGCCACCCTCCGTAACCACATCACCTTCATCAGCCACCACAAAAACTTTCACAACCCTACCTCCAACCAATTTGATTATCTTGATCAACATTCTTACATCATGTCACACCCCCAAACCAGGATGGCGGAAACATCCGGGGGTGGATGACTTTCCTGTATATTATCATAACAATTGAATAGAAATGATCAAAGCAAACACAACCATCATATATATAATTGAAAATTTTACATCATTGTAAGTGCTACATTTTTCAAAAGTCAATTACAATATGATGACAAAAGATTTGTTTCGTGCCTTAGTGTCCCATCCTCAAAAGCTGGTGGTTACCTATTTTAATGATTTCCTGAGAATACAAGTTGTTTTTGAAAATGTGTCAACAGTTAAGTTGGTGAGTTCATAAGAGTTTGTATGAATAATTGTAAGCCTTTCCGTATAAAGTAATCGTGTTTGTTTCCAGAAAATCCAATATTTTCCATAAAATAAGTTGTAGTCTTAAATGTTCCAACACCTGAAATGTACTAGTGCTTTCCATACTTCAAATAGTAATATGTAGTTTTATTCATGTATAAAACCGTTTGAAGAAATGTGTTTTAGTGTAAAATATATGTATAGTCGTTTCCCCATGCGAGTTTTCATAACCGTACAAAAAATGAACAGCCTGTCGTGACGTTCTTCAGGCGTCGAACTGTTTATGACATTTGTCACCCATAAGCTGCCGGTTTGACTTTAGCTAACAATCAGGGTGTGGGATCATCAGTCCCGTATAGATCTATGCACAAGTATCACGCTCTCTTACATGATATTCTTGTTATAAAACAGTACTTTCATGTATATCTCAGTTAGGTACAATGAAGACAATGTCTCACAAATTTATTCAACGAGAGTACGTGTTTTTGTAATGAAAACGTTTGTATATGTAATTATCCCCTTTTTTCAGGATAATTAAGGTATGGCGCAAAACAATTATATATGTACTTTATATAATTACACCCTTTGCTCAACGGGTTACAAAGGTGGTAAAGTTTCATAAACTATATTTATATAGTTTAATGTAGCAAATGTTTTGTACTCAATATGTATATATATATATATATATATATATATATATATATATATATATATATATATATATATATATATATATATATATATATAAGAATAATGTGGTGTATTTTGTACGCATTTTTTCATATTTTTACGTTTTTATCAAAACATTGTTTGTAAAAATATACGAGGTTGGTAGTAAAGCCGTTTCACATATTTAACACTTTTCATAAGAATATAAATAAACGTATTTAAATGTTTGTGTTTTAACGTAAATTTTCTTGTGTGTTACTAGTATCCCCCCCCCCCTAAAACATAGAAAAAGTCTTGAAAAATGTAGGGGTATGCACTTACCTTTTGCGTGTTTGCAGCTAGAAAACGAGGTGAAAACGATGATCTTCGAGTTAGAGTACGTGACGGTGTTTGAATCCTATGAGTTTTAAACACATGATAATGTGTGTAAATTAGTTAAACTATTAAGAACACATTGTAAAACACTAGATAATAAGAAGTACTTACAACAAATATTTAGGAACTATCTTGAAGAATTTGTTTATTGGGAATGTTTCAACGCGAACTTGGAGAGAAAATGAGCTTGATCTTTTGGATATGTGATGAAATTGTTTAACTGTGAAAGAGGATGGTGAAGAAGTTCTAATTGTGGTTTATAAAGGAGGATAAAAGGTGTAAGAGAAGTGACATGTACGTTGGAGTATGTAATATATCACATTGGTAACTTAATCCACCAAACAAGTGGCACAATATGTAGATATTTAGGAGGGTTTTCGGCCTAACTAAGAGTGATTTCGGTCAAGGCATGGCCGAAATCATCTTGTACACCACTCACAATGTAGATTTCAGCTTTGGTATCACTCAAGAAAGAGATTTTGGTCCAAGCATGGGTGATTTCGGTCTTAATGGGCCTTAAACATGTGTTTTCGGTTTAGATGTTATTCATATGAGGGTGATTTCGGTTCTACTCAACCAAAATCTCAAAGATAAAGGCCTTACAACTGAAAACTCAAGGCATGGCACAAGTACATGCTTTAAGTCCTAACTATTTGACTTTTTGTTGACTCATTTGATTCCTTGATCGTTTGTTGACTTTATTTGACTTTCAAAGGTTTAATACAACATGGCTTTCAAAGTGTGTGTGTGTGTGTGTGTGTGTATATATATATATATATATATATGCATGTATATATATTAACTTATATAAGCATGCTCTCTTGGTTTTCAAAGTTCTATTTGCATTAAGTTACGTTGTGAATTCACTTGTACACGGTTAGAATTTAGACCTTGCTTGTTCTAAAATTTTCCAGTTGTCACATCATCCACCCGTTAGATGGACTTTCATCTCGAAATTAGTTCTATAGTGGTTACTCATGAGCTAGTGAAGAGATGTGGCTACTTTTGTTTCGTTTGGTCTGCTCGTTCCCAATTGAATTCAGGGGCTCGCTTGGCGTTCCATTGGACCTTCACTATCTGTATATGACTTAGTTTCGTTCTCTTGATTTCCCTGTGCATGATTTCCACAGGTTCTTCTATGAAGTGTAGGTTCTCGTTTATCTCAAGTTCATCAAGTGGGATTACAAAAGTCTCGTCGAACAGACACTTCTTTAGATATGACACCTAGAAGGTGGGGTGTATGTTACTGAGTTCCTGCGGTAGTTGGAGTTTGTAAGCCACTGGTCCGATTCTAGCTAGAATCTAGAATGACTCGATATACCTTGGGTTTATTTTTCCACGTTTTCGAAAACGTATCATTCCTTTCCACGGGGATACCTTTTACATGACGCGGTCACCAACTTGAAACTCCAAGGGTTTCGTCGCTTATCTACATAGCTCTTTTGTCGGTCTCGAGAAGCTTTCAGTCGTTCACGAATTTGAATGATTTTCTCCATTATTTTTCATCTGATCTCGGGGCTGGTGAGAGTGTTGTTTGGAATTTTCCCCCTTGCTAGTTATGTGTCACCCACTTCCGCCCAACACAGAGGTGATCTGCACTTGCGGCCATAGAGGTCTTCAAATGGCGTAACTTTGATGCTTGTGTGATATTTGTTATTGTTTGGGAATTTGATGAGTGATAAATAGGTATCCGAAGCTTTACCAAAATCTATCACACAAGCTCTCAACATGTCTTCCGGCGTCTGAATGGCTTTCTCGCTTTGTCCGTCAGTTTATGGGTGGTAGGTTGTACTCATGTCAAGCCGGGTTCCCAAGGATTTTTGTAGCGACTGTCAATTAATGCGAGGCGAATCGACTGTCTCTTATCGAATACAATAGGTAGTGGCACACTGTGTAACCTCACAATCTCCTTGTGATAAGTTCCTGTCGACTTTTCAATTTTCTTTGTGGTTTTGGTTGGTAGGGAGTGTGTGTTGGATTAGTGTCTAAGTCCATAACTATAATTGGTATGTACTTGACCCGACTCGGCATGGTGCATTTGGGTTGCATGGCATCAGAACATTTGGATAGACCGTTTGTGAGAAAAGGACATTTGTGACATATTAATATATTATAAGTTCTAATATATTAATATGAAATCATGTTATTTAATTAGTATTGATCAACAATTAATTTGGACTTAATTTAGTGATCAAAAGAGACTAATTAAATATATGGGGATTGAAATCATGTTATTTATGGGTGGTAGGTTGTACTCATGTCAAGCCGGGTTCCCAAGGATTTTTGTAGCGACTGTCAATTAATGCGAGGCGAATCGACTATCTCTTATCCAACACAGTAGATAGTGGCACACTGTGTAACCTCACAATCTCCTTGTGAAAAGTTCCTGTCAACTTTTCAATTTTCTCTATGGTTTTGGTTGGTAGGGAGTGTGTGTTGGATTAGTGTCTAAGCCCATAACTATAACTGGTATGTACTTGACCCGACTCGGCATGGTCCATTTAGGTTGCATGGCATCGGAACATTTGGATAGACCGTTTGTGAGAAGAGGACATTTGTGACATATTAATATATTATAAGTTCTAATATATTAATATGAAATCATGTTATTTAATTAGTATTGATCAACAATTAATTTGGACTTAATTTAGTGATCAAAAGACACTAATTAAATATATGGGGATTGATTGTGAAAATCGTTAATTCTTATATATGTGGGCTTATGATCCAAGATTCCTTATGTTGGGTTTAACCCGTGTGGTGACCAATGGATACTCCATGGAGGTTAAAACCCATGGAGCATAAGGAATGAGTAAAGTCATGAGTTACATGGTGTAACCCTAATATCTACACTATATAAAGACACCTTTAGCTCAAGAAATTGGCACTAGTGATACTTATATGAGGGCTAGCCAATTTGAGCATGAAGTGTCTTCTTTTCATTGTTATTCCAAGTGTTGATAATGTTGTGTGAACCATTTGAGGTGTCACACTTGGGGCACTAGGCTCTCGAGCTTCATGGAGTTAAGCTACATCAACAAGGTATGTATTTCTGTCTAGTTTATTATTCAAGTATCAAAAGATTGTATGCTAGTCAGGTTAATACCTTGGAATATTCATATTTGCATGTATAATAGAGAAAACATAGATCCAAGGTATTTAGGGTTGCATGTACACTTAGGAGTGTTAGAATGCTCAAAACCCAACAGTGGTATCTGAGCCATGGGTTGTTTTCTGTTATATAAATGCAAATGTTTTATTTTCAAAGTTGAAAAAAAAGAAAAAAACATGACGTTTGTCAAATTTTAAGATAATTACTTGTTTTTGTGAAAAACTAATTATTTGTAAAATTTGAATCATTTGCTATATAAGTTGAATTAGGTCAAATTTAGTAAAAGATAAAATTATATGATTATTTTATTAGTTTTAAAAGTTTGATCTAAAGAGTTTTTTGAAACCTCCATAAGTTATGGATATGAAAAGGTTTTAAAAAAAATTGATTCAAAGTTTTTTATGGAGTTACAAAACTTGGTCTTAATGTTTTAAAGAATTTCATAACTTGTTCGTAAGTTATGGAACATAAAAAGTTTCATCATAAAAGAAACATTAAACTCCATAAGTTATGGAATTCAAAAGTTTTTTTTTGTGTTACCTTGTTTTATGAGTTATTTTTTAGATTAATGAAAAATATGTGTTAGTAGTTTTCAATCCAAATTAATCTAAAAGTTGTTCATAAAATGTGTTTTTGTAACTTGTCCTCAAGTTATATGAAAAGTCACATTTATGAATCCTAAAAACTCATAAAAATGCGTTAGGTTACAAAAAAAATGAAGAGTCTTTCCTTATAAATAATTTTTATGGCTCCATAACTTGTCCTCAAGTTATGGATGTCCAAGAGTCTCTTCATTAAAAGTTTTAAAGCATTAATTAAAACTCATAAGTTATGAAAATCCAAGAGTTTTGAATAGTTTCAAAACTTGAGCTCAAGTTTTGGAATTTGAAAAGTTTTCTTTTATGAATACTTTAATTCCAAGTTAAGCCCATAGAAATTTAAAGAGTTCAAATTCAAACCTTATACTTTATAATATTATAAGTTAATAATATTTATATATGTATAAGAGCAAGTTAGTCTTACCGTTAGTAGGCCTCATTCACGAAGCCGGTCTATAAAGGGGGTATAAGGTTACTGTCTATAAAATGGCAGTTTAACGGGTGTCCACTCTCACCCACCGCTTCCTTGACCGGTGGAGGGTCGTTAGCTGAAGGGGTAGGACAAGGACAATAATTCCCCCTTCATTAAACGTATTAATGATAAATATAAAGTAACTAAATGTTTTTATAATTCCCAATCTTAGTTACTTTAGGAAAATGTGAATAAGGTGCTAATCCATGAAATTACACTTTGCACTTTGTTTAAGTCGGTTAGTGGAGCGTGTGTGGTTAACCGGCACACTAACTCGTATTTAACAAGGTAGGAAAAGGGTAACTTAATATTTATCATAGTATCGATGGAGCGTGTGTGGTTAACCGACACATCGATTGAGGGGTAAATATTAAGGGTACCAAGTATATTTGTATGGTTATTCACACCTTGTTTTGTGATCCTCGGCATCCCAGTCACAAAACCTGAAGGGCACACTCGAGATTGAAACATGCCATTGAACAGTTCAATGAATCTCAAAAGATCTAGGAGTTTCAAATCCAATTAAAAACCTTAAAATTATTTCGTTTTTCATGGTGGAAATTGGTGAATCGTAATTCACCTACCTTCAAATATTTTATAGCTTGGATTAAGGAATCCTTCTTTCGAGTTATAAAATATAGTGTTGGGTCCTAGACTTAATATTTCATATTGGGTGTTATATTAAGGACTTTAGATCAACTATCTTGAATATCTCCCAAAAGATGTCTAGTTCAGACATCTATGATCTTCCCAAATCTCTTGGAACTTCATTTTCTCCACCTCCTCCAATTATTCTCCCTAACCCACAAGTTCAAGGTCACTCAAGCCCTATTGGCATGTCAAGGTCTAGGTGTGATCACATATTGGAGATGAAGTCACATATTGACAAGCCAGGAGAGTTGGGTGTCAAAGTCTTGAGAAAGTTGGATGTTCAATCACTTTCTAAGTCACATAGTGAGTTCCCTTGGGACCCCTATGAAACAGACTATGACAAGACCCTTAATGATCTTATCTATTTGCTAAGATCAAATTCCTAAAACTTTATGGACATTGACAATGATGACACTGGAAATCCAGAAAAAGCATTCTCTTCCCAATGGAAAGGGATCGACCATAGTCAACTCGGTTGATCAAATGGTAAAGAGAAAAGCTAAGTCTGTGATAGTACCGGTACCATTACCAAAGGCTCCATATGTTTATATTGCCAAAGGAAGGGGAATTAGTTGCGAAGCTGCCAAATTTTACCTAAGGATGTTAAAGTCAATAAGTTCGACTCTATTTCAGGTAAAGTCCACTATCTAACTCTGCTAAGTTTCTATTATGAGATTCTTGATACATGATATGACTGGGTCACATGTTGATGTTTTAAGAATCAAAGAAAAGTGAAGAAACTTAAAGATAGAATATGTTGAATCTGATCGCGTAGATGGATTTCTATCGCATAGTTTGAAGATCGGATTCTTGAGCTACTTCTTAGGAGTTATGATATATTGCTTAGGAACATATAACAACATAGTTTTCATGCTCCTTTGCATTGTAAGGGTAGTTTTTCCGCAAAGTTTTTAAAATAAAAGGAAAAAATGATGATTTTATTTATTTTAAAATATCCTTACAATGGCATTTGAGGGAAAAAAATTGTTGCTTATATGATTCCATTAATAGCAAGAGTGGAAATATGAAATTGATTCTTTCATTTGTGGTAATGTCTAAATTTACCAAATAAAGAAAGATCCTCATCACCCAAATTTCAATTGGACCGAAACTTGGAATCATGCAAGTTGTACAGCATGATGAATGAGAATTTTTCATATTTGGAAATTTAAGACTAGTTCCTTGTTCACATGTATATGTGAAGTCAAGTGAAGGACTAAGGGATTGAGTACACATTCTTGTGCACTGGTCAAGTCCACCACAAAAGATCGATAAGATTATTCATCATAATTTACTAAAGCTCAGTAAATATGGTTACACTTACAAGCTTAAGTGTAATTCTGAGACATTGGAAAAGGTTCCAATGTATGGCAGAGCGAATAAGAAGAATCAAATTAGGCAGAAGGATAAAAGTTTCTCAAATCCCTAAAGATGGGAGAGTACTTTAGTATCATGTAATATGATCATCTTAATGATTAAGATACCTTATCGCAATTCATTCCCTAAGTGCATTCTGATAGCTAAGAAGAGGAGCTATGAATTGTTGAAGTGGTCAAATCAAGAAGATGAGTCATACTTAGTTCCAAAACTAGTCTTAGGGTCATACTCCAAGACTGTAAGTTGAGTGAAATATCTTAAAGAAAGGTTTAAAACACTAGTCAAATGTAAGAGTAAAAGTTTTCTACTCTTGTACATTTGAAATTGGTAAGTTGTGATGTTTTGGACAAAACAAAGACCAACTAAGGCCAATTGTGTAAAGTGTTTGTCTTGATAAAGAATCCAAACTATCTCTTGAATATTTGGCAAGTGCGCCTTATGTGTCAAGAGGATAGTGGGAGTCTTAAAGATCCGGAAAGGATAATAAAGAATAAAAACCTGTAAGTTTATCACTAGCACATGACTTGAGGTTATAACATATCATGTTGACATATTCTGTGCTCATTCCAGTTAAAGTTGGCTTTGCATGTGAGTTCTTAGAGTTCTCAATTGGTTGCATAACAACTTGGAAGCAATGGCAGGCCCTTGAGCTACCAGATGGCAAGAAATTAAGATTGAGTTCAGTCCGTATGAGTTTGGATTTGTCATTATCCTTATCTTGTGACTATGGTTTTGACAATTCACATGGATAAGAACACATACACCATTAAATCTAAGTGTCATAAGGTTTCTCTCCGATTCATGAAAATGATGACGAGGAAACACTTTCACTAAGTAGATTTTAACTAGATAGAAATTGTGATATTTGCATTCTCAAAGTCGTTAGTGGAGCGTGTGTGGTTAACCGGCACACTAACTTAGACTTGTGAGAAGTGACAAAAGGTCTAAACAATTGAGACTATGATTACAACATCCCTTTTCATAGTTCTTAAATTGTTTAGACACACCTGTGAGCTATCTAATGAAAGGTGTATGATTTTGATAAAGTCTTATCAAAGCAATCTAGTATTAGAAAACTGAACTTTGGTAGGAAAGTCAATAAAGTATTGATTTCTAGAAGTCCAGCTGATTTCTGAGTACATGTCAAAGCAAGTGGGAGCATAAGTGCCATGCTAATAATTATCATGTAAGTGGGAGCATGATAATTATGATAAGTATTGCAAGTTAGCAATGTTAGTTATAGAAAACAAAAGTTTCAATCCGTGAGGATGCAGGGGTTGAAAAAGTTGTTTTGCTATAATTAAGGGAGAGGAAATTATACTTCATTTCAATTCTAAAAGCTTAGATTGATATTTCGATCAAATTTAGTCAAGGATATATATATATATATATATATATATATATATATATATATATATATATATATATATATATATATATATATATATATATGAATTTCATGTTAGAATGGCTCAACATAAGGAAATTCTATATATGGGTTCATTATTTGCATTCTAAAATTCGATTATGATTACAACATCCCTTTTCATAATCTGAATTATGAGAATTTGGCAAATAGAAATGGAAATATGATAGCAAAAGACCGGTTTAGTCTTTATGTGAGACATCATGAATCGTGTCCCATATGCTTCAGATATAGGATCGATTACATGTGCTATATTCATCATTTCTAAAATTTTCCAAATGCCTGGGGCATTAAGAAGGGAAAAGGTCTAGAACTGGATATGACTAAAACGATTAAGCAATTGTCGAGGACAATCTAAGGTTTACCAAAGATTGGTTTCTCAGGGACAATTGGAAGTATTGTGTTAATTGTTGGAAGGATCATATTGACATATTTTGAAAACAGGCAACTCTTGTTCAGAAGTGATAGTCAAAAGGGGAATGCGGAAATGACCCATTGGTGGAAGTTGTTTAATAAATCTATGTAAGATTAGGAAACATAATGCAAGAAGGATGTTTCCAAGGAGTTGATCTCCTTTGGAATGCTATGCAATGTTTGTTGTCAAGTCTTTGTGACTTTGTGCATAATCATTACAAGAGAATCATTGCATATAAGTTTAGAATCTAACAGATTTCGGTAAAATGGCATGAATTTGGAATTCCTGCATTTGCCATAAGAATTCGGGAGTGTGAAATTAGAATCATTGAAAGTTTGGTCAATTGGTTTATTTCACAAAGTAATGATCATAGACAAACATAGAGTGCATACTTGGTGTATGGCAAAGCTATTGTTTTGAAAAACATAGTGTACATGCTCGGAGCATGGGACAACTATTGTTTTAATTCAAGAATAAAGTTGATATCTAAAACAGTGTGTAATGAATAATGTGTAATCATATGGTGACAAATAAAAGGTGTTTTATTTATGTTCATAGGTTTTGATACCATATTAGATTCAATTATTCTTGTGGTTCATTTTGCATGTTTTCACTTCCAGAATAAACTAGGTTATTCTTCCGGAATGACTAAGTTATTCAAACCATCCACAGTCGGCCATATCTTGGAAGTAGATATGAATCAAGACTGTCATGGGTTGGCTTGTAGAGGTCCAAGTTGGTGGACAAAGTTGTGCTACAACACTCATGAGTGCTCATAAGTTCTGAGTATTGGATTCGACCTGCGCTCATTGGAATCACTTCATGGATTTTATCACGAGTGATCATGAGACAATAACATCTTATATTCTTCAAACCTAGATATATGAGTTGTTACTATGAGTTGGTTGTACATTGATTGCACGAAAACGCATTCGGTAACTCGATGTTATAAAACATGGCTTTGTGTATGATTCAGCAAGTAGTAGAACAAGCCATATGAGTCAAAGTTTATCCATTCCTTTTACCTTTCGGATAAAAGCGATATATGTGGGCCCCTCGATGATTTAATGATGATACATGTGAGTGCTTGGCCAAGCCAGGACTGATTTGATTTGTTCAATTAGTCAGTCGTCATAAATCAGAAATCGCGAAACAAAAAATGGACAGAGAGAATGATTTTAATCCATGTCTCAGTTCATATGATGTCACACCCCAAAACCGGAACGGCGGAAACATTCTGGGGTGGATGACGTCATGTCAAGTATCACAACATATGCAGTATATTAATCAAAGTACAACAACCATTGCATTAATAGTAGTAGTTTTACATAAGTTACATTGCATAGAAACATTAAAGTAATACAGAAACTAATATAGTTGCAGCTCGGTACTGAATTGTCTTCAACAAAAGCTCTTGGGATGTACCTGTCTATCGCTGACCTGAGAATACAAGTTATTTTGAAAGCAAGTATCAGCATTTTTATAAATTCTGGTAAGCTCATAAGTATTTAGTGTCATTTATGTAAGTAATATTCAAAATAACTTTATGAAAAGTAGTAGTTTAGAATCTACAGTGTATTAGCGTCCTTTCCAGAAAATCCTATATTTTCTAAATAAAAGCAGTCTTCTACCAAGACTCGACAGAGTTATGTTGTAAAAAGTAATTTTTCCCTTAAACACTATCATTATCAAAATACGGTAATTGACTTTAAAGAGAGTAGAAGAATATCACTAGTAGAATACTATGGGAAAATAACATATGCCTCAGCAGAAAATACTGCTGACTAAGGCAAAAGAAATCATAGACTCCAGGAGAGTATCGAATGAATGATACGCCTGGCTCAGTCTAACAAAAGGAAACATAGACCCCAGACGATATCAAATGTACGATACAGCTAGCAAGGTCTAAACAAAGAAACACAGACCCCAGACAGTATCAAATGAAAGATACAGCTAGCAAGGTCTAAAACAGAAAAACATAGACCCCATACAGTATCAAATGAAAGATACAGCTAGCAAGGCCTAAAACAAAGAAACACAGACCCTAGACAGTATAAAATGAAAGATACAGCTAGCAAGGTCTAAAACAAAGGGAAAGTCCTAAGTGGCTTGTTTCAAGAATACAGTGTTAGATTCTCGTTACCTTAAGGCCATGAATTATAAGGTAAACAAGGAGATACTCATAACCATACTGATTGACACTAGAGTACTTGACGCCCTGCAAGCATCGGAATAACTATGCCATTTATCACCCCTTGGCTTGGTAGGATGTGGACTGTAGCTAGGAGTCAGGGTGCGGGAGTGTCAGTCCCGTATAGATCTATACACACATTGCCCGCTCTCCCTACAGGAGACTCTGGTTACCAACTCGACGATGGGGAGATCCGTGTCTTGAAGATGCATCTCGTATTCTGAATGCTATTAGAGGCGCTGGAGAAATGATATAGACTCGTGTATGAACTGACTCCTATGGAATTCTCGTACTAGAAAGAGTGAATAGAACCTCCTAACTATTCCTATAATAGTTACTAGTGTCTTTGATCTATGAACGATGAGTGGAAGGATGCCCTTGCTACCCAAGGGAAATGAACTGGCCGATGTAAACCTTTATGTCTATACGTGTATACATGATATATAATTAATGTTTAAACGACCTTTGGATGGATATCTGATACCCACCAGACCACATCCCAACGAGGAAACGGAAATAGGGTGAAGTAGCCTTCCTAAGTCTTTTAAACATTATTTATATAACTATACAAGTACATGAATGCATTTAACGAAACAGAAGTATAGAAGTATAGAAGTATAGAAGAAAACTTGGGTAAAACCTTTTGGAAAACCTTTAAAAATATGAATTTACGACTTGATATAGTTATGTAAAACAAGCTTTGAAAACCGTTCATAAATACGTTTATAATTTGATAACACGATATAAGTAAAGAAAACCTTTGTTTAAAACACTGCTGTAACTGGTTTAGAAGTAAAACATACAGCACGAGAGATAATTTGAGAAAATATTTAAACAAGTAAAAACGTTTTGGAAAACCATCTATAGTATTATACATGGTAAAACAACTGAAAGTGTGATAAATCCTTGTGCATGCGGGTTATTAATCACATATGATTGATATGATAACTGGCATGTTTTAACTTGTATTCCCCCCCATAAAAGCATGTAAAAACATTTAAAAGGTTAATTCAGGGGTATGAACTCACTTGACGTTGGCGTTTCGGATGAATGGATGGTATAGGATGCTAAGTGTCAAGTGAGGACTTGACCACACACGCGAATCCTATTTAACATGTAATGATACATTTAAGTATCTAATTAGTCATTTAATAAATAATTAAGTAAGTAAGGATGTCTTACTACGTAAAAACACTTTGCTACAAGTGCTAGAAGTATCAAAGGTTGCATAGAAGGTGTGTATGGACTCACATTGGAGTTTCCTCTTCAAATGAAGGCCCTTATGGGTGTTTACGGTTTCAAGACCACTTCCCCCATGATTTTACGGCCTTAAACTCATGGTTGTGGTGTCATGGGATGTTTACAGGTCTTAACTCACTCATGGATCATGCTAGAGTCGAATCAAGGGCTAAGGAAGTGATTGGGGCTCAAAATGGACACAATAGGGAGTTTACGGTCCATTGACCACTCCTTGAGGAGTTTATGGCCATAAACACATGAGTTTATGGTCGTCAACTCATGTTTTTCCCTTTCTTTTGTTGTTTGGTGGTTCTAACTCATGCACGCAAGGTTCTAGTCACTTATATGAGCATAGGAAGGTGTTAAAGGCACTTAAACACCTTGGAAAGGTGTTTACGGTATATGAAGATGTTCTTGGGGAGTTTACTACCTTAAACGCATGAGTTTACGGCAGTAAACTCATGTTAGTCCATGAATCATGTGTTTTGGTGCATCAAATGAAGGATTACAAGGCTCTAGGCATTCATGGAAGCTTTTGGAGGTGTTTGAGGGCTAGTTTAACACCCAAAAAGGCGTTTATGGTCCTTGAAGATGGGTTTACGGTCTAAGGATGTTCTTAGACCGTAAACTCATGTTTACTCCCCATTTGCTACGATTTTGGTGTTCTAAGTCCATTTATGCAAGCCTCTAAGTCATTGCTAAGCATTAGAAGTGGTTTGGAAGGGTTTTTGGGCACCAAAACCCTCATTCAAGGTGTTTACGGTTTTGGGATGCTCCCAATACCGTAAACTGTTGTTCTTGGGGTTTTTGGATGTTTAAGCCATGAATTTGCAAGCTAGATGAGATAAACAACAAGCTAGGAAGGTTAATTTACCGATTTGAAGCTCGAAGAAACGATTTTTGACCAAAACCCGATTTGTAGAGAGAGAAAGTGTCTAAGGTGGGAAAAAAAAAGTGGGAATGAAACCCACTCAACCCTTATATAGGGTGGAGTTTATGGCCTGGTTGGTGGTTCACCCAACACCAACCGCGAACGGGGTTAAACACGAAAATTTTAAAATTATACTTCCTTAATTTTGGTTCGCTTGACGAATATTATTTAAAATATTCCAACGGGTTTAAATCCGGTCAAAAATATTTTGGGATAAATTTGGCTAATTTTTGACGTACTTAATTTCGATGTTAAGTTTTAACGGAAATTTTTGGGTTGTCACATCAGCCCCCCGTTAGAGGGAATTTCGTCCCGAAATTCAGGTTTAGGCAAGGAAGTAATCATGACCAATCGGGTAGAGGTATGAGGGCACTTCCTATTCGGTTGGTCCTCGCACTCCCAAGTGAACTCTGGCCTTTGCTTGTCATTCTAACAAACCTTTACTTACGGGATGCGGGTTCCGTTTCGTGCAGTTAGCGATTCCTACAGGTTCCTCTACGAAGCTAGGGTTCTCCATGGCTTCTATCAAGATGAGTGGGATACAAAGAGTGGTGTCGGTCAACACTTTTCAGGTCTACAAAATAGATTGATTTGGGGTGAAACTTGTGGAATATCCGAAAGTAGTAGTGGTCTGACGAGGGTTGGACCAATCTTTGTAAAGAATCTCGGATGGTCCTAAGCTCTCAGAAGGGTAGAGCTTTTCAGTACTTAGATCATAGTGTACTTCTATGGCGAGATCATCACTGGCGTGATCGCCATTCCGAAGTTCCAAACGTTCTCTCATACTAGAACTGTAGTCCTTCAGGTTGGTTCTTAAAAAGCTCGGGTTGTCCTTGGATTCGTGTTTCCTGTCAACTGGCTTTCAGAGGTTTTCTAGATCATCGGATGGATTGCATGTCTACGGGTATCTGTTTGCTGCAGGGTGGCTATCTCAATCTTGTGCAAAATGAACCTGCACTTCTGATTCTTGAGATGTTTCTAACGGAAACTCTCAGGGTCAGGGAGATAGGGTTTCACGAGACGAGTGCTTAGAAAGTTTTTAAACTTTACATTATCGTCTAGTTAGCGCTTTCACAATATGATCCTTAATGGGAAAGGATCATGCTCTTACTTGCCTTGCTGTTTCATGAATAGCAGGCTCTGCTCAGGGCTAACTCAATCCTTAGAGATTTTCTGAAGTGTTGGACTATCTCGGGAGGTGGTTCTACTATTTCTGTGTGAGATAGTATTCTTGGTACACCTATTAGTCCAGTGAATCTCTAAGACATGCCCTATTTTCTAAGGCGTTCATTTATTTCAGTTGCAGAAAACGCGTGCTCTTGTATAACCCATCGACTAACACCTAGAACGGTTTCAAGTCTATAATCTCTTTGGGATCTGGGTTATAAGGCATAATGCAACCTACTTTCGCACTTAAATCAAGTATTCTTGGCTGCCGAGGTTATCCTGTGGTTCCTGGCATTCTAGTGTTCACTTCGGAGAATGCAGTCTATCGTCTACAGAGCAACGGTGACTTCTTCCACGTGAGGGGGAGGGGGAGTGTCCTGGGCACTACTCGTCGGTAACAAGGAGGACGAAGTGCCTGAGTAGTGCGAGCTTCCTCTACAACTACTCTTCCGGGGGTTCTGAGTTTTCTTGATTTAGGTTAAGTCTAGAAATATAGGGTTTCGTTACTCGGAACTTTTAATCTTCTCATCCACTCTTCTCAGAATTGAACTTATCGCAGCTTCCAAGGTTCCGGGATATTCGCTGAGATGCTTAATTCGGGGGATTAAGCGTGAATGGATGGTCGTAGTCAATGTCCTTGACTCTTACGACTCAGATTTCTTTACTAACTGAGGGTGTTAGCTACTATGTTGGCTTAATCGGGATGACAACAAATTTCGGATTTGTGGTCATTATAGTAGCTCAACCCACCGTGGTTCTCTTGACTCTAGTTCCTATTCTATGGAATAGGATGAAGGGCTTTACTATGAGGTTCGTGGTAAAGCTCATACTCGGCTTAACCACTAATACTTGATGTATGCTAGCAGTATATAATTGAGGTCGACAGGATGTTCAGTTGTGCGACTCCACCCCAGACCCACAACCCAACGAGGAACAGGGAGTAGGGAGGAAGCACACATCTAAAATCTTTTTGATCTTAATTATATACCACCCTTATGTATCTACTCAGTTATAGTGGTCAGTCCCATGAGTTCTATCCTCTTGATTAACGAACCTGATTGGGAGGTGTAAGGGGTCTTTCTAGGGGATCTACGGAGTATGCTTCAGGTGGTTATCGTCTTCTGGAATACTTGTAGTGTCTTTCGCTTCGGTTTCTATCTGTCTAAGAAGGGTTGTTTAACAGCATGCGGTACCCTTCTCCTGGGTACTTCGGAAGGTTTGAAATAAGAGTGACAACTGACGGATCGCATTAGTCTTTATTATTTTTATTAATGGCTATGGTGAAAGTTCTTTTTACACAGCACTAGGGAGTTACACACGGTTGCACTAAGTTGAACCATGATTGATAGAGGCGTCGAAGTTGGCATACTTCGACATGATATAGAATGAAGATCGATAGGGTCATGTGCTGAACGGGCACACAAGTTCTAGGCGTCTCAGGTTTCGTCCCGTGTATCACTGTCATGGATACTTGGACCGATAGAGTTGACGCGAAACTGTAGAGGGTCCTGAGTGTTTCTGAATAGGGTACCTTTCATGAATGGATTCTCACTAGGCCTTTCTATAATCGCCTAACATATACTAGTCATGTATAATTAAGGTGGGGAGGACTGTTGACTGAGCGACTCCGCCCTAAATCCACAACCAAACGAGGAACATGAAATGAGGCGGCATTCACTCACTCTAGGTCTATCCATCTCAATTATACATGGTTGTAACATATATATCTAGCCATTATAGTTTTACCTGATGAAATTTTAAATTTTATAACCGTGCTGCGACTTTCGCCTTAACGGGGAAGTATTTACATTTAGAATTAGCCTTTTAATGTCTTCGATTAGTTATCTGAGATTGAGAGACATACCAAAAATCTACCGGGTTCCTTGATGCTTCTCCCTAGGCATTAGAGTTAGACTTCTCATGTGTCCTCGTTGTTTCCTTCAGTTGGGCAGTCCCTTTTGAAGTGCCCAATTTTACCACATAGGTGGCATACTGGATTGGTCGTCACATTGGTGGTTGATGTAATAAACTCAATCGAGGTTCTGTAGACGAGAGCGGTATGCCCCTTCATGTTGCACTTAGCACAAAAGAGTTCTCGACAAATACCATGATGATGGTAGTTACACTTGCTGCAGCGGGGAAGGTCTCCTAGGTATGGTCTTCTTGAAGTCAGGATGGAAGGGCTGGCAGGGGTATGGACCGTCTCAGCTCGTTGCCCTTCGGAAGGTCCTTGAGCCGAGGTACTTCCCTCCTCGTTCTTAAACTTTCTCTTCAGTGGATTTGGTTAAGGTTCTTGGGTGGCTGGGTACATAGAGGTTGGTTGCTGCTGTCTATTGCTTGGATCGGAATTCCATATAGGGCTCTCGCTAACATTGGCATTGTTAGCATTCAGTTGAGCCATGACAGCTGCTATGGCTGCCGAGACTGCAGCCTGGAAAGTAGCTTCATCAAATAGGAGAGTCGGTTTCTTGCCAGTGGATGGGTTACGCTTCTTCGGAGGCATGGTTTTTCCTACACGGAAAGGAACACAAGCTGATGAGAGACGATAGTTAACCCTTAGACGTATCTATCCTTATTATATTAGGGACGTAAGGTGAGGACAAGGGGAATGGGTAATCAGGGTTATTGTTGATTGGTGGACTTAATAGGTTTATTATTATTGTGGGTTGAAAACTCTATATGCTTACCAGGCTCCCAAGCTTGACCCACTCAGCTTTTTTATGTTACATGTAGTGGACCCCGAGCATAGTCGGAGGATGATGAGAGATTTTTGGATTATAGGCCAGTAGCTGTAAATAACTGTTGTAAGGCTTATAATGTCTTGTTTATGCTTTTGATCTGTATCGGAACATGACATCCCGAGGTTTTGATATGAAACTATACATTTCTTAAGAAAAGGTTTTGATAAACTTTTATCAAGTTTTGTTTTGGGGACCAATTCCGCAACATCTTTTAAAAAGATTTCTCTGATTTTATTTTAAAAAGCATATATTAAATCGGTCTTTTCTGGCCGAGAAATTAGGGGATGTCACATGCCGTTTGGTGCGAAAATGGAGGTACATAAATAATCTAGGGGTGTGGTTCTATAAAATACTCCTATAGTATTTTAGACTTTATGTTTGGTTCTCAAAGTTCCTTTGCATGGGGTTGGTAAGTGTAACGCCCGTAGATCCAGGCTAGTCAATTTAGAGATAATAGGGGTCGAAAATGACTTTTCGACAAAAGATTACTAAGAATAAATAATCTTAACCAAGTTGTAGAATATGTCTCAAGGGTTCCGTACAAATAAAGAACGGCGAAATCTGAGTTATAACGAAGAAGTTATGACCTGTCGAAGTTTCGCAAAGGAACCAGCACGACACCGGGAAGCATAAATAGTGAATTTTCAATAGAGTGATTTGTAGACTTAGAGAGCTAAATGAAAGTCATAGAATACCTTAAACCGAGAGCATCCATAAAAAGAACGCCCAAATCTGACTTCGTATGAGGAAGTTATGATTTTTCTAAGTTTCGGCTTAGCGGTGTACGACCCGAAGTTCGAATATTAGATCGAGCGGTTTTTAGCCGACACAACCTAAACAAGAATCGAATATCTCATTAATAGTAGAATAACGATAAAAAGACGGACGAAAACGGACGTCGGATGAAGAAGTTATGAATTTTTAACGGACCAATCCTGTCCCGGCCTGTTAATAATATAACTTTTAAAATAAATTCAAAATTAGCCAATGAAGTCTAAACGAAAGTTGTAGAGTACGTTCCCGCCTACGCGTGGATATAAAGAACGTACAAAACGAGGCTTGTACGAGGAAAATATGAATTTTAGAAGTTAAAGGAGAAATTCGCGAAGCTGATGCATGGATTGATGACGTGGCCTAAGTCCCAGCCCTCTGATGAGCTCGCTCCGGATTGTGACACACCACCCCTCGCATTACGCCCAGCGTCCGAGATCTCGTACGTGCAGCGTACAGCTGGTCTCCTTGGCCTAGAAGCGAACACGTCGGACCACCGAGCTTTCGCCACTTGTCGTCCCTATCCGAAGTTACGCCCTGCGTAACCTGCTGAACGCCCAACATTCCAAAGCTGCTCCAGCCTATAAATAGGTTCGGAATTCTCTCGGATTTTCACACCTTTCTCACTTGTCTCTCTAACTTCTTTCTCCCTCTAACCCGTTCCAACCCCCCTAAACCCTAGGGAACCCCCCAAGCACCTGAAGGAAGCCCCAAGGCTCTCGGAGTCCTGAGAAAAAGGGTCTTTTGGTTCGGAAACAATGCTCCAAGCGAAGCCTGGTTTTCTATGAAACCCGCTGTAAGTGAGCTATGCATACACTATTTTTAATATAGCTTTTAAATAATTATAGTAATGGTATTAGGTCCTTAGAATAATTGTTTGGGCTATTATTATGGGTTATATAAGTATCATATAATATATGTTTAACCACTCGCGGTATGGGGGTTCCGGTTTGGAGGGCCGCTTGGGTTGCTGGATTCAGAAGTGCTTATATGCCAAAATGATCCTGCCCACCGATGTTCCATGTCTGGCCTCGTCTGTATATAGTGGATGAAAAGTATTGTGTTCACGCTTATATAATAGTAATAATACCTAGACTATTAATTAGTCTCGTCAAGTGTTAGACTAAACTCTAGTGGTAATGATACTAGGTTTTGTCCGAAGGAAATTGTTTTGAGATAACGAAGCACTGTCCGAGTACAGAGTCACCACCTAATCATGTGAGTGCATAGTCCCTTTCATCTTACACATAGATATGAAGTATTTTAATATAAATTACGTGCTATGTGTGATATTGTCTGAATACTTGTTGTCTATGTTGGGTGAAAGATTTTTATACATGTTTTAAATGATTTAAACTGTATATGTATTTTATATCTACAAAATGTGTTGGGTAAAACATGGGTAGATGAAATGGTTTATGTGTGATAAGAATAAAATGATGAGAGGAGTCTCGGGAACAACCTAGTCGATAAACGAGATTAACTCAGGCAACTATGTGACGTAGTGCCTAAACCCCTAGACATGTGTTGTGAGAGAATTCTCAGGATCGATACTATCGATAAAAGAGAGTAACCTTGGCGATCATGCAGACTTGATGCCTAAACCCTGGGCGACTATGTGACTTAGTGCATGTTGTGTAAACCCTAGCGATCATCCAGACTTGGTGCCTAAACCCTGGCGACTATGCAGAATTAGTGCCTAAACCCTGGTGATCATGCAGACTTGGTGCCTAAACCCTGGTGACTATGAGACTTAGTGTTTGTTGTATAAAACGTGGCACCGATGGACATTGTGCCATTTCCTTAGGATGATCCTTAGGAATGAATGAACAAGGAATAGATGATTCTTAGGGTAAATCCTTAAATAAGATAATGGGGATGGGTAATTGGGTTGATTGTTTGACGTTTAACCATAATAATTATATTATTGTGGGTTGAAAACCCTATATACTCACCAGGTTTCCCAACCTGACCCACTCAAGCTTTTTTGTATCACATGTGTCGATATGAAGTTACATTGCACTGCGAGATTAAAGAGATGTAGATCACTAGTGTAAATGAATGTCAGTTCTGTTTATGCTTATGTTTCTGTATTCACAATGACATCCCAAATGTTTTAAAATGAATAAAAAAAAGTACATTTCTTCAAAAATGCTTTGATAACGTATTTATCATGTTTTACTCGGAACAAATTCCGCAACATTTTTATTAAAAGAAGTACTCTGATTTTATAAAGCATAAACAAAATCGGTCTTTTCTGTCCGTGAAAATGGGGATGTCACAGTAAATTTTAGATTTGTTGCCCACCCAACCATTCCAAAAAAACATGTTTTTCATATCTCGTATAAATATACTTGATCAGATTATATTTATCCCACGTATGATTACATAACTGTCAAGGCTTAATCGTAGTGTTTAACTTATCCAAAAACTTTTTGTTTTGATATTGTTATGACACTGAACTAGTAAGTATGAATGTACTTATACTTTCATAAAAATATCATAGTATTTCAAAGTATACTTGTATAAAAATGTTATGTCATAGATTTTAGTCCCATTGTATTTATATTTTGTATATCTTATGCGCTTTGATATACTTAGTTCACTATAAACAATGCTTTGATACCAATCTGTAACACCCCCAAACTAGGATGGTGGAAACGTCTGGTGGTGGATGACTTTCATGTACAGTATCATAATAATTGAATATAACTGATCAAAGCAAACACAACCATAATATATATAATTGAATAAGTTACATCATTGTAAGTATTACATATTTCAAAAGTCAATTACATATGATGACAAAAGATTTGTTTGGCGCCTTAGCGACCCTTCCTCAAAAGCTAGTGGTTACCTATTTTAATGATTTCCTGAGAATACAAGTTGTTTTTGAAGAAATGTCAACAATTAAGTTGGTGGGTTCATAAGAGTTTGTATAAATAATTGTAAGCCTTTCCGTACAAAGTAATTGTGCTTGTTTTCAGAAAATCCAATATTTTCCATAAAATGAGTTGTAGTCTTAAATGTTCCAAGACCTGAAATGTACCAGTGTTTTTCCATACTTCAAATAATAATATGTATTTTTATTCATGTATAAAACCGTTTGAAGAAAGGTGTTTTCCTGTAAAATATACGTATAGTCGTTTCCCCATTTAAGTTAACATAATCGTGCTAAAAATGAATTGCCTATCGCAACGTTCTTCAGGCGTCGAAGTGTTTATGACATTTGTCACCCATAACCTGCCGGTCTGACTGTAGCTAGCAGTCAGGGTGTGGGATCATCAGTTCCGTATAGATCTATACACAAGTATCACACTCTCTTACGAGAGATTCTGGTTATGAAACATGACTTTCGTGTATACCTCAGTTAGGTACGATGAAGATAATGTCTCATAAGTTTATTCAATGAGAGTATGTGTTTTTGTAATGAAAACATTTGTATATGTAATTATCCCCTTTTTCCAGGATAATTAATACATGGTGTAAAAACAATTATATATGTACTTTATATAATTACACCATTTGCTTAACAGGTTACAAAGGTGGTAAAGTTTCGTAAACTATATTTATATAGTTTAATGTAGCAAATGTTTTGTACTCAATATATATATATATATATATATATATATATATATATATATATATAGAGAGAGAGAGAGAGAGAGAGAGAGCTTGGTTACAAAGGTGGTAAAGTTTCGTAAACTATATTTATATAGTTTAATGTAGCAAATGTTTTGTACTCAATATATATATATATATATATATATATATATATATATATATATATATATATATATATATATATATATAGAGAGAGAGAGAGAGAGAGAGAGAGAGAACTAGGATCGGGTATTTAAAGTAATTATTGTGTTATTGTATACATAAATGTGGGCCAATCAAAATTAAACAAAAGATTAAAGAACTAAATAAATAAATAAGGGTAATTTAGTAATATGATTAATAACTTCCAAAAATAATCCCTATAATCATGGTATTGACTTTTAACCTAATCTCTCCAGTTTAAATCTCATTCTTTCACATCCGACCGATCCCATCATGAGCAATCTCGCAGGCGGCTAATCCGTTTCTTTCTGATCGATGGCGAAGAGGGTATCTCTCGGGACTGACGAGGCCGGAGGAGGAGATAGGAAGGAGTAGCGAAAGAAGAAGAAGAGGTGGGTGCGACAGGGCTTTGTAGTTGATGGGAATAGCAGAGAACGAAGAATACAAGGGGAAAAGAGGTTCATTTTCTTGGCTTGTTCGATCGTCATCAACACACGAAGAAGGAAGAAGGATTCACGAACGGAGCAGGGGAAGGACTGTGACAACCCGATATTTAAAGACAATGCAATGTAAAACCAGTCAAATTTAGGTCAAAATATAACTTTCCAAAAATCGTATTTGGGTTAAATCAAGTGGTAGGAATCGTAACAAGGTTTTCATACATATAAAGAACACAAAAATCCGAGTTATAACGAAGAAGTTATAACCATTCTAAAATTCCCGACAAAACCAGCAACGCCGATTAAACGAAAAACACGAAGTTTCAATACAATAGTTTTTAGCCTTAAGTATCTAAATGAATGTTGTAGATATCCCAAAACCGCGAACATACGTAAAAAGAACATCCAAATCTGACTTCGTAAGAGGAAGTTATGATTTTTCCAAGATCCGGATATAGCAGTAGACAGCTAAAAACCTGAAATAGAGATCGAGAGGCTTATGGCCGAAACAACCTAAATGAGAATCGAAGGTCTCAACAATAGTAGCGCTACAGCGAAAAGTTTGACGAAAACGGACATCGGATGAAGAAGTTATGGATTTCTAACGGACTTTTCATGTCCCGACCCGTTAAAAATAAATAATTAAAAATAAAGTCAAAATTTGCCAATGAAGTCTAAACGAAAGTTGTATAACATAATCTCACCTATGCGTGCATATAAAGAACGTCGAAAACGGAGCTCGTACGCAGAAGTTACGGATTTTACAAGTTTGAGACACACAATTCACGGCTGTCAGGCTGGCCACGATGTGGCACAGTGACTGATGGGGTTTTCAGGCTTGGTAGAAGACGTCTCATCCATGGAAGAGGATAAGGATTGACCCCACGATGTGGCAACCTTATGGCCACGACGTGGGACCCCAAAAGTTTGCCTATAAATAGATTTCAAGGGTTTTCCGAGTTACGTGCTCATTTCTTTCCATCTAAGTGTTGTTACTCTGCAAAATTACCTCGATAAACCATCCCGAATCCTCGGTTTTCACACTTATGTCCCGAAGGAAGTTCTACACTATCAAGAGTCCTGAGATTTTCCCGCGTTTTCAACTCTTCCTGTCGAAGTTCTGCTCGATTCTTCTCTCGACTACTTCAAATCAACCACTTCAATCAAGTGAGTTCATACCCTATAATCTACACTTTTAAATGTTCTATAAATGTTTTTATACGCTTTTAAGGGGGGGGGGGGGGGAATACAAGTAAACACATGGTTATCCCCGTGTGAAAGACATAAATCTTTGTTATACTTTTTGGTTATGTAATCAATCACATGTGATTTATAACTAACATACAATTGGACTTACTACACTTTTAGCCGTTTCACCAAACAGAGTACTTTAAATAGCTTTCTCAAATGTTTTTACATGTTAAAACACTTTTAGAAACTGTCTTACAAACTGTATGTTTCCTTTTTGAATCTGTTATACTTGTGCTTCAAACAAAGGTTTTCTCACACTTAAACTGTCTTGTCAACGGTTTTCGAATCGTTTTATAAACTGACATCAAGTCATAAATTCTTATTTATTAAACTTTTCAAAGGTTTTACAAAACTTCTTTTATACTTTTATATTGTTAAATGCTTGCCTATATATGTATAGTTAAATAAGAAAGGTTTAAAAGACTTAGAACGGCTAGCTCGCCTTATTTCTTTTTATGTTCTCGTTGGGATGTGGCCTTAGGGTATCATTTATTCGTCCGAATGTCATCTAAATATTAGTTATATAGATCATGTATACCTATATAGACATAAAACTTCCATCAGTTAGTTCAGTTCCGACACTCTTGGGTAGCAAGGGTGTATAAACCTACTTGGACACTCATCAATTACATTCCAGTAAACTATTATAGGAATAGTTTAGGGGATACAAAATATTATTCCTATTACAAGGAATTACACTAGATTCAATTCATTCATGAGTCTATACTACATGCTATATGAAGGGATCCTCTTACAGAGATTCCTCTTACATGGATACACTTATATGGATACTCTTACAGGGATACTTTTACATAGATACTATAAGGGGTTAACCACTCCTAATACCTCTGTTAGCTATAGAGGTAAATGCACATCTACGGATGTCTATGGTTGATACCATTACACGTATACTTAAGGGACTAACTATTCCTACACCCGACTGTTATCAACAGAGGTAAATGCACGTCTACAGAAGTCTATGGTGGATCCAATTACGGCGAGTTTCCACGCCTTGTTTATTTTAGTACCAAAGGATAATACTTAAGTTATTAGCTCATTACCTTTATTTTGTGATACATTCACATAACGACGGGGCAGACTAATACCTATATAATTATATTGTTACCTTTATCTTGTGTCATGTTCACATAACCGACGAGGTATGTTATACTAGAATATCTTAGTACCAAAGGATACAACATAAGTTATTATATTATTACTTTTATAGTTTTATAATAATAGTTAAACAAGGGGAAAACCGTCACATTTACAAGTGATGCGTACTTTCAAAACAGTCAGGTCTTGGTAGAAGACTACTTTCAAAACAGTCAGGTCTTGGTAAAAGACTACTTTCAAAACATTCGGGTCTTGGTAGAAGACTACGTTTTATACTAGAAGGAAATATAGGATTTTCTAGGGTTTTCATACATATACTAAATGTTTCATCAAACATTCACCAGTCTTTCATAACAACTTTTCAAAGCAATAACATTAAAATACTTATGAATTCACCAGCTTTATTGCTGATACTCACTTTCAAAATAGCTTGTATTCTCAGGTTACAAATAGACAGGTACTGATGCAAGGTTTAAAGAAGACGGAACAGTCAAGACTTCTCTTTTATTTTGAGTATTCATTATGTTGTTTTATACTATGAAAGAACACACTTGTAAGCAGAATTATTCTATTAATGCAATGGATGATGTTGTTGTTTGTTTACTACTTTACATTGTTGTGATACATAGATGACGTCCTCCACCCCAGAACGTTTCCGCCATTCTCGGTTTTGGGGTGTGACAGATTGGTATCAGAGCATTGTTTATAGTGAATTGAGTATATCAACCCATAAAAGATATACTAACTATAAATACAATGGGATTAAAATACTCTGACCAAGAGTTTATACTTTTAAATAATAAAATATTTAATTAAGTATACGTGCATGCATTCATACTAAAATCAGTGTCACAATGACAAGAATAAAAGTATTACGATTGTTGAATATCACAAGTAAGCTTGGGGATGTATGGTCAGTCCTGGGAATGGCATAGCTTGATCAACTATGCTGGTCCGAGGTGTCACACCCCCAAACCTGAACAGCGGAAACGTTCGGGGGCGGATGACTTCATGTGGTAACGTAACAATTGAATACATAGTAAAGAAAGCAATACAACCATCATATATATAATTGAAAGTTTACATTTGTCAAAAAGTACATGTTCAAAACCAATTACAATATGATGTCAAAATGTGAGATTTAAGTGGCGCTGCAGCGTCCCTTCTTCAAAAGCGTATTGTTACCTATAGTTACTGAATCCCTGGGACATACAAGTAATTTTGAAAGAGTAGATCAACATTTAAGCTGGTGAGTTTCATAAGTATTTAAATGACAATGTTGGTATGTAATGAACTGTTTTGTCCTTGTTTGTTTGTTTTTAGAAAATCCTATATTTTCTACTAGTATAAAAGTAGTCTTCTCTCAAGACCAAAGTTTGTTTCCAAAAATGTATGTAAGCGTAAAAATAACCAATATGTTTGTAAACCTCGTAAATCATTGTATTTTTAATACCTCATGTGAGGTTTATAACTATACTATTGAATCGGAATACCTATACACAACGTTCTTCAGGCGTTGGAATGTTATGACGTTTGTCACCCCAAATGGTGGACTGTAGCTAACAGTCAGGGCGCGGGTTGTCAAGCCCGTATAGATCTATACACAAACACCATGCTCCCCCTCCAAGGGATTCTGGTATATAATACAGGACTTGAAATGTGTACTCGAATGTACGTGAAGTTAATGTCTCACAAAACCGTGGTATAAAAACAGATTTACGTGTTAAAATGTTCGTTTGTTCTTGTATATGAAAGTGACTTCTTGAAAATCGCATTTCTAGTATGTAAAAGTTAGCAATATCCTCGTAAAACTATACCTATTATTGTTTTCTAAAAGTGTGACTTGTTTTATTTAGAAATGCCTAGAAAAGGAAACACTTTTTATACATGTATAGATTTTTGTAGAGCCTAAGATAGACAAGTATACATATAATCTAAGAAAATGTTTTAGTTTATCTTTGCATTACAACAATTTATATTTTTAAAGATAGGATTCTATTGTAATATATTTTGTATACGAGATTTCCCTATAAAGTTTTATAAATCACATATGATTCTACTTAATAAAAGTGTATAATAATCTTTATATATATCACCCGATATTAGTCGTGGGTTTTACTTGTATTTCCCCCCCCCCCCCCCTTAGAAAGCATATAAAAGCATTTAGAATAATTAAAAAGGGTTAATAAAGGGGTATGAACTCACTTGAAAGTTTGAAGATAGCAAGATGGAAAACCGGGCAGAGTTTCGTCTCGGGAAACGGATTTTTCTCGGGATTCTCGGAAATCTCGGGAGTAAAATCGACCTTCGGGACTTGAGCAAAATGACCAGGGCTTCGGGTTAGAACGGGCACGGAAATCGAGGCAATATCGTGAGAGAGATGAGAGAAATGGGGTGAATTTCCCGGAACCCTCGCATCTCTATTTATAGTGGTCTGAGAAGCCTCGGTACGCGGGGCGTACTCGTGCGTCACCCGTGACCGAGTCCTCGACTTCTTCACTGTGGATGGGATGGATCGGGTAGGTTCGTATAGGGGCGACGTGGACGGACCGAGACCAAGGCCTTCGGGTACGCGGGGCGTACGAGGTTACACGGCGCGTAACTCGGATGAGGACGCTGACTCCTCCTTCGGATATTACCGTATTTTTGAATTAAATTTATATATAATTTATTTAATAAACTTCAAAAAATCATATCTTCTTCATACGAACTCCGTTTTCGATGGTCTTTATATCCACGCGTAGGTGAGACTATGCTCTACAACTTTCGTTTAGACTCCGTTGGCAAATTCTGAAATTATTTTTATTATTTATTTATAAAATGTCGTGATTAAGGAATTTCTTTAAAAATTCATAACTTCTTTATCTGACGTCGGTTTTTGCCAGACTTTTCACCGCTGAAATACCATTGTCGAGACTTTCGATTCTCGTTTTGGTCATTCCGGCCAAAAGTCGCTCGATCTCCGATTCGATTTTTTAGTTGTCTGTTGCTAAACCGAACTTGGAAAAATCATAACTTCAATAAGTCGGATTTGGGCGTTCTTTTTACGTACGATCATGGTTTAATGACATTTAAACATAGAAGGAATTTAAATAGAAACTTTTTGGACATTTTATTATCAAAGTTAATTTTATTAACTCAAAAGTGGTTACAATACTTGACTTTTTAGGTCATTACAAAGAGTTGAAATATCGAGTTGTCACATCATCCCCCCGTTAGAGGGAATTTCGTCCCGAAATTTAAAGTAGTAAAGATACTAGTGAACATGAAGGAGATGAGGGTACTTTTGTTTCATCTGATCTTCGAGTTTCCATGTGAATTCAGGTCCCCGCTTGGCGTTCCAGCGAACCTTCACGATGGGTATGCGACTTTGTTTTGTTTGTTTGACCTCTCGGTCCATGATTTCTACTGGTTCTTCCAGAAAGTTGAGGCTCTCGTTGATCTCGATCTCGTCGAGTGGAATAACAAGAGTCTCATCGGACAGACACTTTTTCAAGTTTGAGACGTGGAAGGTTGGATGTATGTTACTAAGTTCACGCGGTAGGTTAAGCTTGTAAGCCACAGGGCCGATTCTGGCAACAATCTCAAAAGGCCCTATGTATCTTGGATTTAGTTTCCCACGCTTTCCAAAGCGTATTAAACCCTTCCACGGTGAGACCTTTAACAAAACGTGGTCTCCTACCTGGAATTCCAAAGGTTTCCTCCTTTGGTCAGCATAGCTTTTCTGTCGGTCTCTAGAGGCTTTCAATCGTACACGAATCTGAACGATCTCCTCTGTCGTTTCTTGTATGATTTCCGGACCGGTGAGAGTGCTTTCAGGAACTCTTCCTTTAGCTAACTGGGTATCGCCAACTTCAGTCCAGCACAGAGGGGATCTGCACTTTCGACCATAGAGGGCTTCAAACGGAGCAACCTTTATGCTTGTATGATAACTATTGTTGTATGAAAATTTGACAAGGGGTAAATGGATATCCCATGCCTTTCCAAAGTCAATCACACAGGCTCTCAGCATATCTTCTAAAGTTTGTATCGTTCTCTCACTTTGCCCGTCTGTTTGTGGGTGGTACGCTGTACTCATCTCTAGCCTAGTCCCCAGGGAACTTTGTAGTGACTGCCAGAATCTTGAAGTGAATCTACTATCTCGATCGGAGATAATGGATATCGGAACACCATGCAGTCGCACTACTTCCCTTGAGTAAGTTCTTGAAAGCTTTTCCATTTTGTCAGTCTCCTTGATGGGTAGGAAATGCGCGGATTTGGTCAATCTGTCGACAATGACCCATATGGTATCGAGTCCACTCGTCGTTTTGGGTAACTTGGTTATGAAGTCCATATTAATCCGCTCCCATTTCCATTATGGTATCTCCGTTTGTTGTAGTAATCCTGACGGTTTCTGATACTCGACCTTAACCTTAGCGCAGGTAAGGCATTTACTTACGAAGGTAGCAATTTCTGCTTTCATGTTAGGCCACCAGTACAGTTTCTTAAGATCCAGATACATTTTATCTGAACCTGGGTGAACGGAATATCTTGAGTTGTGTGCTTCGGTCATGACTACATTTCTGAAACCACCATGTTTCGGGGTCCAGATTCGGTCCATGAGGTAGTAGGCTCCGCCACCCTTGACTTCTAGATTCTTTTCCATTCCTCGCAGGGATTCACCCACCACATTTTCAGGTTGCAAAGCTTCCATTTGTGCCTCCTTAATTTGTGTGGATAAGTGGGAATGGATAGTCATAGTCAGATATTTGACCCTCCAACCAGTGTATTCCTTTCGACTGAGGGCGTCAGCTACCACGTTGGCCTTGCCAGGATGATAACGAATTTTGCATTCGTAGTCATTTAGTAACTCAACCCATCGTCGTTGTCGCATGTTGAGTTCCTTCTGATCGAAAATATGTTGAAGGCTCTTGTGATCGGTGAAAATAGTACTCTTTGTTCAGTATAAGTAGTGTCTCCAGATCTTCAGAGCAAATACCACTGCTCCTAACTCAAGATCGTGTGTCGTATAGTTCACTTCGTGTGTCTTAAGTTGTCGGGAGGCATAAGCAATAACCTTCCCTCTCTGCATAAGAACACAACCAAGTCCTTGATTTGACGCATCACAATACACTACGAAGTCTTCTATCCCTTTGGGGAGGGATAGTATCGGTGCGGTGCACAAGGCCTGTTTTAGCGTCTGGAACGCCTTCTCTTGTTTCGCTTCCCAGTCAAAGGCCACGCCTTTCTGGGTTAATGTAGTAAGAGGTTTCGCAATGCTAGAGAAGTTCTTTATGAATCTGCGATAGTAGCCAGCGAGAACTAGAAATTGACGAATTTCTGTAGGTGTCCTTGGTGCCGACCAGTTCTCAATGGCCTTAATTTTGGAGGGGTCCACGTGTATCCCTTTCTCGCTAACAACGTGGCCTAAAAATTCGACTCTTCGAATCCAAAATTCGCATTTAGAGAACTGCGCATAGAGTTTCTCCGTTCGCAGTGTTTCTAAGACTTTTCTTAGGTGCTGACTATGCTCTTCCTCACTTCGGGAGTAGACAAGTATATCATCGATAAAGATGATGACGAACTGATCCAAGTAAGGACGACATACCCTATTCATTAGGTCCATAAATACTGTTGGTGGATTGGTTAATCCGAACGGCATCACTACAAATTCGTAGTGTCCATAACGAGTTCAGAAAGCTATCTTTGGAATATCCCCCTCTAGAACTCGTAATTGGTGATATCCGGACCGTAGATCTATCTTTGAGAATTAGTTTGCTCCTTGAAGTTGATCGAATAGGTTGTCAATACGGGGTAGAGGATAACGGTTCTTGACAGTAAGTTTGTTCAGCTCTCTGTAGTCGATGCACATACGGAACGATCCATCTTTCTTCTTTACAAACAAGACCGGTGCTCCCCAAGGTGAGAAACTTGGTCTTATGAATCCTTTTTGAAGGAGTTCATTAAGTTGACTGGAAAGTTTCTGCATCTCTGCTGGTGCGAGACGATAAGGCGACTTCGCTACTGGGGTAGCCCCTGGAACTAAGTCGATTTTGAATTCGACTTGGGGTTGTGGTGGTAATCCTGGTAGTTCTTCTGGAAAGATATCGGGAAAGTCGTGTACTACTGAAATTTTCTTGATGTCCTTCAGTTCTTGACTTGTATCAACGATGTGCGCTAGGAATGCTCGACAATCCTTCCGCAAGCACTTTCGAGCTTGGATGCACGAAATGATGCGAAGGTTTGTACTTGATTTGTCGCCGTAGATAACTAATGTTTCGTTGTTAGGGAGATTAAGACGGACTGCTTTCTCAAAGAACATGATGTCGGCGCGAAGAAGACTCAACCAATCCATGCCGACTATGACGTCGAAACTTTTAATTTGGACCGGCATGAGATTGATTGGAAAAGAATGGTCGTCTAAAGTTAACGTACAGCCCATGTATATGCAGTTAGTGTTTTCGGTTTTTCCATTGGCCATCTCTACAGTGAATGATTTTTCTAACTTGCTAGGTTTAGGTTTAAGTAAATGAATAAAGTTTTGACTCACGAAGCTTCTCTCCGCTCCACTATCGAATAATATGCATGCATATGAATTGTCGAGAAGGAACGTACCAGCAACTACAGTTGGGTCAGCTACAGCTTCGTCGTGGCCTATCGCCAAAACTCGTCCCACACCGTCGGTGCCTGCTGCCTTAGGGTAGTTCCTCTTGTAGTGGCCCACCTCGCCACAACCGTAGCAAGTCTGGCCTACACCCACACTGCGAACTTGAGTGATCGGCTTTGCGGGGTCCTTGTAGAAACGGGTTGTGTGTCCCTTTCTGTTGCATTTTGCGCACTGCATTTCCCGACAAGGTCCATGGTGGTGGTAAGTGCATTTGGTGCACTTTGGAAGGTTACCTACATAAGGCTTTGTGGGGTAGGGATTTGTAGAGACTGTAGTAGGTACAGTGGCAGCATTCACTGAAACCAGTTGTTTCTTTGCGGGCTCTTGGGAAGACCCACCCTTCCCTTTATTCCATACCCTCTTCTTGCTATTGTTGTTGTTGTTGTTTTTGTTGTTGTTGTTGTTGTTGTTGTTGTTGCTGTTGTTGTTTCCTTTTTGTGGTTCTGGTGCAGAAACGGTCGAGTTCTGATGACCTCCGTAGTCAATAAGAGATTGTGCCAGTTCCTTAGCACTTTCAAAGGTGTCAGGTTTGGAAACTAACACGCTTGATCGTATTTGGGGCGTCAGTCCCCAGATGTATCTCTGAATTTCTTACTCTCGGGAGCAATCATATATGGGCAAAGGATTGCCAGATCGCAGAATCTGTTGGTATAAGTTGCGATGTCGGTACCAACCATTCCGAGAGTCCAGAGTTCGTGTTCGAGCTTTTGAATCTCTCCCCGTGGGTAGTATTCTCTCATCATCATGGCTTTTAGGCTCTCCCAGCTTATGGAGTTTGCCACTATCAGGGTAAGTACTTTAACGTGGCCATTCCACCAAGTTAAAGCTCTATCAATAAGAGTGAAAGTTGCAAATTTGACTTTGTTGTGCTCGGGACAGGAGCAGATTTCAAAGACTGACTCCGTCCTTTCAATCCACTGTCTCAGGGCTATCACACCACCAGTTCCATAAAACATCCGGGGCTTGGCATTAGTAAAGTCCTTATAGGTGAATTCTCGGGGTGGTCCATGACTCTCGCCATGGTTGGATGGGTGTGTGCCAGATCCTGAGCCATTAGTACTCAAGTTATTGATCTGTGACATGGCAGCTGCTACCGTTGCGCTGACTGCTGCTTGGAACATAACGACATCAAATTGAGGTGGTGGAGGTGGTGGTGGTACAGGTGCTTCCCCACCGTTGCTTCGCCTTGAATTCCTACGCGGAGGCATCCTTCAACTATAGGTTGAAAAGGTAAAGATAAGAATTCCATAGCATAGAAAATGTATGTGTCTCATGAACTAAATTGCTATAGTTCAACAACAGATGCTAGTATGAGTCTTAAAATAGAAGAATGAAAGTTATTTGTAAGACTGAAAGTATGAAACAAGTATTTGGTTTCTCAAAGACTTTTCAAGGTTTGAATGAAATCCTCAACGTAGTAAGAATAGTGTCACTTATATTAATATAAAAGTTGATACAACGATCATGAAAATTTGACCCCTATAAGGGTCTCCGATTACAAAGTTCGAGAAATTTAAAGACATTTAGCCGGGTCCTAAGCTATAACAAAATTTTGAGTCTTTGACAAGCACTATTTGCGACGTAGGTTGCGCTTGGAGCTTGACTCTGCATCTGATTGCTTCGACTCCATTAGACGCCTATCAAAAGTGGCTTGTTGTTCCCTTAGTTCAGCGAGGGCTGCAATCATTTGTGCTTGGAATGCCTCGGTTTGGAGTTGAGCATTGTCTTGTATCTTGTCCAGCCTATGGATGTCAGAAGTGTGAACCTGTACTTCCACGTTGACATCCCGGAGTCGGCTAGCTTGAACTCCGGACTGATAGGACTGATTGGCTAGCTTACCCACCATTACTGGGAGTGCCCGATCAGCCGAACCTCCACCGCGGACATCATAGAAGTCCCGGCACATGTCGTAGGGAGGGCGTATGCCTTGTTTTTGGCTCCAATGATGGAGGTGACTTCCCCAGACGGGAGTCGGTCCCTGAAAGTTCCTTACGAAGACGGGAGGTTGAACGGGTGGTGGATCGATCACTTCCGGCTCTGATTCGGTACCGGAGTCATCATCCACTTCTATGGGTTCCTCGTCCTCTTCGGGATCATCTTCGACCCATCCCCTGTTGCCTTGGTTGGGAAAGTATGGGTCGTCGGGGTGGTGAAATCCAGCCATTTGACTGTACGAGAAATAGGGTTATAAGAATTGAATAAAGTTGAAACATGCAAAACATGTAAGTTAAACTAGTTTAGGTAGCAAATACTCCTATAGTATTTAAATTCTTGTGTTTGATTCTAGTAACGGTTTGGTAAGTTTTGACTTGTTGCTTACTACGATCTTTCCTCGATATACGTTGGTCCAATCTCGGGCAAATATAGTTGATCACGCTATATTTGTCCAAAATCTGATTACATATGTCGAGTCTTAATCGTAGTGTCAACTTGTCTAAATACTTGTTGTATAGTTAAATATCATGAAAATAATTTGTTGTATGCATGTAATTGTACTTAAATGAACTATCAATTTAAGTTAACGTAACGCTGCTTAAGCGTAAAAAGAAAAAAATGTTTTGTTAGAGAGTATTAGTCCCTTAAGCATTTATAGTTTGTATATCTTATGTGGTTTGATATACTTAGTTCACTATAAACATTGCTCTGATACCAATCTGTCACACCCCCAAACCTGAACGGCAGAAACGTTCGGGGGCGGATGACTTCATGTGGTAACGTAACAATTGAATACATAGTAAAGAAAGCAATACAACCATCACATATATAATTGAAAGTTTACATTTGTCAAAAAGTACATGTTCAAAACTAATTACAATATGATGTCAAAATGTGAGATTTAAGTGGCGTCGCAGCGTCCCTTCTTCAAAAGCGTATTGTTACCTGTAGTTACTGAATCCCTGGGACATACAAGTAATTTTGAAAGAGTAGATCAGCATTTAAGCTGGTGAGTTTAATAAGTATTTAAATGACAATGTTGGTATGTAATGAAATGTTTTGTCCTTGTTTGTTTGGTTTTAGAAAATCCTATATTTTCTACTAGTATAAAAGTAGTCTTCTCTCAAGACCAAAGTTTGTTTCCAAAAATGTATGTAAGCGTAAAAATAACCAATATGTTTGAAAACCTCATAAATCAATGTATTTTTAATACCTCATGTGAGTTTTATAACCATACTATTGACTCGGAATGCCTATACACAACGTTCTTCAGGCGTTGGAATGTTATGACGTTTGTCACCCCAAATGGTGGACTGTAGCTAACAGTCAGGGCGCGGGTTGTCAAGCCCATATAGATCTATACACAAACACCATGCTCCCCCTCCAAGGGATTCTGGTATAGAATACAGGACTTGAAATGTGTACTCGAACGTACGTGAAGTTAATGTCTCACAAAACCGTGATATAAAAACAGATTTACGTGTTAAAATGTTCGTTTGTTCTTGTATATGAAAGTGACTTCTTGAAAATCGCGTTTCTAGTATGTAAAAGTTAGCAATATCCTCGTAAAACTATACCTATTATAGTTTTCTAAAAGTGTGACTTGTTTGTTTAGAAATGCCTAGAAAAGGAAACACTTTTTATAAATGTATAGATTTTTGTAGAGCCTAAGATAGACAAGTATACATATAATCTAAGAAAATGTTTTAGTTTATATTTGCATTACAACAATTTAAATTTTTAAAGGTAGGATTCTATTGTAATAAATTTTGTATACAAGAGTTCCCTATAAAGTTTTATAAATCACATATGATTCTACTTAATAAAAGTGTATAATAATCTTTATATATATCACCCGATAGTAGTCGTGGGTTTTACTTGTATTTCCCCCCCTTAGAAAGCATATAAAAGCATTTAGAATAATTAAAAAGGGTTAATAAAGGGGTATGAACTCACTTGAAAGTTTGAAGATAGCAAGATGGAAAACCGGGCAGAGTTTCATCTCGGGAAACGGATTTTTCTCGGGATTCTTGGAAATCTCGGGAGTAAAATCGACCTTCGGGACTTGAGCAAAATGACCAGGGCTTCGGGTTAGAACGGGCACGGAAATCGAGGCAATATCGTGAGAGAGATGAGAGAAATGGGGTGAATTTCCCGGAACCCTCGCATCTCTATTTATAGTGGTCTGAGAAGCCTCGGTACGCGGGGCGTACTCGTGCATCACCCGTGACCGAGTCCTCGAC
The DNA here is from genome assembly GCF_002870075.4 of Lactuca sativa. Taxonomy (NCBI): domain Eukaryota; kingdom Viridiplantae; phylum Streptophyta; class Magnoliopsida; order Asterales; family Asteraceae; genus Lactuca; species Lactuca sativa. The sequence continues at coordinate 173,422,333 of NC_056625.2, read as the reverse complement.
TGCTTCACTTCGGATGGGATGGATCGGGTAGGTTCGTATAGGGGCGACGTGGACGGACCGAGACCAAGGCCTTCGGGTAAGCGGGGCGTACGAGGTTATGCGGCGCGTAACTCGGATGAGGACGCTGACTCCTCCTTCGGATATTACCGGATTTTTGAATTAAATTTATATATAATTTATTTAATAAACTTCAAAAAATCATATCTTCTTCATACGAACTCCATTTTCGATCGTCTTTATATCCACGCGTAGGTGAGACTACGCTCTACAACTTTCGTTTAGACTCCGTTGGCAAATTCTGAAATTATTTTTATTATTTATTTATAAAATGTCGTGATTAAGGAATTTCTTTAAAAATTCATAACTTCTTTATCTGACGTTGGTTTTTGCCAGACTTTTCACCGCTGAAATACCATTGTCGAGACCTTCGATTCTCGTTTAGGTCATTCCGGCCAAAAGTCGCTCGATCTCCGATTCGAGTTTTTAGTTGTCTGTTGCTAAACCGAACTTGGAAAAATCATAACTTCAATATACGAAGTCGGATTTGGGCGTTCTTTTTACGTACGATCATGGTTTATTGACATTTAAACATAGAAGGAATTTAAATAGAAACTTTTTGGACATTTTATTATCAAAGTTAATTTTATTAACTCAAAAGTGGTTACAATACTTGACTTTTTAGGTCATTACAAAGAGTTGAAATATCGGGTTGTCACACGAGGCGTGATTAGCATATGCCCAAGAATGGTTGTGATGTGGCAACAAGTGTAAAAACTAACCAACACGACCACAATGAAATGCCATAGGGGTATTTAGTGCTACTGTAATTGCTTATCTGAGAACTAAATAGATTTTTATTAGTATGTCAATAGTTGTTTAGTAGATAAACTAAGGTTATATGTACTTGGATGTCATAGACTTAGAATCTGTGAATCTTTGCTTTATGTCCTGTCCTCGTTGGGTTGGAGGCTTAGGGTTAGGGTCACTTATTCAAAGGTCTATCCTATCCTAAATACATATAACTGGTATGCACTAAACAAGTATTGAAGCAAATGATAAAGATCATCTTATAATTATCCTAGTTAGTTTGTCTATTTAGTTAGTTCTTAATATCCCTTTTCTCGTGTAGATATCATGGCTGGATTCCATCCCCACGGCAACCCGTACTACCCTAACCACGGAAATGTTGGATGGCTCGGAGAGGAGCCAGTGGTTGATCACCAAATCCCTATGGATGGTCACCAAGGTGAAGGCTTTGCTGATGGTTCTGCCTCCGAACCTGAAGTGGAGAACCTACCCCCGATGGCTCTTGTTCTAAATCCTAACCATCGTCCCGCTTTTCATGGCCCGATGCCTCCTTGGGTAGAATGCTTGGAACATGGAGCGAAGAGCAAGATCAACCTATGTCATTTAAAGGAGACCGAAGCTTCTACCACTCAAGCGAAGGGAGCTCAGCAGACAGAGTTCTACCAATCCTGATCCGTAGAGTTGCCCGAAACGAAATTCAGGGCAGGACGACTCTCCATCGTATCGAAGTGGTTAATGCCAATGCAAGAATGCATACCATTCACACCAATCACCTTGATCACACAAGTGAGAGATCTGAGAGAAACCAGGAGACCCTGCTGCAAGCACTAACTGAAACCCAAGCCGAAGTCATAGAGCTCCAAGTACGCCAGAGGGTGTACGAAAGATACCTGCTTGATATGGAACGTCAACTAGCCGAACTAAGGTTTCACCATAGGGGTAACCGTCGCCATCAGGAGATACCTTACTTCCTTCTTTCCTTGTTTTAAAGAACCGTGTTCCTGTCTATGTTCTGTGTAGTACTTTCTATGTGACTACTTTGTACTGTAAGTACTTTTAGTTAAGTCTTTATGCTGTCAAAGACTTTTTTACTCTGAATATGATGTAATACCTACAACAAGGTCAATTTACCCAAACCTATTACATCTTAAACATCAATGATATCAACAGTCGGCTAACTTTTGTGTCAATCTTTGTTCGAATGCTTTCATCATGCTTTCATTGGGGTCTATCTGAAACCCCATCCAGTCAAGTTATTGGACTATGGTAATTTAACTGTGGAATCATTTCCAATTCTCTTTCAAAGGTTGGATCATGTTATCCACCATCCAATAATACCCTGGTTTGAACGTCAAACGTCTTGAGACCATTCTATGAACTTACTTTTGCTCTGTACTAGGACTGCATCTTAGGGATGTAGGTCAAACTCTCGAGAACATACTTCTACCCTTTACATGAACGATCAAGATACATCTAGGTTCAACCATAATAGCTCACGAACTCCTTTCCTTTCGTGTTACAGAATCATGTCGTCATCCAGAAGTAGACAGCCGAACAACGAAGCCCCTATCCTTCATATCGACGTCGCCGCATTTCAAGCCGCGGTAACAGCTGCCATGACAGCTGTCCTTGTAAACCTCAACGCTAAAAACGCAATCATGACTGGCAAAGGAATTGAAAATTTTGATCGTTGTATAGATCCAAGAAGCCAACGAATGGCAACAGTCACGGACATGCAAATTTGTAAAACCGAAAGGAGGAAACGAAATCGTCGAGCTCGAAAGGAGTGCCAACGATTCCAAAGGTTTTCCATGCAATAGCAGCAAGTGGTAACTCCTGCCCCTTCAGCACCGGCACGACCCATTTCTCAAGTCCCTGGCATCGGGACCAACCCTACACACAAAGGTGGTGGTAAATCCGGACTCTTTAAAAGGCAACTTTCAAAGTGGAGGAACGAGGAGGGCACCCGTGTCCTCGTAACCCTGACTACACACCTCACTCCCACCACCAATACTAGTACGAACCAAGCATGTCACTAATGCGGAGAGATAGGACACCTCAAACAGGAATGTCTAATAACAAAGAATTCTGACGCAGATGGGAAGATACTAAGGATCACTGCCGCAGGAGAAACTACTTCGGACCCTTGTTAAAGTATCTAAGGCGTTCGTTGTAATAGACTCGTAAACTGTTTAAAACTAGTGCAACTCGAATCTTATCTTTTGTAAGGACCCATCAGTTAAGGGACCCTCGTGTTGCGTATACTTTTCTTTCTTTGTATACCTAGTTCGCAGAATTAGTCTTGTAGTAAACCTATATTACGGTAACTTTGTTAAAAGTTGCACTGTTGTGTTTTTTTTTGTAACACCGTTATGATCAAATCTAGTGCCTTATTTCCAGGTGATTCCGATTTCATCATACGATCAGAGTCTATTTGATCCTCACAATACCAGTTTCGTGCGTAAATCTCTTTCTCCGAAATCATCTTTCTAACGAAACTATCACTTCAGAACTCCGAAGTACTCATGCGTAGAGTACCTCATGTTTCTTATCCTTTCCAAAGAAACCTCAGCAAACCTCCCCGAAGTACCACTCATGAAGTACATCAAGTTCAATCCAAAGACCCACCTTTTCAATCTTAATTATATACGACTCGTATACTCGATACTGTGATTGATGAACCAGGTATGAGTTCTACTATGAACTTCAGGACGGAGACTGCCCAAGACTGCGAGTGATCGTGCTTTCATGAGAATAAACTTAGAAATACCTATCCTTTTCCCTAATTCATGAGTAGTCATACTTTCTTTTAGATCTTCACGACATCTAATCGACCACAAGGTTTTGACTTCATAATCAGTATGAATTGGTTGTGTTCTTATGCAAGACGAAAGGTCACTGCCTATACCTCAAGGCAGCTTAAGACACAGGAAGTTAACTATACAACACATGATCTTGAGTCAGGAGCAGCGGTAATTTCTCTGAAGATCTGGAGACACTACTTGTATGGTACAAGGTGTACTATTTTCACAATCTACAAAAACATTCAACATACATTCGACCAAGAAGAGTTATCACACTAGTAAAGTCGAACGAAAGAAGCAAAGTCGTATCCCGATAGTGAAAGATTCTTTGGAATGCCAAGCGAGGACCTGAGTTCACTTAAGAACACGAGAGGCAAATAAAACTTCTATCCGTAGCATGACTATCAATTATGCTTAAACTCTAATTTCGGGACGAAATTCTCTCTAACGAGGGGATGATGTGACAACCTGATATTTAGAGACAATGTAATGTAAAACCAGTCAAATTTAGGTCGAAATATAACTTTTGTAAAATCTTATTTGGGTTAATTCAAGTGGTAGGAATCGTAACAAGGTTTTCATACATATAAAGAACACAAAAATCCGAGTTATAACGAAGAAGTTATAACCATTCTAAAATTCCCGACAAAACCGACAACACCGATTAAACGAAAAACGCGAAGTTTCAATACAATAGCTTTTAGCCGTAAGTATCTAAATGAATGTTTTAGATATCCCAAAACTACTAACATACGTAAAAAGAACGTCCAAATCTGACTTCGTAAGAGGAAGTTATGATTTTTCCAAGATCCCGTTATAGTAGTAGACAGCTAAAAACTCGAAATAGAGATCGAGAGGCTTTTGCCCGAAACAACCTAAATGAGAATCGAAGTTCTCAACAATAGTAGCGCAACGGCGAAAAGTCTAACGAACACAGACATCGAATGAAGAAGTTATGGATTTCTAACAGACTTTTCATGTCTAGGCCCGTTAAAAATAAATAATTAAAAATAAAGTCAAAATTTGCCGATGAAGTCTAAACGAAAGTTGTGGCGCATAATCTCACCTACACGTGCATATAAAGAATGTCAAAAACGGAGCTCGTACGCAGAAGTTACAGATTTTACAAGTTTGAGACACAAAATTCGAGGCTGTCAGGCTGGCCACGATGTGGCATAGTGACTGATGGGGTTTTCAGGCTTGGCAGAAGACGTCTCGTCCATGGAAGAGGATAAGGATCGACCCCACGACATGGAAACCTTATGGCAACAACGTGGGACTCCAAAAGTTTGCCTATAAATAGATTTCAAGGGTTTTCCGAGTTAGGTGCTCATCTCTTTCCATTTAAGTGTTGTTACTCTGCAAAATTACCTCGATAAACCATCCCGAAGCCCCGGTTTTTACATCAAGTCCCGAAGGAAGTTCTACACTCTTGAGAGTCCCGAGAATCCTGAGATTTTCCCGCGTTTTCAACTCTTCTTGTCGAAGTTCTGCTCGATTCTTCTCTCGACTACTTCAAATGAACCACTTCAATCAAGTGAGTTCATACCCCTATAATCTACACTTTTAAATGTTCTATAAATGTTTTTATATGCTTTTAAGGGGGGAATACAAGTAAACACACAGTTATCCCCGTGTGAAAGACATAAATCTTTGTTATACTTTTTGGTTATGTAATCAATCACATGTGATTTATAACTAACATACAATTGGACTTACTAAACTTTTAGCCGTTCCACCAAATAGAGTACTTCAAATAGCTTTCTTAAACAATTTTACATGTTAAAACACTTTTAGAAACTGTCTTACAAACTGTATGTTTCCTTTTTGAATCTGTTATACTTGTGCTTCAAACAAAGGTTTTCTCACACTTAAACTGTCTTGTCAACGGTTTTCGAATCGTTTTATAAACTGACATCAAGTCATAAATTCTTATTTATTAAACTTTTCAAAGGTTTTACAAAACTTCTTTTAGAATTTTATATTGTTAAATGCTTGCCTATATATGTATAGCTAAATAAGAAAGGTTTAAAAGACTTAAAACGGCTAGCTCGCCTTATTTCTTTTTCTGTTCTCGTTGGGATGTGGCCTTAGGGTATCAGTTATTCGTCCGAATGTCGTCTAAATATTAGTTATATAGATCATGTATACCTATATAGGCATAAAAGTTCCATCAGTTAGTTCAGTTCCGACACTCTTGGGTAGCAAGGGTGTATAAACCTACTTGGACACTCATCAATTACATTCCAATAAACTATTATAGGAATAGTTTAGGGGATACAAAAACATTATTCCTATTACAAGGAATTACACCAGAGTCAGTTCATTCATGAGTCTATACTACATGCTATATGAAGGGATACTCTTACAGAGATTCCTCTTACATGGATACATTTATAAGGATACTCTTACAGGGATACTTTTACATAGATACTATAAGGGGTTAACCACTCCTAGTACCTCTGTTAGCTACAGAGGTAAATGCACATCTACGGATGTCTATGGTTGATACCATTACAGGTATACTTAAGGGACTAACTATTCCTACACCCGGCTGTTAGAAACAGAGGTAAATTACTACTTTCAAAACAGTCAGGTCTTGGTAAAAGACTACTTTCAAAACATTCGGGTCTTGGTAGAAGACTACTTTTTATACTAGTAGGAAATATGGGATTTTCTAGGGTTTTCATACATATACTAAATGTTTCATCAAACATTCACCAGTCTTTCATAACAACTTTTCAAAGCAATAACATTAAAATACTTATGAATTCACCAGCTTTATTGTTGATACTCGCTTTCAAAATAACTTGTATTCTCAGGTTACAAATAGACAGGTACCGATGTAAGGTTTAGAGAAGACGGAGCAGTCAAGACTCGTCTTTTATTTTGAGTATTCATTATGTTGTTTTATACTATGAAAGAACACACATGTAAGAAGAATTATTCTATTAACGCAATGGATAATGTTGTTGTTTGTTTAGTACTTTACATTATTGTGATACATACATGACGTCCTCCACCCCATAACGTTTCCGCCATTCTCGGTTTTGGGGTGTGACAAGGACGAATGTGGTTATAGGGGGCTCCGGGGGTGCCATGGAACAGGTTCGTTTTTTCAAATTTTGATTTAATTTTTTCTTTTTTGTTTAATTGCAATAAATTCGATCATACTTGATCTTATTGTAACGACGTGAAAATTTAAAACAATTTTTCATTTTTAAAATGCATACTCTTCATAACATCTCGTATAAAAATCTCTTTTATTCAATTACAAAGCACAACTCCATTAATAATCCAGGATCCTCATAACTCTTTCTTTGGTGTGTACAATCAAGCCGGTGTCGTCCCGCGATTCCGAGAGGAAAACCTGAAACATATAACACATAACACGGTAAGCACGAAGCTTAGTGAGTTCCCCAAAATACCACACATAACACATACTAGCCACTCGAGGCTATAACTCTGTGGGCCCTCTGGCCCTAACTCTGTGGACCCTCTAGTCCTAGCTCTGTGAACCTTCCGGTTCTAACTCTGATACACACTGATATACACACAACATAAATCATATAGAAATAATGCAGTGCAACACATCACATAAATAGCATACAATAACTCTATCACATAACTCTAATTACCACTCAAGGTAAAGTATAGTGAGAAGACTCACCTCAGATGTCTCGGTAAAATCTCTGACTCGGTAGAAATATGGTCTAGCCTCTGCCTAATCATATAAAGTAAATACTCTCATAAATATAACTCTCGAGACTAGACTCAATCCTCTCTTGGCACCCTCAGAAGGGTAAAAGACCATTTTACCCCTCTCTTGACACAAAGACCCCAATGTTGACCAAACCCTCAAAGTCAACAAAAGTCAACGGTCAAACTTTGACCCGACTCGCCGAGTACATTTGGGCGACTTGGCGAGTCTCCACGTGTCCACTATCCCTCTAGTCTCACATGACACGTCGAGTCTTTCCCCTGCTCGACGGGTTACACCTGGCATGAATCGTGGGGCCACCCTGACTCAACTCGCCGAGTCCCATTATGAACTCGGCGAGTTCCGCCTTGAACTCCAATCCTTTATTTCCCTCTGACTCACCGAGTCATTCCACCAACTCGGCAAGGTCACTGAGTGAACTATGGGAAACCCTAGCCCTACTCGTCGAGTCTGTTCTTGGGACTCAACGATTTCATGCCATGCTCAAGCTCAAATGACCTCCAGAGGTCAGATCCGTTCCTCTAACCCATAGATCTGGCCTCCTTAAGCAATATAAACACATAAAGTATGGATCTTGATGCCCATGCAAAGACCCAATGGCTCTATTTGAAGAAATGGCCTCAATATGTCACCCTAAGCTCAGATTACCCAATGTCACCCCATAAAGATCAAGGAGTTAAGGTCTCTGGACCTCTTTGGATCCAGATCCGAAGCCTCAACACAAGAAGGGACCAATTGCACCATCATTCATACTCTAAATATGCTAGAAACCCTAACTCTCAAGGATTAACACCAAAAATTGAAGAAGGATCGAATATATACCTCAATATGAAGTCCTTAGGCTCTGAAATCCACAGAATAGCACCCTCTTCAGCTCCATCTTGCCTTGGTCACCTTCTTCTTGCAAAAATACCCACACAAGGATCAAAAATGGTCTCTTCTTCCTCACAAACGCGCTAGATCGCTTAGGGTTTCACTCAGGGGTCTGGTAGCCGCAATTGGTGGCTATAAGCCCCTTTAAATAGGTCTCAATCCCCGGGAATTAGGGCTTCATTAAACAGCACGGACTCGTCGATTCCACTACTCGACTCGCCGAGTCTGGTTATTAACCCGGATGGATTACGTGACTCTACTTGGCGAGTCTAAGCATCAACTCGCCGAGTCCCTCCAAAATCTCCAAAATAAAGAATAAATAATGTACCTGGGAATCCGGATGTTACAATTCTCCCCGACTAGAATCAGACTTCGTCCTCGAAGTCTTACTCTGAAAACAGTTCTGGATACTGCTCACGCATCTCTCGCTCCGGCTCCTAAGTCAGCTCGGACCATTTCCGATGTTGCCACTGGACCTGCACCAGGGGCACTTCCTTGTTCCTTAGAACCTTGATCTTCCGATCCATAATCGCCACCGGTCTCTCAACATAGTTCATGCTCGAATCCACCTGAATATCCTATAATGGTACCACTGCTGACTCGTCGGCAATACACTTCCTTAGCTGTGAAACGTGAAAGGTGTCATGAATTTGGCCCAACTTTGCAGGTAGCTCCAACCGGTAGGCTACCCGGCCTACCCTCGCAATCACTCGGAATGGACCAATATACTGGGGTCCCAGCTTGCCCCTCTTTCTATACCGGATCACTCCTTCCAAGGAGATACCCTCGGGAGTACAAAGTCACCAACTTGGAACTCGAGCTCTGACCGTCGTCTATCCGCATAACTCTTCTGACGGATTTGGGTCGTCAGTAACCTCTGCCTGACCTAGTGAATCTGCTCGGTCGTCTGAAGCACAATCTCTGTACTACCGATCACATGTTGCCCTACCTCTCCTCAGCAAATGGGATTCCGACACTTCCTCCCATACAACAGCTCAAAGGGTGGCATACCAATGCTCGAATGATGGTTGTTGTTATAGGAAAACTCAGCCAAGGGTAAATTATTGCCCTCAGACACAAGGGAAAAACCATACTCGTTCAGAAGTGTCCTCCGACATCACATTCGAAAGCCCAAACTTTGTTTCTCGTATCCCTTTTCAATACTGGGAACTAAGTCAACTCCTGACTCCACAGTTGCACCTCCAAAGGTCACCCATAACATGCCCCGAAATGTCTCACCGACTTCCTTCTCACACAACAATCTCGGCCCGGTGACACACAAGTGACGAAGCTCTCTTTACCCCCAACGAATAACACAAACCCACTAAATCATTTCACCCTCGACCTCTGTGGAACACTACTCCCAAGATACATGCGCCTCGTGGTACTTCCCGTACCCGAGTGTTGACCTACACAGGTCTAAGGCATCAGCTGTATAACAATACCTCTCAACTTGGGACCCATCTCAGAATCTAAAATCTCATCTCGCCTACTCAAGGCACCACTAGAGCCAAACTCAAACTCGAGAGTCTGGTCCGAACCAGAATTGGGACCACCCGTCCTTATGAACCACTCAACCCATGACTTATGACTCGTAGCCCATGCGTACGTCACTTCCCCAATTCCTTCTGATTGTAATTACTACACCTTAACTTTGTATATAACGATCCGTGATCATTAAGGAGACCACAGTCTCACTCCTGATCCGAACACCAGGTCCCCAAAAACTCAATAATAAGGCTACCCAAGCCTAATACTCCTTTGTGGCATGCTCTGACTTGCGAATAATACTGCTTCCTGTAGTACCACGATACCTTCTTGCTGACTAGTGAATACTACGGCTCCCCGCAGTATCACAACACCCTCTCACTGACTAGTGAGTACTACGACTCCCCGTAGTATCACAACACCCTCTCACTGACTAGTGAATACTACGGCTCCCCGTAGTATCACAACACCCTCTCGCTGGCTAGTGAGTACTACGGCTCCCCGCAGTATCACAACACCCTCTCGTTGACTAGTGAATACGACGGCTCCCCGTAGTATCACAACACCCTCTCGCTGACTAGTGAATACTACGGCTCCCCATAGTATCACAACAACCTCTCGCTGACTAGTGAGTACTACGGCTCTCCGTAGTATCACAACACCCCCTCACTGACTAGTGAATACTACGGCTCCTCGCAGTATCACAACACCCTCTCGCTGACTAGTGAGTACTACGGTTCCTCGCAGTATCACAACAGCCTCTCACTGACTAGCAGCGCTCCCTCTTATCATCCCACAGTCTCATACTCACGTTAACACCACACTATGTTGTCACACCCCAAAACCACGAACGGCGGAAACGTTCAGGGGTGGAGGACGTCATGTACAGTATCACAACAGTGTAATATAATAAACAAGCAACAACATCATCCATTGAATTATAAGTAAAGTTTAATACATGTGTGTTCTTTCATTGTAATAAGACACCAAAAATATACAATCAAAATAAAAGACGAGACTTGTCTGCTCCGTCTTCTCAAAACCTTGCCTCCGTACCTGTCTACTGATGACCTGAAAATACAAGTTATTTTGAAAGCGAGTATCAGCTTTAAAGCTGATGAATTCATAAGTATATAAGTGTCATTTCCTTGTGTGTGAAAATCTGTTATGAAAGCCATGTAAACCTTTAAATGAAAATGTTAAGGTAAGTATGAAATCCCTAGAAAAACCCTTATTTTCTATAAGTATGAAATGTAGCCTTCTACCAATACCCGAATGTTCTGTATGTATGAAGTGTAGTCTTCTACCAAGACCCGAATGTTTTCTAAGTATGAAGTGTGGTCTTCTACCAAGACTCGAATGTTCTGTTTGTAAAATGATAGTTTTTCCTTTGTGTTTACTAGTACTAAAAGTGCTTAATCTAACTCATCGTTTATGTGAATGTATCACAAAATAAAGTAAACAGGAAAAATGTAATATTGTAAGTGTTGTCACTGGGTACTAGGACCAACACAGCATCGCGTTAAGCGAAATATATAACCTAATGAACATCCAAAGATTGTCCAAAACAAGTATTAATGTAAGTGTCATCACTGGGTACTAGGAGTAACACAATCATCGCAATAAGCAAAAGGTATAACCTAATGAACATCCGAAGATTGTCCAATTGTCCTCTGTAGCAGCAGCAGGTGGGTGGAAGGGTTAGTCCCAAATCGATCTACCTAATATACGTAGTAACCTTAGACCTCCGTAGATGGTCATCGACCACTGGTGCTAATCAGTGGGGTTCGGAATGGTAAGTCCCGCCTAGCTATCCCATTGAACCGAGATAGGAAAGACAATTTACACAGTAAGTACTAATAAATCATCTTCGTAGTTCTAAGTACAAGTATCCAGGTAAGTGAATACAGGATAATGCACCTATGTAAAAGTGTTCCTGTATGGTATTCATGTATGTGTGTTCATGTAACAGGTAAATATATGTAAACATATTCATGTATCATGAAATCCTAAGTACGTGTACTCATGTATCATGTAAGGCATTAGTATAGACTCATGGATGAACTGACTCTGGTGTGATTCCTTATAATAGTAATAATGTTTGATATCTTCTGACTATCCCTATGATAATTAACTGGAAAGTAAGTGGTTGTTCAAGTAGATTTATGCACTCTTGCTACCCAAGAGTATTGGAAACTAAATGAAGGGTGAAAACTATAATCCCTAACATATATATATGAACGTATGTGCATAAGTATAGTTTAATTCAAGAAGGTAAAATAATGGTTTTGCAAGATATCTAGGAGTTTTGAACAATAATTAAGAATGACTTGATTTCATTTTAATAAACATTTCAAAACTAATACTTTTGTTATCCGGGTATTATAAGATAGAAAACCACTTCATGTGTCACCTTTTGAAATCTGTGAAATCTACCGAGTGAAAACACGGTTATAAAATACATAAGATTGATTTAATAACATACTGTTTTCTACTTGTATTCCCCTTCCCCCCCCCCCCCATTAAAGCATTTAAAATCATTTAAAACATTGATTTAGGGGTATGAACTCACCTGTAGTTGGTGATTGGGATGAACGAAGCGGTATAGGATTGCTAGGTGTCAAGCGAGGACTTGTACACACACTATGATCCTAATGAACATATAATCACACATATATGCACTCAATTAGACTCAAATGACTAATTGATAATGTTTAAGACATCCTAGACATAATTAACACTATATATAAGTGTTTTAAGCCTTAAGGATTTCATCTAAGCTATTGTGGGACAGGGTATTTGTGTTTAGGGTTTCCCAAGGACCCTATATGAGAGTTTACTCTCCATAAACCATCACACATGGAGTTTATGGTTGTAAACTCTTGAGTTTACGGTCGTAAACTCCCAAACATGTGTGTTTGGTGTGTTTTGAAGTCCCAAATGCTTTCTAGAATTATTCTAACTTAGTGGCTAAGTCCTTGGAAGGGTTTAAGGTCTAGAAGTACTCCAAATAGGAGTTTACGGCCTCAAGGCCATTCCCCTTGGAGTTTACGGCCGTAAACTCCCTTGGGGTGTTGTTTTTGTTGCTTTCAAGCCTCTTGCACTTGTGGTATATGTTCTAGACTTTTATTCCTAGCATATGAAGGCATTAGGCACACCTTAGTGCCCTCTTTAGGATTTTACGGCCCAAGAACCATGTCTTGGCCGTAAACTCACTTTGTTAAGTGATTTGGGTGAGTTTTGGTCCTTCAATTAAGTGGAAACAATTCCTTGTAAAGGTCTAGGGATTTAGGTGTCATGAAAACACCCCATATGTCCATTTATATGGAGTTTACGGCCTAAGATTCACTTGGGCCGTAAACTCACATCTATTTGTGTCTTTTGGTGTGTTTAAGACCTTATACCACTTGGGAAAATAGTCTAGATGCAAGCCTTAAAGTCCTAGAGTCCTTAAATCACCATTTAGTGTTAGAAAATGGAGTTTACGGCCTATGAGAGTCTTGGGCCGTAAACTCCCAATCTTGGGTGGATTTTGGCTTGTTTTCTTGTCCCTAACATGCATACATAAACATCTAAGGCCTTATCATAACACAAGTTTCGGTTTTGGCTTCGTTTCGGGAGTTTACCGCCCAAGAACACCTTGGGGAGTAAACTCCTAGATCTAATGATTTAGCCATCAAAATCATGTTATAAGCATCTAATAAGCATTCTAATACTACTAGAAAAGGGTACTCACAATCTGGGATAAAAACCGGAAGATCCGTCAGAGAGAAAATGGCTTTTCTCTAGTTGGAATTGTGAATAATGAATTAATTTAATTCAGAAAACTATTTATAGTCCTGAAATATTTTGACAGGAAATATTTTTATTCTCAAACTTGGACTGTAACATTATGAAACTTGGAATGTTCAAGTTTCACAAACCCAGGAGCATCCACTCTCCTGATATCTCCTTAAACGTAAACCCTAATGTACACAAACTTGTTCGGAAAAGTATGAAAATCACTGAAACTGGACTGGCTTCTATTGAATAGATATTGTTCGTACAAATAGAAATTTCGGGTTGTCACATCATCCCCCCGTTAGAAGGAATTTCGTCCCGAAATTAGAATTTAGTCAAGGAAGTATGCACGAATGATGGAGTCGTGAGGAGGAAACTTCCTAATTGATTTGTTCTAGCGCACTTAAGTGAAATCGGGTTCTCGGTTGGAATCCCAACGAACCTTCACTATCGGGCGATGGCGCTGCTTCGTCCGCTTGACCTCTCGGTCGAGGGTCACTACGATTCTAATACGAAGGCGAGGATCTCGACGAGTAGCCTTGCAAGAGTCCTAACAGAAAGGCATGGTTTCACGATCGAGACGCGAAGAGTAGGATGTATGTTACTGAGTTCGCGGAGTAGGTCTAGTTTGTGCGAGGCACAGGACCAATTCTAATAAGAATCTCGGAGGTCCTAACTATATTGGATTTTATCTTTCCACGCTTTACGAAGCGTATTAAGTCGTTCCCAGAGTGAGGTTTCCTAAAGAATTTGGTCTCTCACTTGGAATTCCAAATGTTCTTCCTCTCGCTTACTTCCCAGTCAAGGGCCATCCCTTGCTGGATCAAAGTCGAAAGGGATCCTGAAGTTTACGGGGAGTTCCGAATGGACTATGATAGTAGGTCTGTAAGACCTAGAATTTGGCGAATTTTCCGTCGGTGAATATGGTGCTGACAAATTCCCAACAGTTTTGGATAATTTGACAGAGTACTCAAGAATTCCCACAACACTAAAAGTGTGTCTCAGGAAATTTTGACTCTAAATTCCAAAACTCTTGTTCAGAGAACTTTGCGGAAAGTATCTCCGAGGGTAATGTTTCTATGGGTTCTTTCTTACTACGAGGGTGGATAAGTTGTCATTATATGGAGAAATGACGAACTGATCCCAGTAAGAAAGGCGTACTCTACTTATTCAGCTCATGAATACTATAAGCGTATTGGTCCTATCCGAGGGGTATCACTACGGACTCGAAGTGTCCGCATCGAGTTTGGAGGGTAGTCTTTAGGACATCCTTCCCTAACACTCGAACTGGTGATATTCGGATCTCAGGTCCATTTCTGAAGTAATTCTTTCCCTGTGCTTGCTCAATCGGTTCTTCTAAGCGAGGCAGAGATAACGATTTCTAAAGGAAATCTAAACGAAGTCTCTGGTCGTCGAGGTACATATGACGCCCTCCGTCGACTTGTGGTAAGAATAAGACCGGAGCTCTCAAGGGTGAGAAGCCTGGTCTTCTAATTCTATGGTTGAGTAGTTCGTTGTGTTGTCCGGGTTGTTCTTGTATCTTCTGTAGGTGTTTAGACTGAAGGCGGTCTGGTTCTAAGAGTCATACTGATTCTAAGTTTGTTCCTATGCCAATGCAATTACTCGTACTCCTGGACAGTCTCCGTCCTGAAGTTCATATTAGAATTCATGCGTGATTCATTGATCACAAGTTCGTGTATACGAGTCGTATATAATTAAGACTGAAAAGGTAGTCGAATAACTGATTCTTCCTTAATCTCACATCCCATCAAGGGAAAAGAAGTTAAAGTGGAATCATCAATTCTAAGCCTGTAGAACATTAATTATATATCATTCTCATGCATACATTCTTTAGTGGTAGATCAACCGTATGAATCCTGGAATTGAACTTGACGTACTGCACGAGCAATAATGTGGGGATTCCTTCGGAAAGGAAAAGAACTATAAGGTACTCCTTGTATGAGTACTTCGGTGTTCTGATATAACGGCTTTGCTAAAAGGCGATTTCTGAGAAAGAGATGTACTTATGAAGCTGGTATTTCGAGGATCAAATTTACTCGAGTCGTATGATAAAGTCGGAAACATATGGAAACTAAAGACATTAGATTTGAACATAAGGCGTTACAGACAAAACACAACAGTGCAACCATCAACAGAGTTACTGTACTTAGGATTTATTACAAGACTATTGCTGCTAAACAAGGTATACTACAAAAGACAAGTATACGCAGCACGAGAGTCCCTTAACGGACGGAATCTCGCAAAAGATTAGACTCTGGTTGCACTAGTTTTAAACATGTTTTTGTACATACAAAATACTGACGATTTGGAGGGAACCTATACTATATTAGGTTCCTTAACTGCCTTTTCGCATTCTGAGGTCAAACTCATCCGGATTTGCCGTTGTCCTTCTTCGATGGGCAGTTCCTCTTGAAGTGTCCCATGACGCCACATAGATGGCATATCTGAGAGGTTTGGACATTGGTGGTTGAGGAAATGTGTCGGATCTGGATCCTGCAGTGACTAGCAGTATGTCTGTTCCTGTTGCAGTGTGAGCACTGCATCTCCCTACAAGGTCCGTGGTGGTGATAATTGCATTTGATGCATTTTGGGAGTTTTCCAGCATAAAGTTTGGCTGGTTTGGGGACCATTGGGATTCCCGAAGGGATGGTAGTAGGAGGTACTGATGTCGTAGCTGTGAAGGGTGTTACTGGTGGTTGTTTCTTGTTCGCCTTTCGAAGCGACTTGTCCTTAGAGTTAGTCCAAGACTTTCGCTTGATACTTGGATTGGAATGATTGTTAACAATCCTGCTAACACATGCGGCGTTAGCGTTTAGGTGGGTCAGAATAGCTGACACGGCAGCCGAGACTGCAGCTTGAAAGGTAGCTGCATCAATCTGAAGAGTTGGTGTTTGGTTGATGGGCTGATCGCTTTTCTTGGGATTCATGATTCTGTTACACCGAAAGAAAAATGAATTTGTGAGCGAAAATGGTTGAATCTAAACGTAGTTCGATTGCTCATGTAAAGAATAGAAGTATGTTCTCTAAGGTTCGACCTACATCCCTATGATGCAGTCCTAGTATGGAATGGAAGTATGTTCACGAAGGTTTGACCTACATCCCTATGATGCAGTCCTAGCAAAGATTGGAAGTAAGTTCATGCAATGGTCTCAAGATGTTTGTCGTTCTTGCTGAGGTATCGGTGGTTGGTGAATGACGTGATCCAACCATTGAAAGAGACTTGGAGATGTCTCCGGAGTTAAATTGCTATAGTCCAATGACTTTGACTAGGGCATGTTTCAAATAGGCTCTAATAAAAGTACGATAAGAGTATTCGAATAGAGAACGACACAGAAGTTAGCCGACTGTCAAAACCTTTGATATTCATGACGTACAAGTTCGGGAAAATGACCTTATAAAAAGGTCTTACATCATAACCAGAGAAGATAGTTCCTGACAGTAAAAAGACCTAACTAAAGTACTTAAAGTACAAGATAGTTTCATAGAAAATGCCACATCGGGCATAGACAGGAACAAGTTTCCTTTCTAACAAGGAATATAACGTAACACGTCCACTACTGGCGACGGTCATCCCTCTGGTGAACTCTCAGTTTAGCCAGTTGGCGTTCCACCTCAAGTAGGTGTCTTTCGTACACTCTCTGGCGTACCCGAAGTTCCATGACTTCGGCTCGTGATTCAGCCAGTGCTTGCAGCAGGGTTTCATGGTCTCTCTCCGACCTCTCACGAGCATGTTCGAGGCGACTGGTGCGAAGCATATGAATTCCCCCATTTGTATCAACTTCCGCGATACGTTGTAGAGTTGTCCTGCCCTGAATTTCATTTCGGGCAACTCTTCGGATCAGAATTGGCATGATCCTGTTTGCTGAGCCCCCATTGCTCAGGTCATAGAAGCTTCGGTCACCATTAAATGGCATGGGCTGATCTTGTCCTTGGCTCCAAGTTTCCAAACATTCCACCCACTCAGGTGTCAGGCCATGAAAAGCCGGACGAGGGTTAGGAATCGGAAAGGGAGCTGCCTGGGGTAGGTTCTCAACCTCGGGTTCGGAGATGGCATCGTCTGAAAGGTCGTCAGCATGGTGATCATTCAGAGGGATTGGATGATCATTATCTGGTTCTTCTCCAAACCATCTAGCAATTACTTCGTTCGGAAGGAACAGGTTGTCGTGGGGATGGAATCCAGCCATGTTATCTACGCGAGAAAAGGGATATAAGAAATAGCTAAAATAGACGAACTAACTAAGCTAATTACAGTAAGATCAAATACCCCTATGGTGTTTCTTTATGGTTGTGTTGGTAAGTTTTTAGACTTGTTGCCATATCACAACCATTCTTGGGCATGTGCTAATCACCCTTTGGAACAGCATAGTTGATCAGGCTATGCCACTCCCAAGACTGACCATACATCCCCGAGCTTACCTGTGATATTCAACAATCGTAATACTTTTGTTCTTGTCATTGTGACACTGATTTTAGTATGAATGCAAGCACGTATACTTTGTTAAATATTTTATTATTTAAATGTATAAACTCTTAGGCAGAGTGTTTTAATCCCGATGTATTTATAGTTAGTATATCTTTTATGGGTTGATATACTTAATTCACTATAAACAATGCTCTGATACCAATCTGTCACACCCCAAAACCACGAACGGCGGAAACGTTCAGGGGTGGAGGACGTCATGTACAGTATCACAACAGTGTAATATAATAAACAAGCAACAACATCATCCATTGCATTATAAGTAAAGTTTAATACATGTGTGTTCTTTCATTGTAATAAGACACCAAAAATATACAATCAAAATAAAAGACGAGACTTGTCTGCTCCGTCTTCTCAAAACCTGGCCTTCGTACCTGTCTACTGATGACCTGAGAATACAAGTTATTTTGAAAGCGAGTATCAGCTTTAAAGCTGGTGAATTCATAAGTATATAAGTGTCATTGCCTTGTTTGTGAAAATCTGTTATGAAAGCCATGTAAACCTTTAAATGAAAATGTTAAGGTAAGTATGAAATCCATAGAAAAACCCTTATTTTCTATAAGTATGAAATGTAGCCTTCTACCAATACCCGAATGTTCTGTATGTATGTAGTGTAGTCTTCTACCAAGACCCGAATGTTTTCTAAGTATGAAGTGTAGTCTTCTACCAAGACTCGAATGTTCTGTTTGTAAAATGATAGTTTTTCCTTTGTGTTGACTAGTACTAAAAGTGCTTAATCTAACTCATCGTTTATGTGAATGTATCACAAAATAAAGTAAACAGGAAAAATGTAATATTGTAAGTGTTGTCACTGGGTACTAGGACCAACACAGCATCGCGTTAAGCGAAATATATAACCTAATGAACATCCAAAGATTGTCCAAAACAAGTATTAATGTAAGTGTCATCGCTGGGTACTAGGAGTAACACAATCATCGCAATAAGCAAAAGGTATAACCTAATGAACATCCGAAGATTGTCCAATTGTCCTCTGTAGCAGCAGCAGGTGGGTGGAAGGGTTAGTCCTAAATCGATCTACCTAATATACGTAGTAACCTTAGACCTCCGTAGATGGTCATCGACCACTGGTGCTAATCAGTGGGGTTCGGAATGGTAAGTCCCGCCTAGCTATCCCATTGAACCGAGATAGGAAAGACAATTTACACAGTAAGTACTAATAAATCATCTTCGTAGTTCTAAGTACAAGTATCCAGGTAAGTGAATACAGGATAATGCACCTATGTAAAAGTGTCCCTGTATGGTATTCATGTATGTGTGTTCATGTAACAGGTAAATATATGTAAACATATTCATGTATCATGAAATCCTAAGTACGTGTACTCATGTATCATGTAAGGCATTAGTATAGACTCATGGATGAACTGACTCTGGTGTGATTCCTTGTAATAGTAATAATGTTTGATATCTTCTGACTATCCCTATGATAATTAACTGGAAAGTAAGTGGTTGTTCAAGTAGATTTATGCACTCTTGCTACCCAAGAGTATTGGAAACTAAATGAAGGGTGAAAACTATAATCCCTAACATATATATGAACGTATGTGCATAAGTATAGTTTGATTCAAGAAGGTAAAATAATGGTTTTGCAAGATATCTAGGAGTTTTGAACAATAATTAAGAATGACTTGATGTCATTTTAATAAACATTTCAAAACTAATACTTTTGTTATCCAGGTATTTTAAGATAGAAAACAACTTCATGTGTCACCTTTTGAAATCTGTGAAATCTACCGAGTGAAAACACGGTTATAAAATACATAAGATTGATTTAATAACATACTGTTTTCTACTTGTATTCCCCCCCCCCATTAAAGCATTTAAAATCATTTAAAACATTGATTTAGGGGTATGAACTCACCTGTAGTTGGTGATTGGGATGAACGAAGCGGTATAGGATTGCTAGGTGTCAAGCGAGGACTTGTACACACACTATGATCCTAATGAACATATAATCACACATATATGCACTCAATTGGACTCAAATGACTAATTGATAATGTTTAAGACATCCTAGACATAATTAACACTTTATATAAGTGTTTTAAGCCTTAAGGATTTCATCTAAGCTATTGTGGGACAGGGTATTTGTGTTTAGGGTTTCCCAAGGACCCTATATGAGAGTTTACTCTCCATAAACCATCACACATGAAGTTTATGGTTGTAAACTCTTGAGTTTACGGCCGTAAACTCCCAAACATGTGTGTTTGGTGTGTTTTGAAGTCCCAAATGCTTTCTAGAATTATTCTAACTTAGTGGCTAAGTTCTTGGAAGGGTTTAAGGTCTAGAAGTACTCCAAATAGGAGTTTACGGCCTCAAGGCCATTCCCCTTGGAGTTTACGGCCGTAAACTCCCTTGGGGTGCTGTTTTTGTTGCTTTCAAGCCTCTTACACTTGTGGTATATGTTCTAGACTTTTATTCCTAGCATATGAAGGCATTAGGCACACCTTAGTTCCCTCTTTAGGAGTTTACGGCCCAAGAACCATGTCTTGGCCGTAAACTCACTTTGTTAAGTGATTTGGGTGAGTTTTGGTCCTTCAATTAAGTGGAAACAATTCCTTGTAAAGGTCTAGGGCTTTAGGTGTCATGAAAACACCCCATATGTCCATTTATATGGAGTTTACGGCCTAAGATTCACTTGGGCCGTAAACTCACATCTATTTGTGTCTTTTGGTGTGTTTAAGACCTATACCACTTGGGAAAATAGTCTAGATGCAAGCCTTAAAGTCCTAGAGTCATTAAATCACCATTTAGTGTTAGAAAATGGAGTTTATGGCCTATGAGAGTCTTGGGCCGTAAACTCCCAATCTTGGGTGGATTTTGGCTTGTTTTCTTGTCCCTAACATGCATACATAAACATCTAAGGCCTTATCATAACACAAGTTTCGGGAGTTTACCGCCCAAGAACACCTTGGGGAGTAAACTCCTAGATCTAATGATTTAGCCATCTAAATCATGTTATAAGCATCTAATAAGTATTCTAATACTACTAGAAAAGGGTACTCACAATCTGGGATAAAAACCGGAAGATCCGTCAGAGAGAAAATGGCTTTTCTCTAGTTGGAATTGTGAATAATGAATTAATTTAATTCAGAAAACTATTTATAGTCCTGAAATATTTTGACAGGAAATATTTTTATTCTCGAACTTGGACTGTAACATTATGAAACTTGGAATGTTCAAGTTTCACAAACCCAGGAGCATCCACTCTCCTGATATCTCCTTAAACGTAAACCCTAATGTACACAAACTTGTTCGGAAAAGTCTGAAAATCACTGAAACTGGACTGGCTTCTATTGAATAGATATTGTTCGTACAAATAGAAATTTTGGGTTGTCACATGTGTCCTCTAACTCATGCTCCGTGGACTATCATAGATAGGTACCCACACTCATCCAACTTACGCATCATAATATCTGACGACAACCGCCATAACAAAACACCTTTCCCTGATGCAATCTACCTTCTTAAATGATTCCTCTTTATGTCAATACCCGAAGGGCTCCCACTGGAACTGTAGATACTTAATTTACCACTTGCCGCCTCAAACTCACGACTCTAAAATAATTCGGAATCCAGGGCATCACACTCGGATACCCCGAAAACACCATCGCAGAACATCACGATGTCCTGCCTCAACCACCTGTCCCATACTTACAACACCATACACGGATACCTCAAAGAATTCCCTCAGGATATCATAACTATCCTTCATTTCACACAACGCGCAACTTCAGAGTATCCCAACTCTCAAACGAAACACTGACGAATCGACAATGACTCGGAACATGAGGACAACCATCCGAAACTCCCTCCTCTATTGCTCAAAACTCATGCAAGAACACACTAACCGACCCTAGGGTTGGTCGTCTCATTTCATATCTGCTCTTCCCAAACTACATATAACAGCCCATACATCGGACTGGAATTTCCCAACCGCCGAACTAACCTTACTAGCCAAACTACCTCGAAGAATTTCCAACCACCACAAGTTCCCTGACTAACGGCCACCGACCGTGGTGACACTCATCCCTTCATGAGCACGAGCCTCATGCATAAACTTTTAACCCCAATAACGCTGGTATTCTGAATCCGTACCATAGGTCTCTATATCTAGTTCTCTAACCGCTCTTGAACGAACCTCTGATTCTCTCATTAGAATACCCGGTTCTCCCCCACTTAGTATTTGAACCATCATCATTTGACGCATCAACAATCTATCCCACAGACTGTTCCCACCAGAAACATCGCACCTACTCCTGGAAGGTGCTATGCACGATCGATGATCTCCTGACAGAGATCAAGAAACCACAAATAATCCCAATCTCAGATGAAATTTTCAGAACCTCCCATCATGACTGTCCCTAGTCATTCAGAAACTCACACCCTCCCATCACCGGACCTCCCTAACTGTCCAGTATTAACTCTGAATCTTAGCCTGGAAATAATGAACTATCATTCTCTTCATCCTCGACTCCTCAACCACACTCTAACACATCTCCCATCATAAGAGCAGAGACTCCACTTCCATTCTCGATACCTATCATAGACAAAAAGAGTCACTGCCCTGATATACTCCTCTTGATCGTTCCATGCTGCAGCTAACACATTCCCTACCATGCTCAAATAGAGTGTATCATGGTCCTTGACCATCTCAGTCCCCACTGACAACCTGCTCACGCTATATCATTCCCTCGCGACAAACCTACTGTCAACTACTCTGATTGAAGATCATCATCAATGCGATCCCACAGGGCTCACCGCCAACTCAGAAACTGAAATCTCAACACCTCTTACGTCTCTCTCAAGAAACGAAAATAGCACTACTCGGGTCACAAAGTGACATCTCTACTATCGGTCGGCTGCCCAGCCCAGACCGTATTCTTCCATAACGCACCGTCCCTGCTCAACTCTGAGTCTTGCGACTCTACTGGCATGTCACCAACAATCCCTTGGAGCTAACCCAAATCTCTTCTCAAGGTATATATCGTTGAAACTCGTTCAACATGGCCCTCTGGCCCCATATTCTATCGCATCCGATCATAGAATAACCCAAACACGACAAGATAATTGGAAAAAGCACAAACACCTTCCGCTACGAGTCTCCACGTGTCCACTATCCCTCTAGTCTCGCATGACACATCGACTCTTTCCCCTGCTTGACGGGTTACACCTGGCATGAATCGTGGGGCCACCCCGACTCAACTCGCCGAGTCCCATTATGAACTCGGCAAGTTTCGCCTTGAACTCCAGTCCTCTATTTCCCTCTAACTCACCGATTCATTCCCCCAAATCGGCAAGTTACTCAATGAGTGAACTATGGGAAACCCTAGCCCTACTCGTCGAGTCTGTTCTTGGGACTCGGCGAGTTCATGCCATGCTCAAGCTCAAATGACCTCCTGAGGTCAGATCCGTTCCTCTAACCCATAGATCTGGCCTCCTTAAGCAATATAAGCACGTAAAGTCTGGATCTTGATGCCCATGCAAAGACCCAATGGCTCTATCTGAAGAAATGGCCTCAATATGTCACCCTAAGCTCATATTACCCAATTTCACCCCATAAAGATCAAGGAGTTAAGGTCTCTGGACCTCTTTGGATCCAGATCCGAAGCCTCAACACAAGAAGGGACCAATTGCACCATCATTCATACTCTAAATGGGCTAGAAACCCTAACTCTCAAGGATTAACACCCAAAACTGAAGAAGGATCGAATATATACCTCAATATGAAGTCCTTAGGCTCTGAAATCCATAGAATAGCACCCTCTTCAGCTCCTTCTTGCCTTGGTCACCTTCTTCTTGCAAAAATACCCACACAAGGATCAACAATGGCCTCTTCTTCCTCACAAACGCTCTAGATCGCTTAGGGTTTCACTCAGGGGTCTGGTAGCCGCAATTGGTGGCTATAAGCCCCTTTAAATAAGTCTCAATCCCCAGGAATTGGGGCTTCATTAAACAGCGCGGACTCGCCGAGTCCACTACTCGACTCGCCGAGTCCGGTCATTAACCCGGATGGAATTCGCGACTCTACTCGGCGAGTCTAAGCATCAACTCGCCGAGTCCCTCCAAAATCTCCAAAATAAAGAATAAATAATGTATCTGGGAATCCGGATGTTACACTTATTGTGTTTCTGTTTAGGTTTTATATGTAGGGCTTCTGTACATACCTAGGTGTTCAACTAACATCCTATTTGATCGCATCTATTAGTAAAACTGTCTTCTAGATTCCTGTGAGCTCTACTAGAATGGAATCTTGAATTCTGATTCTGTCAGAATAGAAACGATAGATATCAAAGCAAAACAGGGTACATATGAAACTTACAACATTCTACTGGAATGGAATCTTGAATTTTGATTCTGTCAGAATAGTATCTTGAAGATGAATATTGTATGGGATGAAGATGAACAATGACCACCAATCTTCCAACAAAAATGGATTATTCTAGCAGAATAATATATAATATTATGAAAAAATATATATGTAATAGTATAATCTGGTAGAATGATTAATATATTGTATTTCTTTGTTATTAATAAGTGTAACATTCTTATAGAATAGTATGTAAATTTTTTCCTTTTCTAAGAATGTAATGAATTTTTTTTTTTAACTTGAAACAACCCAAAAATATGACCCAAAAAGCTTTGTTTAAATATTACTAAAAATCACAACATCGAATGTCATATATAATAAGAACCATGGAATGAGTAACTCAAAAGTCATAGTAATTGTGTCAAAACAAAACTGTATCAATCATATCAAAATATCTGAATAAAACTCCCAGGATAAAACTGAAGTTGTGGTATGTGCGATGCCATCAACTCGAGCTTTTCCCTTTGCTAGCGGAAGTACCTGAAACCAAAATTGAAAGCTGTAAGCACAAAGCTTAGTGAGCTCCCCCAAACTACCACATACCATGCAATAACATATAAACAACTATTGGGCCTTGCCCACTGCATCGGACCGAGTCCGGAAACTACATCGGACCGAAGTCCGGAACTGACTGGGACCCCGTCCCCTGCATCGAACCAAAGTCTTGAACTAACTGCATTGGACCGAAGTCCGGAACTGACTAGGACGCCGTCCCTTGCATCGGACCGAAGTCCGTAACTAACTGCATCGGACCGAAGTCCGGAACTGACTGAACATAGCATAGCATAAACATATCAACTAGCATGAATACATATGTTGCATACTGCATCGGACCAGAGTCCGGAACACATAACACAAAACATGCTTGAATCACAAAGACATCACGCACTCTAACTACTGCATCGGACGAGGTCCGGAACTACTGCTAACTAAATGGTCCGGCATTGTGTCCGTAGACCCGTTCTTACTGGAAGGAAATTCACCTTGCAACGCTGACTGCTTAGATGCTAGATCTGAAACTGTCTGACTGCTGCTCCGGAACTCCCCGTCTACAAATCCCATAAACACTAAATCAAATAATGATAACAAATCTTAGGGTAAAATGACTATTTACCCCTGGACAAGTCAACTTCCAGGTCAAAGTCAACTTTCAGTTGACCAGACTTGCCGAGTTGGACCGCCAACTCACCGAGTCCCCATCATCCATTCCAATCCTCTACTCGCTTCTACTCGTCGAGTTGGGCAAAGACTCGACGGGTTCTTCTTCGATACTAACATCAAGTCTAATCTTCATTCGACTCGCCGAGTTGTATGAACAACTCGTCGAGTTCCCTTTCAAAAGAAGAACACACCCAGTCTTTGACTCGGCGAGTCGTATGAACAACTCGTCGAGTCCGACTGCTTCCAGATACAAGTCTTAACTCACTGAGTCCTTACTCTACTCACTGATTCACCCTAAACTCTCAAATCGGGGAAAAACCGAGGACTCACGATTCGACTCGCCGAGTCCCAAGCATGCCATTTCTATACAGTCGATTTCTCTTGATTCCTAAGCATCCAATTCCTAGATTTGGGCTCCTAGGACTGATTTCACACGTAAAGTTTCAAACTTTAAGTTAATGCATGCTCATAATAAGCTAAAATACCCTATAAGGAGCTAAAAGAGGAGATCTAGGTTTGGAATGGATGTTTAGCTCAATAAAGGTGGCAACCTTGAGCTTAAGGAGTCCTGAAATGCTTAGATCTGAAACCCATTCATCTTAACCAACCATAAATCGACCTCAAAGTCTAGAAAATGCTCAAAAATAACCCTAGCAAGCTTTTAAGGAGATCTACATAATGACAAGCAAAGATTTGAGCTTTATACCTTAATGGAAGCTGGAATGACACACAAAAAACTCAGATCTTCTTTGCTTCTCTTGAGAACCCCACTTCTCTCTTCTTCTTCTAACTTCAAAATGCATCAAAATCCTCCATAAAATGAGAAATACTCCAAGAATGCTTAAAAGGAGGCTAGGATTTAGTAAGGGACGTTCTGAGGGTGATGGAGGTTGGTTTGGGGCGCAAACTGATGTTTAAATAGGGTGCAAACCCTTGAAATTAGGGTTTCATCCAGACTAGCAGACTCGTCGAGTCCAAAAATATGGACTCGTCGAGTAGCCAGCTTAAAACACGGGCATAACCCATCCCTACTCGACGAGTTGGGGTACAGACTAGTCGAGTACCCCTCTAGAATTGAAACTTACTTTATTTAAATCACATACCAGAAATGGGGCATTACATAACTTGTATCCAAAATTTTGTTATTCTTCAAGAATTTCATTAAATCAAAATATATATTATTTCAGAATGTCTATTCTTGTATGGTTCAATCATATTTGTTATTTTTCAATATATTTATAAACATATTCCGTCAGAATTTTACGAATTAAGAGAATTATCATCCATACAATCAGATTTTTAATATTAATAGAATCTATTTTCCCTTAAAATATGCAAATTTATGTTATTAAATCTATATTAATTGACTAAAATACCCTTCTAGTTAGAATAGATGGAATTTTTTAATTATATTTAATTCGATAATATGTAATAATAACTTACTTAAAATAAGTAAAATTGATTGGCCCACATTTATTCATACAATAACACAATAATTAATTTGAATAGAATAACCTAAGCTTATATATATATATATATATATATATATATATATATATATATATATATATATATATATATATATATATATATATATATATATATATATATATATATAAGAATAATGTGGTGTATTATGTACTCGTTTTTCATATCTTTACGTTTTTATCAAAACGTTGTATGTAAAAATATACGAGGTTGGTAGTAAAGTCGTTTCATGTATTTAACACTTTTCGTAAGAATAGTAAATAAATGTATTTAAATGTTTGCGTTTTAACGTAAATTTTCTTGTGTGTTACTTTTATCCCCCCTAAAACATAGAAAAAGTTTTAAAAAATGTAGGGGTATGAACTCACCTTATGCGTGTTTGCGGCTAGAAAACGATGATCTTCGAGTTAGATTACGTGACGGTGTTTGAATCCTATGAATTTTAAACACATGATAATGTGTGTAAATTAGTTAAATTATTAAGAACATGTTGTAAAACACTAGATAATAAGAAGTATTTACAACAAATATTTAGGAACTATCTTGAAGAATTTGTTTACTGGGAATGTTTGAAGGTGAACTTAGAGAGAAAATGAGCTTGATCTTTTGAGGGAATATGTGATGAAATTGTAGGTGAACTTGGAGTGAAAATGAGCTTGATCTTTTAGAGAATATGTGATGAAATTGTTTAACTTTGAATGAGGATGGTGAAGGAGTTCTAATTGTGGTTTATAAAGGAGGATAAGAGGTGTAAGAGAAGTGACATGTACGTTGGAATGTGTAATATATCACATTGATAACTTAATCCACCAAACAAGTGGCACAATATCTAGATATTTAGGAGGGTTTTCGGCCTAACTATGGGTGATTTCGGTCAAGGCATGACCGAAATCATCTTGTACACCACTCACAATGTAGATTTCGGTTTTAGTATTACTCAAGAAATAGATTTTGGTCCATGCAAGGGTGATTTCGGTCTTAATGGGCCTTCAACATGTGTTTTCGGTCTAGACGGTATTCATATGAGGGTGATTCCGGTCCTAGTCAACCGAAATCTCAAAGATAAAGGCCTTACAACCGAAAACTCAAGGCATGGCACAAGTACATGCTTTAAGTCCTAACTATTTGACTTTTGTTGACTCCTTTGATTCCTTGATGGTTTGTTGACTTTATTTGACTTTCAAAGGTTTAGTACAACATAACTTTCAAAGTGTATATATATTAACTTATATAAGCATGCTCTCTTGGTTTTCAAACTTCTGTTGCATCAAGTTACGTTGTGAATTCAATAGTACACGGTTAGAATTTAGACCTTGCTTGTTCTAAAATTTTCCAGTTGTCACACATCAATGTCTTCAACTATGACTATATAATGATTCAATTCAAGATGATGGAAACAAAGACTAATTTGATATCTATCTAACGAACCGGTTTTCATTTTCACAAAAGATATAAAATCACTATAACTAATATACTCGGAAAATATCAAAGCGAATTCAAAAATACATCCCTATGGACATAAATATTCAAGATTTGTTTCCACAACTTCCCACCGATTACAACGCAAACCAAATATTCAATCATTTTATTAGAGAGTTTTTAAACAATTTTTCTAAAGAAATAACAACTAAAATGATAATTTTTTGCAAGACTTTATATATAATATGGTTGTTTCGTAGTCAAACCCTATCAATTTCTAAGTCAAAATAAAAAACAAATAAATAAATAAATTTGTGCAAAATCGCAGATGAACTAAGTTCATCTGCGATGGTAGTGTCGTGTGAGGGAATTTATAACGGAAAAACTAAAAAAAAAACATTTGCAAATGTACAACTATCAATGCATGTTCACGCTTTAAACATTTGTATATTCACAGATCAATGACCAAAATCACAGGTGACTCTAATCCATCTGCGATTTTGATGGTTATTTATGTAATGTTAAGTTTTTTTGGCTATGTTATGCAAAAAGGTAATTGACTATTTTTGTAATCTTCTCAATATATATTTTTTTTCAAAAACACCATTTTGATCAAAAACTCGAGTTGGCTTTTAAAAATACAGTCTTTTATAAAGATTATTGGCTTTAAAATGATAATTCAAAATAGTGATTAACTTTTTTTTCATGTTTAGTCATCTTTTATTACCATATACCATTCAATTTGATATTGTTGACATATTGCTCTTGTGATCGGGTATTATAGGTTTTTTTTAGAACGGCGGAATAAAATAAGACTAGCAAGAAGCTAGAAAGAGAATTACATCAAAATAGTAGCAGAACTAGGATTATGAAGTCAAGAGGACCAACTAATCTTGGCTTTACTACACCTACTAGAAATCCAAACATAAGACTTATGAACAAGATCATCAAAAATCATAGATTTCTTAGGCATATCCGCTCTGAAAATCACACCGTTCCTGAAGTTCCAAATGCACCAGAAGGCAGTCAAGATAACAGCATCAAAAGCTTTGCGCTGACCAATACGCCAGATGCTAGTGTCAGCCCATTTGAGAAGAGAATCCACAGTCAACTGAGAAGGGCAGTTAACACCCCCACCAAATCGCAATACGGGACCATAGAGCACAAAATTCAGAGCAATCAGCAAAAATATGATCAACACTCTCCACTCTAGAAGAACAAACAGGGCAAAGAATAGAATCCACCATGATGCCCCTATATGATAGGCGTTCTCTAATAGGGATACTAGACAATCTAATTCTCCAAATAAGAATGTTAATCTTAATTGGAACCCAATTATTCCAATGGGTTGAAATACCTCCGTTATTAAGCGTATAGCCATCCAAGAGTCTTCGAGCCTAAGAAATAGAAAAATTGTCTGACACATCAATAACCCAACCAAGTCTATCTGGGACCGGCCTGAGATGGAATTCTTGTAAGAAACGAATAAGAGTACTCCATTGTTCCTGTTCCGCTCCACCTCTAGGATCACGTCTAAGAGTATTAATACCCAAACCCAAGGACAACCTATCTGAAATAGAAGCATGTTTATGTAGATCCAGCGCATAGATTCTAGGGAAAGAGACAGACAGAGGCATATCATCTCTCCAAACATCGTGCCAGAAAGAAGTGCGAGTACCGTCGCCAACTCTAATAGGGCAAAGGGATTGAAGATCAATATCTTTCTGGCGTAACTGAGAAAACATTCGAACGACCCCTCTCCAAGAACCATGGCCAATAATAGGGTATCTTAAGTTCCTGCAAGCACCATCCAAACCATATATAGATTTTATCACTCTAACCCAAAGAAGATCAGGGCAATGATAAAACCTCCACCACCAACGAAAAATCAAAGCTCTATTAAAGGAGAAAAGACTACCAATCCCCAAACCTCCATCATCTCTGGAAGTTAAAACTCTGTCCCATCTAACCCAATGCATGCGACGCTCATCAATATCAGCACCCCAAAAAAATCTTGCCCTCAAGCTTTCAAGAACCTTCAAAACCGAAATAGGAGCAAGGAAAGCAGACATCAGGTAACTCCCTAAAGAGCCCAGGACAGACTTCACCAAAGTAAGACGACCTCCAACCGAGAGACGTTTAGCCTTCCAGTTCGAGAGTTTGGAACAAAACCTATCAATCAAGGGGGCCCAAAGGGAGTTTCAAGTCATAGGCTGACCTACCGGGATACCAAGATGAGAAAAAGG
This sequence comes from Lactuca sativa, assembly GCF_002870075.4. NCBI lineage: Eukaryota > Viridiplantae > Streptophyta > Magnoliopsida > Asterales > Asteraceae > Lactuca > Lactuca sativa. The sequence continues at coordinate 173,391,657 of NC_056625.2, read as the reverse complement.
GAGCATAGAAGCTGCACAACCAATCCTGTTAGCCACCACAAGAATATTGGAAAAAGAAATTCCAACACCAATCAATTTACTTTTAAGTAAGTTGATTTTAAGCCCAGAAGCTAAATAAAAACATCTCAGGATACGAAGGAGACGATTGGCGTTCTCGGGATCCCAAGGAGTAATCAACATAACATCATCTGCATAAAGGAGATGTGAAATCTCAATTCCAGAAATAGAGACCCCTCTAAGAGCATTCCCAGCACGAGCCCTCATTAGAGCAATATGAAGACCCTCCATAGCCAAAATAAACAAAAAAGGGGATAAGGGATCACCCTGTCTCAACCCACGGTGAATTTGAAATTCACCAGTCGGGGAACCATTAACCAGCACAGAAGCCCTACCAGTCGACAAAAGCTCCTTAATCCACCGACACCACGTGGACCCAAAACCCATAATGGACATAATTTCCAATAAGTAATCCCAAGATAAGGAGTCAAAAGCCTTCTCAAAGTCGACCTTGAAAAGCATCAAAGGGTTATTGGAAGACTTACTCCAAGCATAATATAGGTTACAAGGATAATATATGAACAACTTCAACAAGTTGAATGATACATAATATACAAAACAAATAAATAAGTAAATAAACTAAACTAAACTAAACTAAACGTGGACAAAAACAAAAAGTTCATTATCCTCTTGAGTTATTTTCAAATAAAAAACATTACTACAAAAATTAAAATAAACAATTATAATTTTATATTCATAAATTATTATTAATTCAAACATTTTAATGGTATTTTATGAAAAATAAATAAGTAATTCGTTATTGTTTTATAGTATATTTAAATCAATGATACTTTATAAGCAAAATAAATACTTCGTTAATTTGTAAAATTAACACTTATAATGATAGTTATGTTTTAAGTAGGCTATTTTACCAAACATTGATGTAATAATTTATTATTTTTTTTTTATAATAATTTAAGAATAAAAATATCTAAAGGATATCATAAAAATGGTCGCATTCCAAAACGTCTTTATTGTTTTGAGCACCTTCTAGACAAATAGTTGCAATGGTGACAGATTTAAAAACCTTGTCTTTAGTAATAGATTATGCTTTATGAAACATTTTTTTGTTGACGAAAAATTGTTTTGAACTTACATATGGAAATCTAGTTTTAAATTGAATTTGTAAGAAATAGCTAGTTAATTTATTAAAATCTCCTTCTACTTCCCACACTTTTGCTTCCAAGTCGAGGTAAACCGTAATGTTACTCGAGATATATTTGATTCTTGGTTTGATGGCAATATGTCTTTAGTTGGTGCAATTATATTATAGATGTATTCGGTACGGAATGTTTGAGAACTTCTAGCGTTTGACAACACGTTCCGTTTTGAACAGAAAGTCTCGTTTGGCGCTACAAGCTTCTAGCGTTTAGTTTAAACAAAACGCTCCGAATCCAAATGCTACTTAATGTAGCTTTTAGCAAAACGCTACAAGCTACAAGCTACCCGCTACCTGCTACAAGTTACCCGCTACCAGCTAGTTTTTCCGAACACACCCTATGTACCGTAACATGTGTCATAATGATATGATAGGTCCTTACACTTAAATAAATGTAATATGGTCCGTATGACATTTTGTGTATAACTTAAGGTACTAAATTTGTGTGTTTTTATAGCTTAAGGTATAATTGATTAATTAAACACATAATTATGAGAGAAAGCTATGAGTGGAGTATGACTTGATTCATCTCATCTAATATTCTCTCTATATAAACAACATAATCTTGTATGTATTTCCATCATCGGATTCGTCAATTAGTCATGGTTACGTGAAGTGAAAAAAAATTATTAAATCTCTGTCCTCAAAATCAAGGGGATGTCATCTTGGGCTTTTGATATTAAGTTACTTGAGTGTAACAAGTTTTGTCGGTTTTGTCTTTGTGATAATCTTTGATTCGTTAATGCCTAAAATTTGCCAAATTTTATTTTTATTTTTGCCGTTGTTACAAATCTTTTATGTTTTTATCCCAAGTATGTTTTTCAAATTAAAAATAAAAAAATAAAAAAAAAAAAAAAAAAACCTTAAGTTTAAAGATCTTTTATGTTTCTATTCCCTAAGTATGTTTTTCAAAATTGACGTAAACGTCCTTAAGTTTATCAAATTTTGTTGATCTTGTCACTAGAAACATGTTATTATAGGTAACGAGGGAAAAAAACTTTACAAACTTCGGGCGTTAACAAAAAAATGATCGTCACATGAACAAAGCTGACAAAACTTGTCAAACTTATAGACTTTTATATTAAAAGCCATATCATCTTCTCTAAGTATGGTCATGTTTGTTTACTTCTTAATTGCAAAATTAAGAGGCAATGTCTTAGATATTTAGATTCAGATTGTTTGTTTACATTTTATTTTTTACCTCTTAAAGTTGTAAATGCCTCCTAATTTTTCAGATATAAACAAAGTCTGAATTTTTAAAAAAGACACGTGTTTCATATTGTGCCATAAAGGATCAAGCCTTCACCAAAACAGCGCCTCCTCTTCTCCTCCATCTTCCTTGTGTGGTCTTCTTCCCTTCACCGCCTATCCTCCAATGATGTCGCCGCACCCCAACACCGCCGCCTCCGACGTCGCCACCTGCAACAACACCTCCTCCGATTCCGACAAACCAGGTTCGTTTCTTCCCTCTTTCCCCCCAAAACTCGATTTTTTTTTCAATTTTTATGAATGGGTTGGTCTGAAATAAACGAATTCAGCTTTCTCTTCTTCATCTGAAAATCAAATTCTCTTAAACTCGAGTTCAAATCGATAACTTTTTCTATTTTTATGTTCAAATCAGATTTTTTTTATTTTGTCTTTTTTTTATGTTCAAATCTGTTTTGTTGTTTTTATGCTCGATTATTATGTGTTCAATGGATATGATATTTGTAAAAAATTGGTATGATTTGTTGAAATCGAATTTGTGTTATGTTGAAATGTTGAATCAGATTTGTTGTTAATGTTATGCTGAAATGTTGAAGTTGAAATCAGATTTGTGTTTGATGTTAAGTTGAAATCATATATGTTCTTGCTGTTTATCATGAAATATGCATTAGTTTTGTTGAATTGTGCCATTTGTTTTGTTGAAATTGTTGTTGAATTGTGCATTTTTTTTGTTGAAATTGTTGCTGAAAACGTGCCTTCGTGTTGCTTAAATTGTTGCTGAAAATGTGCATTTGCAATGCTTAAATTGTTGCTAAAACATGTATTTGTTTGTTAAATTGTTGCTAAAACATGCAGTTGTGTTGCTTATATCTTATATGTTGTTAATATAATTTTTATGCATTTTCAAATTAACAGATTGCCTATGGATTCGGATGAAGAAATTGCATTTTTCATTTTACTATGTTGCTATTGGTTGAATTTAACATCCAATAGAATCGGAACGGCAATCGATAACGATTCAAAAATGAGCGGTCATCAATATACACAAGAATTGCTACATGGGACTTCTGCACAATGTCATGAGCTGATGCGTCTTTCACGTGAAGTGTATGTACTTTTTGTTGGATTAGTGTCTAAGTCCATAACTATTTTGGTATGTACTTGACCCGATGGTGCATGGTCCTTTTGGGTTGCCTTCACCAAAGCAACTTGATAGGATGAATTATGGAGAGAGAGAATTAATTATGATTTATTAATATATTATGAGAATAATATATTAAAGGAGAAATCATATTGTTTAATTAATATTATTCAAGAATTAATAAGAATTAAGTTTGTGGCTAAAAGACATTAATTAAACTTAAGGGACTAGAACTGTCAATTGTGTGATAGTTGAATATTGGGCTAATGGACTCCCTATTAGAGGGGTGGACGAATTCTATGGGGAAACCCATTAGAAATCGTCCTAGGCCTCTAAGGAAGGAGTCCATGAGTTGCTTAGGGCCTAAGCATCCAAATTAGGGTTTCCTTGTTAGATAACCCTAATAGCCTCACTATTTAAAGGACCCTTGAGACTCAAAAACGTGGTGAACTTGTTCATTAGGGTTTCCACACATTTTGGGCAGCCTCCACTCTCCTTATTCTTCATCCTCTTGCTCTTGGTGTTTGTGAACCATTAGAGGAGTGACATTTGTGACTCTAAGCTTTCTAAAGTCATTACAAGGAGGATTTGAGATTGTTATTGCTACATAACAATCAAGGTAAGATCTAAGACCCCATTCTTAAGTTCATATGATTAATTGTATGCTAGATCTAGGGTTTAAAGTCTTGGATGAATTGCATGTACAATAGAGAAACCTAGATCCAAGCATTAGGGTTTGTATGAGCACATAGGATGTTCTTATGGCTAAAACCCATCAGTGGTATCAGAGACTTGATTGGTTTCTATTGTATTGATGCATATTTGATCGAAATCAGCACTGAAAATTGAAATTTTTTGCTTCTGAGTGTTTGACTCGCCGAGTCACTTGGTGAACTCGCCGAGTCAACTGTACTCGACGAGTCCAGGTCCAGACTCGACGAGTCAAAGCGTCTGACAGCTCATATTCGCGATTTTCTTCCTGTTTTGGCTTTGGATAATTACCATAAACGTGTTTTTGTTATAAAATCCGAATTTTATCAATATTTGGTGATTATCCTTACCAAAATAGAAGATAATTGTCAAAATTTAGATAATCATTTGTTTTATTAGATAAAGTTTGATTATTTGTAATTTAGATTTGAATTATCTTGTGAAAAAGTTCCAATTTTTCCCCTTTAGGTTTTATAGCTTAAATTTGAACTTAAAAGTTTTGTTTTTGAAATTTAAATAGTTGAAACCCTAATGTTTTGAAATGTTTCAAAACTTGTCCCCAAGTTTTTGGAATTTAAAAGTTGATTAAAAGTTAATTTAGAAATGTTAAATTCTAAAACCCTAGTATTGTTTTGAAAAAGTTCAAATCACACCCTTATGGTTTTATTAATTAATTAAAGTGTATAATTAAAAAAGGTTTAATAAATCCATAAAAGTTTTAGTTTACAATTTAATTGAATTAAAGGTATAATTGTTAAATTTGACCACCTAGTATTTTAAAAGTGTAAAATACACCCTATACTATATATATCATTAAAAGTCTAACATTATATATATGTATGAGTAAAAGTCAGTCTTACCGTTAGTAGGCCTCATTCAGGAAGCTGGTCTATAAGAGGTGTTTAAGGAAATTGCCTATAAAATGGCGATTGAATGGGTATCCACTCTTACCCACCGCACTCTTGACTAGTGGAGGGTCATTAGCCGAACGGGTAGGATAGGACAGAAACCTTCCATTATAAGTATAATGAAGTACAAAAGTAACTAAATGTTTTACAAATTCCCAATCTTAGTTACTTTAGGCAAAAGTGAATTGATGCAATTCCATGAAATTACACTTTGTACCCTTGCAAAGACGTTAGTGGAGCGTGTGTGGTTAACCGGCACACTAAATGGTTCTAATCAAAGGTAGCAAAGGGTGACTCAATGTTTTTCATAGTTCGGTGGAGCGTGTGTGGTTAACCGACACATCGAATAGGTGACTGTAACATGTGGGGGCACCATGTAAGTTTGCATGGTTATTCACACCCTGTTTTGTGATCCTCGGCATCCCAGTTACAAATCGAGGGGCATATCGAGATTTAAACATGCCATTGAAAAGTCCAATGAATCTCAAAGGATCTATGAGTTTTCAAAGCATTTAAAACTTAATCGGTTTTTCGTTTTTCATGGTGGAAAATTAGTGAATCGTCATTCACTTACCTTCAAATATTCTGCAACTAGATTACGGCATCCCTTTTCTAGGTTGTAGTGTATTGTGTTGGGTCCTAGCCTTAATATCTCATTTTGGTGATTTATTAAGGACTCAATCAATCAACTAACTTGAATTTGTTTTCTTCCATTTTGTAGATGTCAAAATATGACAACTATGGTATTCCCAAATCCCGTGGAACAAGCTTTCCACATGAAGATGATATTCCACGATTCGATCGAGGAACAAGAGATCATGCTTCATTTCCTCCACCTCCTCCAATTATTCTCCCTAACCCACAAGTTCGAAGGCTTGAAAAGTTCAAGCTCACTAAAGCCCTTTTGGCTAGTAAACATGAAGAAGGAAAGTTAGTGTGTTAACACATCCTAGAGATGAAGTCACACATTGATAGATTAAGAATGTTGGGATCTGTTGTCTGTGAGGAGCTGGCTGTTGACCGGGTTATTCGGTCACTTCCTAACTCGTATAGTGAGTTCGTAAGAGAGTACTATATGCTGAACCGCGATGTGACCCTTATAGATCTCACCTATATGCTTATTGCTGCTGAATCAGCAATGGTTTGGCGCAAAGGAAAAGCAAAGTTGATTGGTGAATCTACCTTCCAAACCTCTGTGGATATAGGCAATGGCAACGAAAGGCATGCCATGATCGAAAAGTTTGATCATAAGAGAAAGGCAATGTCTGAAGTAGTTCCATGTGCTGTTCCAAAAGAGTCAATTTGCTTTTATTGCTAAGAGAAGGGGCATTGGAGACGAAGCTGCCCTATTTACCTAAGAGATCTAAGAGATGGGAGAGTCAAAACGTATGACTCTGCTTTAGGTAAAATCCATTAACTAACTCTTTTAAGTTCCTATTCTAGATTCTTAATACATGATGTGATAAGATTACATTTCGATGTCTTGTGGGATCGAAGAAAAGAGAGGAATCTTAAGGGAAGAAGTGAGCGGAATCTAATCGTGAAGAAATGGATTATGATCGCATTACTTGAAGATTAGAATCTTAAGCTACTACTTGGAGTTAGAATAGATTGCTTAGGAATATGTAACAACATAGTTTTTCAGTTAAATTGCATTGTAAGGACAAATTTTTCGGCAATAAAATAAATTTTGATTTTTTTATTATTTATTTATCCTTGCAATGGCATGTATGAAAAAATTGATGTTTGAATGCAATAATGGATTTGATTCTTAATTATGTGGAAATGTCGAGAGTTTACCAAATAGGGAGAGTTTCTCATCGCCCAAGTTTCAATTGGACAGAAACTTGGAATCATGCAACTTAGTTGCATGGTGAATGAGAAATTTCATATTTGGAAATTAGACTAATTCGTTGACAAAGTGTCAAGTGAAGGACTAGGAGATCGAGTACACAAAGTTGTGTGTTGATCAAGTCCACCACAAGAGTAACAAAGATATTCGTCATGATTTACTAAAGGTTTAGTAAATATGATTATACTTATAAGATTAAGTGTAATTCTGAATTGATTGAAAAGGTTTAAATCAATAGCAGAATGAATAAGAAGAATCAAGTAGGCAGAAATATAAAAGTTTCTCTATTCTAAGAAGAAGGGAGAGTACCTTTGTTATGTTTTATGATAGGTCTTAATGATTAAGAACCATATCTCAATTGATCCTCTAAGTGAGTCTTAGTGCAATTGTATGTTTGAGAAGAGGAATCAAGAATTGAAGAAATGGTTAAATCAAGAAGTCAATCATACTTCGTTCCAAAACAAGTCTTAGAGTTAAGATTGTGACATTGAGTGACAAGTCTTAAGAAGGTTTATAGCATTCATCAAATGTAGAATTTGGAAAAAGGTTTTCTTATTCTTGCACATTTGAAATTGGTAAGTTGTGATGTCTTGGATTAGACAAAGACCAACGAGGACCAATTTGTGAAGTGTTTCGTATTGATAAAAGTTACACTAACTCTTGAATATTTGTTTATCAAGAAATGTTTATTGAAAAGAGAATCTTATATGTCAAGGAGTCAGTGGGAGTCTTAATGGTCTTGAAAAGTTTCAATAACTAATCAAGAATAAACCTTATCGATCATCACTAGCACACGACTTGAGGTTTACAACCTATCGTGTTGACACTATCTTGGTTCTGTGTTGTTCCGATTGAGTTAATTATGCATGTAAGTTCTATGAGTTCTCATTTGAACGCATAAAAGGCAAGCACCTTGATCAATGAAAAGTACATTGATAAGAAAGGGTGAGCTGCTTAACAACTTGGAAGACATGGTGGGCAGCCGTGTTACCATAAGGCAAGAAATCAAGATTGAGAAGGTTCGGTCCATATGAGTTTGAATTTGTCGTAAACTTTGGTTTTGACAAATTCACATGGATAGGAACACATACACCATTAAAATCTGAGTGTCATAAGATTCCCTCCTTCATGAAAATGACTGTGAGGAAATGCTTTCACTAAGAGAGATTTTAAGAAGATAGTGATTGTGAAAATTGGATTCTCAAATTCGATTATGGTTATGGTATCCCTTTCCATGATTCGAATTGTGAGATTTGGCAATTAGTCTAAATTGTTTAGACACACATCTAAACTATCTAAGGCAAAGGTGTATAAGAATGAGAAGCTTAGATAAAGGATTATCAAAGCATTAGAAATATGAACTTAAGAAATTTAATAGGAATTGTTTTCTGGAAGTTAAGCTGTTTCTGAATACATGTCAAAGCTAGTAGGAGCATAAGAGTTATGCTTATGAGATAATAATCATGATAGTAGGAGCATAAATGTTGTGCTTGTATGATTATTATGGCAAGTATTGCAAGTTAGCAATATTAATTATAGAAAACAAAAGTTACACTTTGCAAAGTCGTAATGGTTGAGTAGTTGTTTTGCTATAATTAAGGGAGAGAATATTATGCTTCATTTCAAATCTAAAGGCTTAGGTTGTGGAATGTTAATAAATTTAGTCAAGGATACATAGTGCGTTCTCAAGTTTCGATTATGATTATGGCATCCCTCTTCATAGTTCGAATTGTGAGAACGTGACACATAAAATATTATGGCAAAAAATTAATAAAGTATCGTATCTTTATGTACAACATTATGCATCGTGTCTCATACGCTTCGGGTATAGGATCAATTGCAAGGGCTGTAATATTTAACCATTCTATAATTTTCCAAATGTTTAACGCATTTAGAGGGAAAAAGGACAAGAATCGGTTTTGACTAAGATAATTAAACAACTATCAAAGGACGATCCAAAGCTCGTTGAGGATTGGTCGCTTGTGAGTAGTTGGAAGTATAGTATTGGATGGACCATATTGACATTATTATGAATGGAAAAGATTCTATTAAGAATGAGTTGTCATATAGCAAATATGGAAATGGTTCCATATTGGGAGTTGGATATTGAGAGTCTATGTCTAGATTAGAAAATTTTATGCAAAAGGAATGTACTTTGAGTGAGAGACATCACGTCTATGGAATTGTATTGTAACAATATCAAATAGAGGACTTTGTAATTTCATTGGCAATAGTCATTGTGACTTTTGTGCTATGACGTTACGAAAGGATCATTGCATAAAATGTTAGAATCTACCATATTCTATAAGTGGCAAGAATTTGATATTCTTTCACTTGTGAAAAGGATTGGGAGTTGTGAAATGAGTATGATTGAAAATGTGTTCATTTGATCTATTTCACAAAGTAAGAACCATAGGTAAACATTGTGTGCATGCTAAGAGCATGAGACAAGTATAGTAATAATTCAAGTATGAAGTTGATTACCCAAAACAACAATAATGAGTAATCGATATGGTGATAAATGAAAGGTGTTTTATTTATACTCAAAGGTTTGAGGCCATATGGGATTAGTATTATTCTTGTGTTTCACTTTGCATGTTTTGAATTCCTAAATAATTTAATTGGTTCAGAACAGTCAAATTATTCGAACGGGCCACAGTCGTTCATATGTTGGAAGTAGATATGAATGAAGACTGTCGTGAATTCGTGTGTGGATTGTCTAAAGAGTATTAGACATAAGCAAATGGTTGCTGCAACGTTCATAAGTGCTTATGAATATGATTTGAGCATTGGATTAAATCCACGCTCATTTGGATCACTTCATGGATTTTATCACGAGTGATTGGTGAGACGATAACATCTTATATTCTTGAAACCGAGATGTGTGAGTTGTATCTTGCGAGTCGGTTGCACATTGATAATATGTAAACGCACCAGTAACTTGGTGTTATAAAACATATTGTTGTGTGTGATTCGGTAAGTGAGTGCAAGCGAGCATTGAGTCAAAGTTTATCCCTTCCTTTTATCCAAAGTAGGATAAAAGTGATATCTTTGGGCCCCTCGATGATTTAGTGATGGCACCTAAGCGCTTGGCCAAGCCGGGACTAATTTGATGTGTTCAATTGTAGTCTGTTGTCAGTCGTCATAAATCGGAAGTCGGGAAATAGTATAGAGAGAATGATTAAGTTCATGTCTCATATCTATAAGATATCTAGAATGGAGGAATATATGATCCCTTATCTAAAGGACACACGTATCTGATAAGATCAGAGTTGACAGCGGCTTTGGAAAGCTACGATTGCAAATCAGGATCTGAAGTCATACGCAGAATAATTATTAGACTTATCCAAGTAGGAGACTGTTGGATTAGTGTCTAAGTCCATAACTATTTTGGTATGTACTTGACCCGATGGTGCATGGTCCTTTTGGATTGCCTTCACCAAAGCAACTTGATAGGATGAATTATGGAGAGAGAGAATTAATTATGATTTATTAATATATTATGAGAATAATATATTAAAGGAGAAATCATATTGTTTAATTAATATTATTCAAGAATTAATAAGAATTAAGTTTGTGGCTAAAAGACATTAATTAAACTTAAGGGACTAGAACTGTCAATTGTGTGATAGTTGAATATTGGGCTAATGGACTCCCTATTAGAGGGGTGGACGAATTCTATGGGGAAACCCATTAGAAATCGTCCTAGGCCTCTAAGGAAGGAGTCCATGGGTTGCTTAGGGCCTAAGCATCCAAATTAGGGTTTCCTTGTTAGATAACCCTAATAGCCTCACTATTTAAAGGACCCTTGAGACTCAAAAACGTGGTGAACTTGTTCATTAGGGTTTCCACACGTTTTGGGCATCCTCCACTCTCCTTATTCTTCATCCTCTTGCTCTTGGTGTTTGTGAACCATTAGAGGAGTGACATTTGTGACTCTAAGCTTTCTAAAGTCATTACAAGGAGGATTTGAGATTGTTATTGCTACATAACAATCAAGGTAAGATCTAAGACCCCATTCTTAAGTTAATATGATTAATTGTATGCTAGATCTAGGGTTTAAAGTTTTGGATGAATTGCATGTACAATAGAGAAACCTAGATCCAAGCATTAGGGTTTGTATGAGCACATAGGATGTTCTTATGGCTAAAACCCATCACTTTTATGCAATCATTTTAGACGAAACAATTGGTTGCAAAGTAGTAGGCATATAAGTGTTGAAGAAAAGATGGCTATGTTCTGGACAACTATAGTACATAATAAACTGTTCAGGATTATCAAACGAAGGTTTCAACAGTCCACATAAACTCTTCATAGATGCTTTCATGAGATGCTAAATGCAATGATAATTTTTGCAAAAGAAGTTATAGTGCCAACACATTCTAATGCAACTGTGAATTCCTTAGAACGACATCGTAGGCTAAAAGAAATATTTCCTTGAGCAATAGGTGCGTTAGATGAAACTCTTGTACATGCAGTCGTGCCTGTTGATCAACAAACTCGCTACAGGGGAAGAGGAAAAGGTGAATGCTTTCAAAATGTTTTAGGAATTTGTGATTTTGATATGATATTCACATTCGTATGGGCCGGTTGGGAGGGTACAACACATGATTCGTGGGTTTTGAAAGAAGTTGCATTTAACCTGACTTCAGGCTTTCCGTTCCCTCCTCCAGGTTTGTAATTATTTATAAATTTATTCTAAAATGCGATTTAAAATTTCTATATATAATACTTCCTTCACTCATGTGTATAGATAAATATTACCTTTGCGATGCTACATACACCGACACTCGTGCATTTATGACTCCTTACCGTAACATGAGGTATTGGTTATTCGATTATCGACAACGACATGCGTTAACTAAGGAAGAGAAATTCAATCATGCACATGCACAACTCAAAAAAATTTATTGAACGCACTTACGATGTTTTGAAGGCGATATTCTCAATCCTAAAGCAAATGGCTCCTTTTCCTTTTTCAGTGCAAAGAGACATAGTCGTTGCATGTTTTGCAGTTCATAATTTCATAAGGAAATGCAATATTCATGATGAGTTATTTATGGGGTTCGAGAAAAACAATAGTCAAGCACAAGGGGGAGAGAATGATGGCCAAAACGTACACTATATGGAATGGGGTTCACAAGGCAATGAATACATGGATAATTTGCGTGACCATATTGCAATTCAATTGGGGTCAAATTAAATTTGTAGGAATTTTTTTTTGGACTTTAGTATGATTTTGTTGATTTAAAAATATTTATGTTTGATTTGGATTTGTTTTTAATTTGGATTTATGCTAAATTTGGATTTTATATGGTGTTTATATTTTTCTTTATATTTATTTAAGAAATTGATTAGGTTATTTTATAAACAAACACTTGAATTAAATAAAAAATAAAACAGAAGGGTAAAATAGTCATTTTAATAATTCAGCACAACAATTCAGAAGCCCTAGCCAAATAGCATGTTAAACATTCAGCTCTTAAAATTTCAGACCATCTTATAAATTCAGATATCTTAAAAATTCAGATCCTGCCAAACAGCCTCTATGTGTTCTTCATTTGATTTAAGATTTATCAAATTTATGCTGAATTGATCTATAATTATGCCTACAAATTCAACATGTGGTATTAGAACATAGTTTAATTTAATAATTATCAAGCCATATTTTTTGTTTTTTATAAACAACAATTTCATACACTAAGAAAAACTCTAACCATACCACTAAAAAAACACTAAATTGGTTTATTTTAACATCAAAATATTTTTCTACTCCAACCACACTAAAAGTTTACACAAAAGACATATTTTAATATTATAATATAAACTATAACAATTATTAAAATAATAAACAATTATAAAAACTAACCAAAATAGTATTAAACAATTCAAAAATATGTTTGGTGTGATGAATAGTATTACACAAAATATAGAGGCCACTATTCAATCACACAATTTTTGTGTTAAGTTTAGTGGTTTACTAGAATGCATTTTCACACCAAAACACTAGTTTTGTGTATCTGTTGCAGCCAGAATAAATGTAACAATGATTCTGTAACATCCCGAAATTCAGGTAAGCTATTTAACCTTCCATTTTATCAAGTTGTCAAGATTGGTCCCTTGAGAGAGTTCTTGTAGCAAATGAGTACGTTGGGTATACTGGGGAGTACGCTGCGCGTACTCATGCACTTAATTTGGACGCGGACTCGCCTGGGTACGCTGGGCGTACCCAGGGTTACGTTGGGCGTAACGGTTCCAGATGCAAACCCTAAATGTTTGGCTTGTGCACTATCTAAAGGATGCTAAGGCTCATTTCTCAGCCTCCATATCAGAGAGTGAAACCCTAAGAGAGAGCCTTCCATCATCCTTAGCTTGTGTGTGTGTTTTGGAGCTAAAAGTGTCTTGGTGTGTTAGTGAAGAAGAAGGAGAAGAGCTTGTGGAGGCTAGGGCTTGAAGTGCAAGTTTGGATCTGATATCTACAGAGAAAAGAGCTTCATCTAGAGGTATAAAGTTCAAAACTTTCCTCTTTATTTGGTTAGATGATTGCATGGGCAATTTCTAGGGTTAAAAGTCCCAAAGGTGGAGACTTTATGAGTGTAATGTACTCCATGGACCTAGATTTGTCCCATTTCAGTGATATTTGTGTTATAGATCCATAAAGTTTCCATCTTGGTCGTTTTTATGAGGTCATGCTTGAGTTATGAGCTTTCTAGAGTTGGGAAATGGAATGTTATGGGTGTTAGTGACTTGTCCAGCCATGCAAAGGCTTAAAGTCACCAACTTTATGGATTAAGAGGCTTAGAAATGGTCAGATCTAGAAGTTGGACGTGAGTCTTAACTGTTTAAGACCTCAAGAGCTTAGAGTCTGAAACTGGGAGTTACGCGGGGTGTAATCCCAGTACGCGCGGCGTAAGGGCTCGCGCACCCCGTTTCTATGAGAACACCGGGTATGCCCAACGTACATGTTTGGTAAGCGCAGCGTAACCCGGAGAGATGACTTTTGTTGACTTTTAAGGTTGGGTCAACTTTAGGGTATTTGAGCCATGAGGGGGGTAAAATGGTCTTTTACCCTTCTGAGAGTACTAAGAGAAGGAATAGTCTAGCCTTGAGAGATGTATTGATTTAGAGTGTTTATTTCATATGATTAGGCGGAGCTAGACCCGATTTTACAGCGTTCGAGATTTACCGAGTTACCCGAGGTGAGCCTTCTCACTATACTTTACCTAGAGTGGTAATTAGAGTTATGTGACATAGTATTTTGTATGCTTTTGCATGATGTGATTTCTATGTGATTTATGCTATGTATGTTACAGAGTTAGGACCGGAAGGTCCACAGAGTTAGGGCCAGAGGGCCCACAGAGTTATAGGACTAGAGGGTCCCACTAAGACATATTGACCGGAGGGTCAAACAGAGTTATAGCCTCGAGTGGCTAATATGTGTTGTGTGTGATATTTTGGGGAACTCACTAAGCATTTATGCTTACAGTGTTGTGTTATGTGTCTCAGGTACCAGTGAGGACCGCGGGAAGGAGTCGGCTTGATCAGTACACACAAGAGGAGTTTTTACATTTTTATGATCTTGGGATGTGATGTTATGAACTGATTATGTGAGACAATGATATTTTTATAACCATTACGAATGAAAGTGTGTTTTTAAAATGTGAAAAATTATTCGAAAATTTGGGTGTTACAGATTCCATGTTGCCTTTGGAATTGAAAATTTGAAATCCATATCTATTTGGGCGTTTGACTTCTAATCAACAAGAGGCTTGGCAAGGAGATTGTGGATTTGTGTCTAGACCGGATTTGAAAGCTTTATGATATCTAAAGTGAAAATTTGAAATCCATATCTATTTGGGCGTTTGACTTCTAACCAATAAGATTTCACAATTCCTCTCATCCTGAATTTGCATGTCAATTAAAGAAGTCCTTATACGGTTTCAAGCAAGTTCCACAACTTTGGCATAAAATATTTGAAAATTTTGTTTCTTTTATTAGGTTCATTCATAGCAAATATAACCAGTTTCTTTTTATATTTTCATATGGTCTAGATGTAGCATATTTATTACTATATATAGATGACATCATCCTTGGTTCTTTGCTACTTTGTCCCATACCTTATGACACTCACAAATGGACCTTTTGGAGAAATACTTTGTTATGAAAGACAGTTTCATACTTTGTTATTTCTTGGGTATCATCGTTCATCGCCATCATAATGGTATGTTTCTTCATGAAACCTAATATGCAAAATATTTGAACGATTGAGCCACAATGACATCTTGTAAACGATCAATACACCTCGTTGACACAAACATTAAATTGGGATCCTAAAATGATGATCCTTTTCCCAGTCCCATATTCTATTGAAGTATGGTTGGTTCACTTCAATATCTTATTTTTTACTCTCCTCGTTGTTACTTATGCACTTTGCTACTTATGTAATGTAATATTTGGCTCCATATACAAAATCTACAAACCTGTCAAAATGAATACACGTGAATGCATTATATGGTGTTTACAAAGCAATCTTAAGCACGAATTACAATTATCAAAATATGTCTCATCTAATTTACTTTGTTCCATAGATGTGGTTTGGGGCAGGTGCCCAATTACTTGGACATCATCCTTCTAATATTGTATTTTTCTCAATGAAAACTTTATCTCAAGACCCTGTAAATGACAACCAACTCTTTTTTTAATCAACTACGAAGGCCGAATACAATGGCATTGCAAATGTCATTTTCGAACCTTGTTGGCTTCGCAACTTATTGCTTGAATTACATTTGCCTAAAAAAGACACTATTGTGTACAATGGCAATATAGTGTTGTTTTCCTTTCGGAAAACATGGTTAAACATCAACATACTAATCACATTGATATGGGTATACTCTTTGTGACAACCCAAGTTGTCCCGTTACATTTCCCCGTTACCGTTAACGGAATATTCCACTGTATAAAAGTTTCATTAATTAGAGGGAGTCAATCTAATAAACATTCCATTGGGTTACATTTAGCACGCCATTAAGTCGTGATAAAAGGAAATAAAAACACAGGACACACATTTCCATTTATTGGGAAAATGTCAAGTTTTATTATTACGACCACTAAATCGGGTGCGATCAAAAGCCCCGTTTAACGGCAGTATCGGGTAAAATTCCACTGAGCCCCGACTGTGAAACCTATATAAGGGTGAGTGGAGTCCATTGGAGACTTTTTACACTCTCTCTCTAGACCCGTTTTCACCCCGAATCCGCAACCAAACGCTTCCAAATTGTAAGTCCGCTTACCCTAGCCTATTCTAAACATATTGATTCATGGTTATGGACCAAAATTCGGAATTAGAAGCAATGGAAAAGGAGTTTACGGCCTAAGCTCTTTCTTAGGCCGTAAACACCTAAAACAAGGCCAAAACGACCCAAACTTGCCCCCAATGGCTAGGAAATAAATTGAGGTAATAGCCTAGGAGTGTTTAAACACTAAAATGCATGGATTTAGGACTCAAAGAAGAGTTTACGGCCCAAGCACTTGCTTAGGCCGTAAACCCCTCAAGTCATGGTCCCAAATGTGCACCAAACTCATCCTAGGGCTTCATACATAATTTAGGGACTTATCCTCTTGAGTTTAGACCCTTGAAACACTCCAAAATGATTTATTGAAGGGAGTTTACGGCCCAGACAAGGGTCAAGGCCGTAAACACCCTTAAACATGCCCAAAATAATTGTTTTGCCCCCCAAATGGCCTTATACATTTACCATAAAATACTAGGAGGGGATTTAAGGGCTTAAACTCAAGGAAATGAGGGATGACTTGGAGTTTACAGCCCAAGCATTTATCTAGGCCGTAAACTCCCCAAAACCCACTCAAATGTTGGTTTTAATCCCCTAAATTAGCACCAAACTTCATAAGAAAATTTTAGAAAGGCAATAGGGGCTTTAAACTTCCCAAAACTCTAAGGATTAGAGTTTACGGCCGTAAACTCCCTTAGGAGTGGTCCCTTGGCCGTAAACTCATAGAACATGCCCTTAGAGGCCTCAAACCCACTCATGCCTTTTGGGAAAAGTGCTTAGAATAAATCAATGAGCAAGCTAGAAGCATAAAACACCCAAGAATATGACCTTGGGAGTTTACGGCCATAAACTCCCTTAGGTTGGGCCGTAAACTCCAAGATTGGTCCATGTTAATGCTTTAAATCCATCCATACACTTGATATTTGAGTTTAGCAAAGTTCCACAACTGATAGGAGACCCTTAGCACCCTTAAACGCTACCGGGGACCCCAAACACTCAACCAAAAGTGTTTTTCCGCTCCTTTGAGTGTGTATAATTGTTTAATTAGTATTAAATATACTAATTGTATGTGAACATATGTTATCATATGTTATAGAGGTCATTGAGTGTGTTCGAGTCCTTACGTGGCACCGAACGCCCAAACGACACCTTCGTCGGACCTACTTACACCAGGTGAGTTCATACCCCTGAATGAACCTTTTTAAATGCTTTTAAATGTTTTTATAGGGGGGGGATTACAACTTAAACATGCCAGTTATCATATCAATCACATGTGATTGATAACCCGCATGCACAAGATTTTACCACACTTTACACTGTCTTACCGAGTAGGACACTATAATGATATTTATTTGTTTTAAAACTTTTACTTGCACTGATTTATCTGAATTCAATCTAAACTGGTTTATGAAGGATTTCCAAGGAATTTTAAACATATTTTACGAAAGAATACAATTTGTGAATTTTTCTGTTCATAAAGGCTTTTCGTCAAAAATTCCCTTTTTCGACGTATATTTTTACTTGTTAATTACTGCCGCTTCGCTTATACTTATTTCATATTCCTACTCGGTAGCGCTTCCACTTATACTGGTAGACGCTTATACCTGATGGACGCTTATACTTATTCATGCTCTTACTTAGGAATACAATTCTAGTTCACTTATACTTGATATCGACTCTACTTCACTTATACTTGATACGCCCTCGTTTCAATTATTGTCGTCACTGTTTCGTGATACGCTTATACTTATTCGACACTTCTACTTCACTTGCGACCGCTTTTACTTCACTTGTTAGGCGCTACTACTTCACAAGGATCACTTCTACTTGATTCACACTCAGCCGTAGATAGATGTATGTCCGTGCTTATATAAATACACATAAGTAACGATTGAAAGACTTAGGAAGGCTCATCCACCCTATTTCCTTTTCTTCATTTAGATGTGGTCTGGTGGGATCGGGTGGCCGTCCGAAGGTCGTTTGGTTCAGTGGTTATATACTATGTATATGAGTATGGACATACATGAAATTCTCTAGTCGAGTCAGTTAAGAGTCTCTACCTCTAGTCTATGCTTACTTTAGAAACACACTACCCACTGTTTGGAAGTCTCTACCTCTAGTATATCACTTGCATTAGAAACCCACTCCCCTCAAGAAACACACTACCCTCTATTTGGGATGCATCTTCGGGACGCGGCCTTCTCCGTCGTGTAGTTGGTAACCAGAGTCTCCTGTAAGGAGAGCGGACATTATGTGTATAGATCTATACGGGATTGACAACCCCGCGCCCTGACTGCTAGCTACAGTCCCGGCCTACCAAGCAAACGAGTGACAAATGTCACATTATATAGATGCTTGTAGGGCGTCTGAAACTCTAGTCAGTATGGTTACGAGTATCCCGGGTTACCTTATAATTCATGGCTTTAAGGTAACGGTATTTTCGTCAGCAATTTACACTGTATGCTGATGTCACTTTTCAGAGTCACACTGTTTTGACCTTGCTAGACGTATCTTTCATTTGATACTGTTTGGGGTCTGTAGTCTCTGTTTTGACCTTGCTAGACGTATCTTTCATTTGATACTGTCTGGGGTATGTAGTCTTTGTTTTGACCTTGCGAGATGTACCTTTCATTTGGTATCGTCTTCGGTCTATATTCACTGTTTTAGACCTTACCAGCTGTACCTTTCATTTGGTACCTTCTGGGGTCTGTGTCTCCATTTATTAGGCTGAACCGGGCGTGTCGTTAGCTCGATACTCTCCGGGAGTCTATGATTCTTTTGC